>NC_091485.1:35527456-35827456 GCF_947461875.1 Haliaeetus albicilla | reverse complement strand
TTAAAAAAAAAGAACAACAAACAAGCATAGAGAAGACTGAGAAAGCCCAGAGAGTGAAAGGCATCTGGGGACAGATTCTGAACTTGTTAAAATAATTGGGAATTAAAAAAAAAAAAAAAGGTAGAGCTTTGTCATGAGATGCTGCACTTACACGGTTTAAAGTAGCTGACTGTACATCTGCCTATCAGTAAAGAAAAGAGAGAAAGAAATACAGTATCTGTTCCAGTAATTACTCCAGGTTTTTGTCTTTTTCAAAGACATTTTCCTCTCAAGGGTTGTTTTTCTGTTTTTTTGTTCTACTCCCCCCTCAGCCACTAAGTGAACTAGTGAGAACAAAATACAGTGCGTAAAGGCTGAATACTGAATCTGTTAAAGTATCCAGCAGATAACTGGATGGATAGGGTTCCTGCATCGACTGCATCATCATGAAAAGCATAAAGCAGCAAATTAAAGTGGTAGCTTATTTCTGGCATTTCCTGGTTTAGGCAACCTCATCTTTGTAACTTGGATGCTAACAGTCTATTTGATTTAAATAATAATATGCAAATAAACATCATATGAGAGGGAGAATGGGTAAGAGAGCAAATGCATTTGCATACAAGGCGCATGTAGCATACTCATCATCATTTAATATGTACCATGAGCTAAATTCTCCTCTCAGATACAATGGTACAAATCCAGATCAATGTTATTGGCTTTGACAGAATTAATCTGGATTCACCATAATGAATGGGGGGAGGGAGAATTTTTCTATGAAAAAGCTTCTTATGAAAATTGCCTCTAAGTCTGTAATGTTTAATCAAGATCTTATGTGAATGTGTAAATTCCAAGCCATTTCTACCAAAAGCCTTTAAAAGACATGTAGCTTATTTGCTTGTAATCCAATAATTCAGCAGGAAACCAGCAGACAATGAGAAAACGTACTGCAGGAGAAAAAAAAAGTTTTACAGCGCTGATGAATAACTTTGGGCAATATATCTTACTGATGTATTGCCATAGCCCTCAGGGGCAGCTGCTCTAGACCTGGGTATAGCGCAGCATTTGGAAGAACACGTTCTTGCTCCATGTCTACAGTATTTTTATGCTCTCCTTCCCCATAGAACTGGTCTCAGATACCATTTGAGATGCTTCACGTGCTGCAAACACAGCTCAGGCCTTTCTCTGGCCTTCCAGGGATGGCTCCTCCAGCATATGGCAGTAATTTGAGCTCTCCAGATGTTACCAGGTCCAGAGGAACCTGTGGACAGCTCTCGCTTGGTACTGGCTGAGAGATGTTGCTGGGGGAGCGGCTGCCTGGAGTATGGATAGCAGATAACAGCCTTGACAGCTGCTCTGCAGATCCAGGACAAGGAAAGTGAGGTCCAAACAAAGCAGATGAGATGGGGGGGGGGAGCTGAAACCAACCTTTCTGCTCTGATCTTGATGTTGATATAAAGCAATCTGAATTCAAACACTGACTGTCTATTGGCGTGTCTGTATTTCTTAGTCGCTAGGGGAAAGCTTGTACAGCGTATGCCTGAAAATGCAAAGTTTACTAGAATTTGCAAAGGACATGAGATTACTAAATGAACTCTGGATGTGCTTATATAATTAATTTCATGAACATGAACTAAAAGGTGATGTTTAGAAAACAGTAATTAGGAAGAAGATGGTGGGTATGGGGGTAAATGATGTAATTAATCCCAGTGAAAGCTTCAGTATTGGGAATTCACCCTGTTTCCCCATGTAGCTTTAGCTAGGAAAAGATTGGGTGAGGGAGAAGCTAGCTGTATAGCCATTAAGGTTGTGCTGATTTTACTGTCTGCTGACCCAGGGTGTGCAAGACCCAGTTCAAATCCTTTCTCATCTTTAAGGGAAGTGAGCTCGTGTCTCTTATAAAAGTGACTTAATCCCAGCATTACTGGTGTTTTGCTGAGCAATTCCTTGGACTGTCACCCTTTCTGTTCCTGAGGCTGCTCAACAAACCTGAGAATTGTCCTATTGATGTAACCCTGCAAAACCAGAATCAGAATGAGAGGTAAGGTTGCAGTGTAGAATTAGATGATGGCCTGTTACTGGAGCAGTGGGTTTTTTGACAGATCTTTTCCAAAAAGTAGCAGTCTTCAGTAAGCTAGAGAATTTCTTTAGATTAAAAAAAAGCCAGTTTTTAATTTCTTACTCTAAGCAACCAAGATGGAGGTTGTAGTGTTCCCTGTTTATATATTCAAGCTTTGGTAAGAGTTAAAGGCTGACTGTTTTAACCTGAAGAAAAGCTGATTGTTTCACAAGTTTTGGCTCCCCAATTTATTTTTTCACTATGAGAAATGTCCCTTCTAAGAAAAAGAATTTCAATCCTGTTATGCCTGGATTTACTTTGCCAATTAACTGAACAAAAGGTTCTAAAATCACCAGGATACATAGCCAAAATCTCTCTAGTAACCCTTTATTTCCCTTCTGTTGGCAATGGAGACGAACCTATTTTTCCTTTTTTCTTTCAATCTTGTCCTTACTTACCCTTTTTCCCTCTGGCATTCAGTTCTGGTTCCTCACTTCAGCTCTGTTATTTGAGGGTTATCCACCCCCTATTTTCCCTGCTCAGTAAGAGTCTTCATGCTTCTTGGGCTACCAACAGCAAAGAGGTTGTAGCAGCTCAGCAGAGCCTCTGGGGAGCAGAACAAAGACATTAGGATTGCAGGGATGCTGCATGCAACAATCTTTGGCGAGCTTCACTGCATCAAGCATGGGAGCAAGAATGAAAAGGTGGCCAGTTGGTTCCCAGGGACCACCCAGGGCTGAGCTTGCACCTGAGTAACTACACAATTATTCTAATAATAAAAAGTTTTGGATTTACACAATTTCCACCTTTCTGGTTTTTTTTCTAGTTCATCCCCTTATAGATTCTTTTCCAACTGCTTTAGAAGGTTTTCTCATGTTCTGCGTCAGTAGAAAACATGATAATAAACACATCTGTTGGTTTTACTTTATTGTGTTTACTTAAATGATATGACTCCAAATGATCCAGTCCTATGGGATGGGCTTTAATGGGTACATGTCTGCAGAAAAGTTACTGATTTAATTTTCTGTCCTTCCTGTGGAAAAGCAAGGACTACTTTCATAGGAAATGAAGCATGAACTATGTCCCAAATTACAGTGCGTATCAAAGGAACGTCTTGAGGACAATGCCTTCTACTCTGCACCAGGCATAATGACACCCTTTTCTGGGTGGGTCTTTAAGTTTTACCATGAAGATTATGGAAGGTCTGCAGAAATATAGGTCCATCCATATGAAAAGCTTCAAAAGGAGACAGATAGGAGGGCCTCCACAACTCCCTGTGTCTCTCTCTTCCCATGTTACAGTAGTTGTGAATGGTCTGCAGGGGGGAAAAAAGCTGGAACTGCATAGTGTCTTGCAAATGCATAATGTCAAAAGGCCCACAAGAGCCAAAAGGAGTTCTTGCTTTCTCCCCTACCCCTCTAGTTGACTCACCATGTTCCAGTTCTCCTAGGTGTATCTCTGGGTGTGTGCCAAGACCTCAATGGGAGCAGGAGAAAGAAATAAAGTGCCATGTCCTACCTTCTCCTCATTAGGGGCCATGGGGAAGATTTGTGCATAGAAGCTCTCTCCGAGAGAGGGAATGGAAGGTGGGATCACAGTCAGCAAAACCAAAGGAGAGCTGTGTATTAAACAATCTTTATTTGACCATCTTCCAGCATGAAGCTTGGGTATAACCCGGGGTGGATTATACCATGTGTGGAATAAACAGCGTTGAAAATGATTGTTTCTGCAGGGAAAACGAGATCAAATATTTCTTTTTTTTTTAAATGAATAGAAAAGAAAGCACTTTCAAAGATATAGTGAACTCTACAAAATTAAGCAACTTTTATGCAATTAGAGTATTCCTTTGGTGCATGCTGTTCTTTTGTATCTTCCTTGCTCTTATTTGACCCAGAAAGCCTGATAGATACATAATTCAGTGGGTGTTCCCTGTGGTGTTCTAGATGCAAGCCCAACGAAGAACTGTGGCAATGAAAGAGGCTGTAGGCTTTAATAGAAATTAAGAAATTCATATAAGTTGACAGGGATACAAGTAACCCAGATTTGATCTGGCCTGCATACAAATTCAGCCTCTCAGAAGATAAGATATCTACATTTGTTCAGATAATAATCACTAAAAAATAACAGTTAATGGCCATAATCCTAACTCTTCCTTGAGAAAATGTCGTGAAATCTGATAATAGATCAGAGAATATAAAACATGAAGTACGTACAGAAATCATGATGAAACAGCAAGGAAAACATGACAAATTCAAATTTCTAATTATTTGGTATTAAAATTTATTAGGTATACAGATAGAAATGTGTCCAGTGCTGGGCACCCCAGTACAAGAGAGATACAGAGCTGCTGTAGAGAGTCCAATGAAGGGCCACAAAGGTGATGAAGGGACTGGAGCATCTCTCCTGTGAGGAAAGGCTGAGAGAGCTGGGACTGTTCACCCTGGAGAAGACAAGGCTCAAGGGGGATCTTATCAATGTGTATAAATAACTGAAGTGGGTATGAAAAGAGGACAGAGCCAGGCTCTTTTCTGTGGTGCCCAGTGACAGGACCAGAGGCAATGGGCACAAACTGAGACACAGGAGGTTCCCTCTGAATGTCAGGAAACACTTTTTGACTGTGAGGTTGACCAAGCACTGGAACAGATTGCTCAGAGATGTTGTGGAGTCTTCATCCTTGGAGATATTAAAAAGACAACTGGGACATGGTCCTGGGCAGCTGGATCTAGGTGGCCCTGCTGGATCAGGGGGCTTGGACCAGATGCCCTCCAGAGGTCCCATCCAACCTCAACCATTCCGTGATTCTATGATATGAATTATAGCCCTACAGCTCATTGGTGCTGAACTGTGGACGAAGTGGTGGTTCAGTGAATGAGTGGAATGCTATGAAAAAATATAAGGCTCATTTACCAGTGAAATCAAGACATCTTTTCCACCCTCTTCTTCAGTGGAACTAGGATTTTTTAGTAAAGACTGCTCTGTAGAGCATTTTTTTTCCCAAAGCTGGAGAGTAATGTGGCAGGTGAGGATGACTTTACTTGTAGAAGGAAGACAATACTTCATACAGATGGCCAATTTTCCACCCTGGAACATTGGATTTTACCTTGTTAGTAATTTCTATTATTCTTGCTTTCGTAGTGAAAGATTTGGAGTGGAAATGCTGAAACTGGACACTTAACATTTTGCAATGTATCCTGAAAATAGAGTCCCAGCTGTTAAGCAATGGCTCCCAGCTCTGTCTTACACACATCATGCCACAAGCAGAGCTCTTCCACCACTCTTCCCACTCTCAAAGGTGTCATTTGCATAGGCATTGGTTTCACTGGATTAACTGCAGATGATAAATGTCTGTAAGGAGAACTGGAAACCTCAGAGATAAGGGAAAATGGTGGGATTTCCTTTACAAGCGTTGATTCCTTCACAAGAGGCAGGCTGTAAAGGAGACAGAGGCCATACACACGCTTTGTAGGCTGCATGAGGGAAGTCATGGTCCAGTCTTTTCTGCACCTCCCCTGGGAAAGCACCATCCAAACAATCCATAACCAGTCCTAAGTTTTCCTTCTCTTATATTTTGAGACTTGCTTTATTGGGTGGAAAAGCACTTCAAAGGTTTCCTCAGTCTCCATGTGCTGTATTCCTGCAGAAGTAATAAGATAATTATTCCCAACCTAGGATGGGTTAGGGGCCTGAATAAAGGGGCCTGGATAAATGTTGGAGGTCCATGCTTTACAGGAAAAGGAAAGATTCAAACTTCTGCTCACTCTGATCCACTAATCCCACTATGTGGCTGCCAGGATCTCTGTGTCTGACAGTACCTGCATCATGGATTTCACAAGGCAAATAAGAATATTCAGGAAAATTACATTTGTTGAGTACTGTATAATCATAGAAAGAAAGAAGAGTGAGTTAAGATTTTAAACAGAGATTTTCAAGTTCTTTAAAAGTCAGATTTTTCTTTTCATCCAGCTGTCTGCTGGATTTTGTCTTTATTTGAATTGGAAGCAGCAGAAATGTGATTCCCTGCACCATGGGGCTGCAACTGCAGGATGCTGTGGAATGAAACCCTATGGCCAAGAATAGATTGTGCCGTGTGGAGGACTGAGGATGTTGGCGGTTCTCACAAATAAAAAAATTGTGATTGAGTTCCAGTCAGGTGGTGCATGGCTTAGGTAACATTTTCAAAGTATGCTTTGAACAGAAACATACAGACTTTCAGCTGGACTGAACTGAAGATTTATACAGTGAAAAACAAATCCTTAGTCTTGTACCAGGTTAAATGGCAAAAAGGAACAGTGTCAAACTCTTAACATTTTGGGAAGTATTTTGCCCTTAAGTTACTGTCCAAGGGTGTTCCTTTTGCATCTCCAAGAGCACCAACTGGTGCGTTAGAAAGTGCACATTATGGATTTTTATATCATGTAAGCCTTTTTTCCCACTTAATCACAAAGGGAGGTATAAGAAGTATAAAGCCACACAAGAGAAAAGGGCATCCTGTGATCAGCATCTCGAAACTGAATGTAGGCGAGGGAGAGTACGCACACAAAAAATTGAGAGGAATATATAATACCTGGTGGTATACAGTCTAAAGGCTCAATTTAGCCCCTTATGTTTTGAACAGAAGCTGTTTTGAAACATGTGAATTAAAATGACATAAATAATCCAAAACAGATGCTAAAAACCTAAAAAAGCCCTAATTTAATAATGGATAGATAACAGATTATATTGTCAATTTGATTAAATAAAATGTTGCTTGCTTGCATTTTCTCTGTCGTGTTTCCACCCGAACTACCACATTTGTCACAGAGGCACTGATAGCAGAAGTTAGTCTCTTTTGACATATTGGCTTGGAATACAGGAGACTTCAAATCAGTTCCTAGCTCGGTCCTAGATTTCCATAATCAGTGCATGCCTGAGTTCTCCAAAGGATACACAGAAGTGATAGTACCAATAACATCACCGTTGCCTGACTTGTCTTTACAGCACAGTACTTTGCACTGTGCAGTGTCTCACACACTCCAGTCTTGCCAATAAAAATAACAGCCAACAATTTTATCATGGCCCTAATATTAATGAGGAAAATTTCTAAGGTGCCATTGTAACCAAAGATAAATTATGATCATTATAAAAAAGTGGGGCACAATTTTGCCCCCAAATTGCATCTTTGATTCACCAAAGCCATCTTTCAGTGGATTACAATATAAGGTCCATTCAGTCTGGAATGAATGTTTGCTGCAAATCCTCTAAACCTCCAGTGTGACATTTGCCCTGCAGGCATAGACTATGGACATAAGAGACAGTGCAGGCCCTGTAATGGCATTTGTGAGAATAATAGGCTATCCATCAGATAGTAATTTTCCTCACTCCAGGGTACAAAGCTGAGAAAAGGTTAGTCCTACAGGCCTAAGGGAAACTGCACAGCACAATAGAGTTCACACCACCGCATGATTGTTATAATTCCTTGAGTTGATAATCACTGCGGTTGTTGATAACCATCTCAGTTTCTGAGGAAATATTATAAAGTGAGCTCAAGGCTTGGCACTGAAGAAGTTATTTATTTTTGCAGAGATACTGTGTAGCTCTATCTGTTTTTCTGTTGCAAGTGCTAAATTAAACATGATAACAGCAGAATCTTGAACCCTCAGGCATCTATGACAAAAATGCAAATTTCCTGCTGCTTAGCTACAGCACCACAAAACTCTTTGTTGGGAGCTCTTCAGTCTGTAGAGAATACAGAATATTTGATCCTCTGTCCACTGATGTCAATAGGGCTTTAACTTCATAGACAGCAGACGCAGGCCCATAATAACCTTGTTTGATCAAGTTTTTCCTACAAAATTTTAGCATGGTGTGATAAGATTTCTCTGCCCCTGGAATACCCCTAGACATTCAGGGATGCACTAAGGAGCCCTCCCCAAGCCCAAGGCACTTGTTATAGACAGAACTGCAAGGCTGGTCAATGAGATGCAAAACAAACAGCTTTAACTCTTGGAGTAGCACACTACTTTGCTCTTATACCCCAAATGCCTCATAATTAGTGCTCCTTGCCTCTGCTCCACCTAGCTGGTTTTCTCCTGTCCTCAGGAGAGGCAGTGAAGTCACAGCTATTTGATACAGAACAACAAGAACAATTTCCTTCTTTCTTATCAAATCTGGATCTACATGTTCAGGCCATGTTTCTCATCATGGTCAAGCTGCACTACAGGATCTGGAGCTTGTGGGTTTTGTTTTTTTCCAAAGACTATTGAAAATCTCTATACATCTTTAAATCATCTTGCTTGTAGAGCTGTTATGAATCCTGGGCATCCTTTTTAATTACTCATGTGCTGAAATGTTTGGAATTGAAGCATTTTGTTTCACTTTGGGTTTAAAAATTACATTTGGGCAATATTCCAAGCAAAGCCTTCAGAAATAAAAACCATAATGTTTTGAGTTTTAAAACAATTTAGCTATTATTACTTGCAAAGTTGACATCAACTCACAAAAAGTTTACTTCCAGTGAGACAGGCTTTTAGCTTTTTTGGGGTGACTGTGGTTTATACATTAGTTCTGGGCACGTCCATTTCCTGAAGGTTTTGACCTGGTAGATTTAAATCAATCTATTTAAGAGAGTTGGTGAAATTAAAAATATGGGGGGGGGGTTGAGGGTTTTCCTTTTTTTCTCCAGTTTCTTGCTTGTTTTATAACACTTGTTATGTTATTTAAAACTTCATCAGTATCATACTGCAATAAATGTCTTCAGCAAATCCATACCTTCTGTGTTTCATGGTTGCTGAGCTGTGGCAGATGTTTACACAAAGCAAACATGAGAACATAAAGAAGACATATTACAAACAAAAAGTTATTTGTGCCACAGAATGTGTCATTTTCATTTTACTCTAGCACACTAAAGGAGATACAGACACACTAAACTAGCATGTACTCAGTCAGCAAAGGTGATCAAAACTTCCGTTGTCCGTTCTTGTTTAGCTCCAGTGGTTTGCACTGTGCTAAGTGCATTAAAGAACACTTCAGTGTACATTGGATATCCATGATCCTATAGGCTTTCCAATAATAACACAGACTAAAGGGTCTTTTTAATAATAATAATAATAATAATAATAATAACAATAACAATAATAATAATACTTTGATGAAAACATATGTTGGGTGAACATTTTTTTGGATTAGTCTTGTTGCAGAAAGCTAAATCCCTGCTTTAAAATATAAATGAATTTGTAGTTGGCAAATATGCTTGGAAAGAGTTATTAAGAATTTATTCTGCAAATTTAGCAGTTACTTTCCAGGTGTGTGCATCCAGGATAAGTACTATTTATGTACCACAAGAAACAGCACAAGATGCAACTACTGTGAAAAGCAAGAAACTTTACATAAACCTTAGGTGTGAGGATTTACCATATACGCTGTTACCGCAGGGGCTGTGTCTTCAGAGTTGTCTGGTGGAAGCAAGCACTGTGAGGGTTCAATTTTATTGTCATCCTTAAGTACTGTTGTAACATTTGTACATAGTATTGATGAAAAGAAAGGTGTCGCTTTCTTTAACTTCTGACAGCTCTGGCAGAGTAGATTTCAGTAATGCAAATTTTGTCCTTCTGTTCCCTGTCAACAGGATGGATATTCCCAATCAATTGTAGTTGTGTGACTGTATTAAAAGCAATAAGATTTCACAGGTATCACAGATAAAATCAGTGCCTGAATTTTTCAGTATTTGTGAAGTTAATGTTCTTTCTCCGTGATGTTTTTGCAGCTTTGAGAGAACTCTTTTATTTCTGTGAAGACGACTGTTTTGCCACAGAGGACCAGATTCTTGTTTCCCATCCCACAAAGAACTCCTGTAAATTTGTCATTGGCATCCATGAGAAATAAAAGCAAATACAGAACAGAGGTTCAAGCCCTTTCTGAAGCTGGAAGGGACCTGCAGCCCTCCTGGTCCTTGGAAACCCAGTGGGATTCAGCAGCTCTGCAGACTGTTTTGCAAACCTCCTCCCCTGAACGTTGCTGTAGGAAACGTTCAGCACCACCGAGGCTGCTCTGGCACGTGATGAGCAGCATCCTACGATAATCACTTTCAGTCCCTGGTTTTCTTTGGGATCTCCACTGAGACTGCCAGTAAGACTGACAGTGTTTTTTATTATGTAGACCATCTGCCCCCTGAAGCTTGGATTGCCATGACGCAACCCATTTTGAGTGGGCTGGAGAGCTAGCACACACTGCGAGAAGCCCCCCGAGAGCCACAGCCATGAGCCAGAGGCTGAGCAGACAACGTGTTCATGGAGCGGATTTGGGAAGTTCGGAATTACGCCTCCCCACAGACACTCTTTCCCCGAGTGTCTCTCAGCAAGGCAAGCAGGCCACCCCCGGCTGCCTTTTGTTTGCTGCTGTTGCAGCAAATCCTCTCTGCAGATGTGCAGATCGAGTGCTGGAATGATGATTTCAGCCCTTCGGAACAGTCTTTACACGGTCCTTTTGCAATGGCCTTGTCAGAAAACTTGGTCCTCAGAAGTTTCATTTTGGGAAAAGTGGTACATTGCCTTTTCAAATTTTAGCCCTTGTTAATGATGTTCCCCTTTGTCGGAAGGGAAAGCTGAGCTGAGCTGAGCTGGCCTCCTCACCTCCAGTGGCTGGCCACCACGGGTTCGCAGCAAGGCCTTCCACAGCGAGTCCTGTCGATCAGATCCCAGCTTATTCAGTCATGTATTCAAGAGGCTCTCAGCTTTCTTTTAAAACCAAATGCTTCTAGTCTGCCCTTCTAAAGAGAAATTCAAGCTCAACACTGCTTGAATCATTAAAGTCATAAAACTGGAAAGCAAGTAAAAAAGACAAGTAAAGCATTTGCCTCACAGTTATATGTGTTTGGAACCGGCAATGTTTGCAGCTTTTTACTCCTCTTTTGAGAATAACAAGGTCTAAAGAAATAACTGAACACCTGAAGATCTGAAACTAGAAAGATTTTCAAGACCATGTGTGGTAGTTAGGCCTCCCTGGGTCCCTTAGGTTGTGTTGATTTCGGTGCCTTCAGCTTCAGTCTGGAGCTTCATTTACACTCCTAATTACTCCTGGGTCTCCTGCGATGGTTTCCCTCATCCCCACCAGCCTTTAACGAAGTCATGAGGGCTCACAGAAGTGCCACTAATCTCCACGACAAAGGGTGTAGGGAAGGAGGTGTAGAAACATAGGAACTGCTCCAAAAAAATCAGTAGGGGTCTTATGCTTTCCTAACAGTATCTAAAACCTCTTGGCTAGGCATAGATTGAAGAGCATTAGTAGTGTGGCTATTGGATCACGAAATCTGCTTTCTGGCCTATTCCTCCTATATAGTCTACAAACTCCAGAACAATTGAAGTGATTCTTGCCTTTCTTCTTCACGCTTTTGGTTTTTGAAGAGGCATCCAGTAGCATCTCTTATAAGGAGCCAGAAGGATGAGGAGGGGGGTGCAAGTGATGCCAGCAGAGGAGCCAGCAATAATCAGGGGAAATGATCTTGCCAGGAGATTCTCTCCTGTCTATTACCACTAGCTGTGAGGAAGAAAGCAGTGCTAGCAGGAAACGACCTGCTAGATTGTTTCTGCTTCTAGATCAATAAAGGCTCTGCAGTTTCCCTGGAAGGTATTCTGCTGTCATTGCAGACTGACTCTAACATATTCAAGTCAAAGTGAGATTACTTTCTAACAGCAGCCGCTTAATCATGAGCAACAACAACACAGTCATCCTGGCTACTTTAGGATCAGATTTCTAAATCACAGAGCAGATAGAGCTGCTGAGCTCTTCACCCAGAATGCAAATTTAAGGTAATTTATTAACATGGAGTCAGATCTAGAAAAACAAAGAGTTATCTGAAATTTTTCCTTTGTAATGTAGAAGATCTTTGCTTTACAGCCAGTTCTCCATTGTCCAAGGTAGAGAAAGACTATTGTATGATGCCCTGAACACAGGATTAAATGCTGTAAAATATGAAATTAAAAGAAAAACCCTGGTGTCCTGAGTTTCAGCCTAAAACTGTTCACACAGCTGGTGATTCCTATCAACATTGGTTGCTTACTGCCTCCAAGAACTTACTGCGCAGCAAAACTCCGGGGAAAAAAATGAAAGAAAGAAAAAAGAGAGAGAGAGAGAGGAAACAAACATTTAATCACTCAAACCTGCAGGCAGTCAGGATTTGCTGTGGTTGCATATGTGGCAACAACAACAGTTTGGGAATCTCCTGGCTGTTGACTTTTGTTTCTTTGTTTAAGGTTAGAATAAATAACTCAGAGAAGTTTTATTTGTTATCTCAACTCTTATTAATTCAAAACTTCCAGGAGAGTTAGTCTGACAGTTCTCTAGGATTATTTAAATAAAAAAGCTAATAAGTTGTCTTTTCAAGATTGTGAAGAGATTTATATCTTTCACTGGTGAAGTTGTTAGACGCCAAATGAACACGGTCTAGGCTCCAAAAGCAGAATTTAAATCTCTCTGGGGAGTATGAATTTGGCACCTAATTTGGTCAAGATATCTATTTCTGGTTTGCCCTGAGATGCATTTAGAGCTGCAAAGTCATGATTCTACTCTGACTCACTTTATGAACCCCCTCTCTTTCCACTACATTAGAAGGTCATCAATAACGATGATGCCTCCTAGCTTTTGTGTTCAAGTCATGTGCCCAACCTGATGGCAGTCTGATGATGCCCTTCTTCTCTTACTCAATTCCATTAATTCTTTTTTTAATCCTGTGTAATGGCTGGGTAGTTTTATAGTCACTTTTTCAGTCAGATGATGGGTGGCCTATTCACACTCATTCTGCTGCCCAGAGATCTACCTTTAGTTTCAGTGGAAAAATGACAACTTTGCACACATTGGAGGATCTGGGCCATCACTGCATCAAGTAGAGACATCTGTGCCAGGCTGTAGAATAGTTTACCTAATAAATTATTGCTAAGGATATTTTCTGTTCTCTAAGTAATGTAAAAGAAGAAAAACTGATCCAGAAGCTTTTTTTTTAATCTTAACTTAGCTCTTAAGAGGTAGTTGTTTTGGTGTATTTATACAGCAATGATTTTTTACTATATTCTTTCACATTTTATTCTGGTTTGGGGGGTTCTTTGATGAGTGATTAAGCCCTTTTTCACATGCAAAGCAAGCTTCAGCTGCCACCGACCACATCAGTTGTGTTTATGGAAATGAAGGCTGGAGAATTTGGTAGGATACTCCTAGGCTGTAAAAAGCATTACATCAACCTGCAAGTTAAGCACTAAATTAAGGAATGAGAGATGCTTCCACAGACTGAAGAGAATAAAAAACCGAAGAGAAAGAAGTAGTTAGAGAGTGAATTGCAGTCAGAATGTTCTAAGACTTATGTCAGCATTAAAATTCACCATGGGGTGGACTCAAATTTAAAATTGATCCCAGGCAGGGTAAGATGATCCGTAACTGTCTTGTAAGATGGAGTACTCTCTAAATTTGGATAGATTCCATACATTGTTGCAACACCAGAAATCCGAATAATAAAAGATGTACAATGTTTAATTGCAGCTGGCAGTTAACAAAACATTGCAATGCTGTCATATTTAAATTGACGTAATTTTAAATGATTACATGGAAAAAGATTTCCTGCTGTTTATCTGCAGATATTCTGCAAAAATAAAGAAAAATAATGGCTCCCATGACCATGGAGCATAGATTGCTATTTTTTTCCTTCTATTTACAGCACAGACCTTAGGAGGGAAATTATGCAAGGAAAGCAGCTCATCAGTTTTCAAGCCAGGAGTTTCAATCACAAATGCAGTGTGACAGCAGACATTTTCCCCTGTCAAAAAATAACAAAAAGTAACTCAAAAGAAAGAAAATGGGGTCTGCAAGCAAATTGGTGATTCAGGAAAAAAAGGCAGAAGTAGGAGTCAGTGATCAGGAAGCCCGAGACATTGCTGTGTGTGATACATGCATACAGAATAGGAGTGCTTGGTCACTGCCATGTTTTTGGTTTTAATTTGTTGACTGAATGGATGTTCAGGGAGTATGGCTGCACTCATCTCTAATGATCTACATCCATCCAGTTCCTGTCCCTTTTGAAGGGCTAGGGTATAGATGTGCCTGCATATTTGGCAGTGCCAGCTCTAATTGTTATTAAATGTGATATAGGCTTTTAGAGACACAAAAGCTTCAAACGACTAGGGTGCCAGAAGGGAAGGACACCTTCTGATCTATACTGACGTGCTGGAATTAAGTGTATAGTGCTTGTGTGGCAGTAGGACTGTCTGGGAGTAACACTCTGGAATTCAATCTTGTATCTCAAACTACTCCTCAAAGGCTTCTTCAAATGTTTTCATGAAGTTCTAGTATGTCCTCAGTAATGTTTGTGATCCTTCAGTTACTTTCTTATTTATGAATAATACCTGGCTCACCATGGGTGTAAGTAATTATCTGGGAGTCTGAAATACCTATTTCTATTCAGAAGACCTGTTAGTTTCGCTGTTTCTTTTTGCTGACATCCTGTATACATCTGAAACGGTTATACATAGGCAGAAAAACCTTAATCTTGAGCCAATTAAGATGCAATTAATTGTCACCAGGTCAAGTGAACTTATGCTGCAGACAGCCACAAAAGCAAAGGGAAATCTCTTTCCTATTATTAGTTCATTTTTAGCAAATGATAGCATTATAATACTTCTTCACTGAAGATAATTAATGTTGTAAGTTCACTTCCAACAACCTACAGCCACAATGACCCCACTGAAATGTAATTCTCATCAAGAAGATGAGAAAGGTTGAATGCATCTTTGTCAGGGAGTAACGATTTCTGTCCAGGTAAGCACTGGCATTTCCAGAAGTTGATACCTGCTGCCTGATTGATTTGTACTTCAAAGCCTTTCCACACTGCAGTACCACACTGGCAAAGCCAAACATCTGATCAGCTTCATGGTTTCTTTTAGTCACAGAAATAAAAAACCAGACGTATCAAAGAGCTGCTTCTCCTTGCCAATGGACAAAATACTCAGCTACTAAATTTTTTGAAAGATCTGGTTATTCTCAAAGATCTGAGGGAAAAAGTCATCAAGGAAGAGGTCACAGTTTTATCCTTATCTATTGAGACAGGGTGTGGCTGGTAAGTAAGCACACTGCCTTGCTCTGTTGCCTTGCCGACCTGGTACAAGACAACATTCAGAAGACTTGTTTTGTAGTGTCACAGCTTAATATTCCAGCTGGCCTTTTGACAAGTTACAGAGGAAGAAGGTAAACATCAAGCCTTTCCCATGTCTGTGACAAAATTAGAAGCGCTCTGTAATGGTTTACAAATACTGTGTGTTGACCTAGTTCTCACCATGCTCACTGTACCACTGCATTGGCTTAGTTTACCTGGAAATGTGAAGAGAGAAAGAAACAAGCAGAAAGGGAAGAATAGGCTGAGATAAGCCACCTCTCAGCAAACACTTAACAGTTGTTAAAAGACAATACCAGGACAGGAAAATGCCTGGGGATTCAAAGATGTAAAAAAAAAAAAAAAAAA
Source organism: Haliaeetus albicilla (assembly GCF_947461875.1). Taxonomy (NCBI): domain Eukaryota; kingdom Metazoa; phylum Chordata; class Aves; order Accipitriformes; family Accipitridae; genus Haliaeetus; species Haliaeetus albicilla. The sequence goes on along the minus strand of NC_091485.1, from coordinate 35,811,947 downwards.
AAAATCTGGCAGACTTCAAAAGGAAGATTTTCTCAAAATAAATATTCTTTGGTTTTAAGAAAGCTTTTTAGTTATTGAATAACCCTTGCCTCTGACTTTCAAAAGAACTGCCAGGGCAAACGTGGTCCAATGTGTTGTGTAAACACAACTGATAAACAGGACACTGGAGCAGAAGGAGTAGAGGAACTATGGAATTTCTTCTTGGCTTCAAACGTAAGTGCCAGATCAGAGACAGTCTAATAAGAAAGGAGAGAAGGCACAACTGAACAAAAAAGGCCTGTAAAAAAACTGGATTTGTTAGTAAACCAGTTACTCACTGCTTTTCAAAGGAAGGCTCAGCCCTCTGTGCTAGTCGATAGTGTGAAATGGGATGAGCTTTTCTTCGTGATTTACAGCTTGAAAGACTGGTATATATAGAGATAAAGTAATAAAAATATTCTAGTGTCATAAAAAAGAAATCTTTCTTCCATTTAGCCTCTTCATTTTCTTGCCACAATTTATTCACTTTTTTTCTAGTACACAGTAATACGAGAGTACATAGTTCTTGCAACAAATTGAAAACACCACCCAACTAAGACACAAATAATAACAAGCCGATTGCCTTTCTTTCACAAGAGGAGCCATCCCACAGGGAACAATCATCATCACAACCTTCGTCTCCCTCCCAAGCAACCCCAAGGATGACTCAGTCCAGTTCAACCCTCTCCGTCCTCCCCATTGTCTGCCCAGACAGATGAGATTTACAGTGGGCAGCCATAAGAGCCTGAAATAACCTGAGATCCTTCCTTTGCTGCCTATCTTCTTGTACTCGATCTGGAAATGAAGTCATAGCGTTACATTTGTGACATCCCATTCATTTCCATGGAAACAGATTGCCAGTTCACAGGAACAGGTTTATGGCTTCACTGCTACATAAAGAGAAGGAACTGATCTCTAAGAAAGAAAAGTCTCACTGGAAACAGCAGGTATACACGTGGGTTTTGATAGAAATAAACATATTATCACATTTCTTATTTCCCTTTAAATTCCAATCGACATGCCGAGATGAGATACATGGCTGCACTAACATCTTTGTAATCAGTGATGCATTATGCATAGCAATCCGTAGCCGCTCTGAAAGATGTTACTTCAAGGCTCCATTCTACCTTACTTCCTCTTCCTTCTCCATTTTCATTTTTTCCTTTTGACTTTCACAAGACATTCAAGTCACAAAGCAAGCATCCTTCCCCACCTTCCATCTTAATTTATCTCCCGTCATCCATCTTAGCTCTCAGAATCCTCTCCAGCATTATTCATCCCTCGTGTCTTTCAAGGACCCTTTACAGGTGTCTGTTTTAATCTTGCATCCTATGTCTTTTATCCTAGTTTACCAAAAAGCACTAAGATACACAGGAGGAAGTAAAGGCCTGTCATACTAATCAAAATGAACTAGATTCTGCCCAGTTTAGTAGTTTGGAGTTTGACCCAAATCTTTCAGTCCCAGGGATTATCACCAGCACTTTTGTTGGATTTCTCTTCCCATCTTTCCACGGCTTGGCTGGATTGCTGTAAGTTAGGGCTGCGTTCAGGCTGCTCTGATTTGCATTCAAACTGCCCCTAGCCCATGGAGCTATTTAGAAATGTTGCTGCTGCTGCAGCATAGGCTCACTCCAACTGTTCTTCCACATCTTTTCATCTAGAAGCCACAGGGCTCTGAATGGGGCACAAATGTGAGGTCATTTGTCTTCATACTTGCTTATAAAGAACCTTGGTGGTCCTGTGCAAATGTCTCAAAAATATCTCCCCTTCCTGAGTGGCTCTGAACTAAATGGCCTGGTGTGAGCTACACCTATGCTCTCCCTTATAGCTCCTTGGCTCTAAGAAGTTCTTCCAATTTCCTTGCTGTAGCAGTTCATGCTGCTGGTGAAAACAGAAGTTCAGCAGGGCAGGACCTGCTGTTATTTAATATGAGGCCCTAAGTGACCTACCCTCAACATCAGGCTATAGACAGGACCAACATTTTCTCTGAGATCTGACAGAGAGTGCAGAAGCAAGGGACAAGAAAGCATTGATTTAATGAGGCTTTGATCTGAGGAAAGCTGTCCAGTGGGGAGATGGTGTGGGATGACACAGAATCAAACAAGTATTTGTGCTCCGGTCGAAGGCAGGGGAAAGGGGATGTTTATAAACCAGGAGCAGCTGCATAGCACTTGCTCTGTCCTGGAGCCAAACACACCTGCCCCTGAGTCATTTGCCAGGATGTAAAGCCAGGGTGATATTCTATGATATTAAGTTCAAGGCAAGAATGAGGTCTGGCTATTGTGCTACCTGCCTTCTATGAGAACAGCTCATTGACACAATAAATGTGCCCAAAGAAGAGAAAGGAAGAAGGTTAAGGTTGTAGAGAACAAGTCCTCTGAGGAGTGGCTGAGGGAACTGGGGTTGTTTAGCCAGGAGAAAAGGAGGCTGAGGGGAGACCTTATCGCTCTCTACAACTGCCTGAAAGGAGGTTGTAGCGAGGTGGGTATTGGTCTCTTCTCCCAAGTAACAAGTGATAGGACAAGAGGAAATGGCCTCAAGTTGCTCCAGGGGAGGTTTAGATTGGATATTAGGAAAAATTTCTTCACTTTTCATTAGGAAAAATTTCTTCACTGAAAGGGTTGTCAAGCATTGGAACAGGCTGCCCAGGGAAGAGGTGGAGTCACCAACCCTGGAGGTATTTAAAAGACATGTAGATGTGGTGTTTAGGGACATGGTTTAGTGGTGAACTTGGCAGTGTCAGGTTTACAGTTGGACTCAGAGATCTTAAAGGTCTTTTCCAACCTAAGCGATTCTATGATTCTATGAAATAGTCTCAAGGTGACAGGGGTAAGAGCAGAAAAGGTAGAAAAGCAAAGAAAGTCACAAGCCGTGAATGATTCACAATTCTCCCTTTGTTTCTCCCAGGAAAATGTATTTTAATGCACTCAGTATCAAAGAAACAAAGATCTGCTGTGAGGTAGCACACATTAAAATATTACCATCCATAATTTTTGGAAAACAACTTTAAACAGAATGTGAAATGTATACCAAATTAATACATACACAGAAAATATGATAGACAAAATAAGGGACCATTCTGATGGTATAATGGTTTATCAGTATGCTGTTGAACTGTCTTCTGTGTAAAAGAGTGGCTTCTGGTCATATAAATTCGCCACAGGGAAGTCAGTGGGACTGCTTGTCTGTGTAATGATTGCAGATTTGTGCTGTACTTCGGTAGCTGACTTTCAGAAACACTTGTTTGTTTTATCAACTAAATAATTCATGGATGTAACATGAAAGGCACATTTTCATTTTGCTGGACTTTGTGGACGTTTCTCATGACAGCTTTTTACCTTATTTGCTTTTGTTTGAAGTTTCCATCTGCTGATTTCACAAATGGCTTAAATAGTATGTCTGGCCTTGGTTCATTACACTGCCCTGGTGTAAGCCTGCAAGTCCATGCCATGTCCTAAATACCTGTAGTTTCCCTTCTTGAGTCCAGCTGCCCATCTGGTAATGTGATGGCATGCAGAATGGCTCCCCTTGGCTCACAGACACCCATGGCAAAGACACTCATTTTCATAAGGGACCTGTGAGCGGCCAGCTTTCCTTTACGCAGGTTCAGGACCCAGCCAGGGTGTACTTCAGTGTACCACAGCATGGCCCTGCCCCAAAAGCTTCTCACACTTCAAGCATGCTTGAAGTTTTGCATTAAATGGACCCAGCGTTTCTGCATTGCACTGTGCTGCTCTGTGTGGACATACTGGCCTGCATGGGCTTTGTGTTTTCTAAAGCAATGACTGCAAAATCTGAGTGGTTAGATGAATGAGGTAGAGCTCCCACAACACCTAACAGGACATAAAGTGCAGGTTATACCACTGTTCAGACCACCAGTGAAAGTTGCCTGCTACAAAGAACTACCTATGTAATTTCTGAGAAAAAATCCAGAGCTGTTCATACTGTTATGCAATCGCTATTGCTTTACTGAATTTGCCTGAGGTGAATGTTAACAGTGACACTGCATTATACATTGACAGAGATACAAAGATGTAAATTTCAAAATAAATGTCTAGACTAATTCTTCCTCTTAACAGCACTCTACAGTAGTGTCAGAAAGAAGTACAGGCTTGAGAGTGAATTAGCACTTGGCTAATTCACTGTACAAAGGAATTGGGCATTGTTATGCTCTTTTCAAAGCAACCGAGAAGAAAAGAAAAGAGATCAAGACCAATGTTCTCAGTCTATGTTAACTCAGCTGAGGTACTTGCATTAGAAAGGATTAAACTGTTATATTCTCCAGATCTTCACTACAATACCTACAATACTTTTCCAGAAACATGTTCTTGAGAACTTCTTGCTACTCAAAACACCTTGGCTGTTCATCATTAAGTACATAAGCTATCTGCTGTCACCTGAAGTACCCTGTAAATATGCTGCTATAAGCAGGAGGGCCTGATTTGCTCTGTTGTCTGTACCACTAAGTGTTCTTCCATGACACCCTTAACCCAGATTTTTTTTTGTTTGGCTCCCTACTGTTCACTCCCTTGAATAAAAGTATCATATAAATGACCTGCTTTAGGGAAGTGTTGAACATCTGTGGTACTGAGTTCACCTCAGGACTGCCCGAACAATCCCCTTGTGCTTTTTGGTCATTGGTGTCCCAGTTGAGGAACTTTAGGAATAAAGGGACATGTGAAAAAGGTGACTGAAACTACACAAAAGAGTAGAAGAGCCATGCAACCAGGCACAGCAGTAGATCCCTGGTAGTTGGAAGCCCTGCTGAAACAGGAATCTCTAGATAAACAGCAAAGTCTGCTTTCTGCATCTGACAGCAGTTTTATTTTCCAAATCACATTGTCAATTCGAACTGTGGGAAATAAATGTAACTGGCAAAATCTGGGGCCATGACTTCGCCCTCTATGGGAAGCATTACATTTATTAGAGTATTTTTTCATCCACATAAACACCTAGTGTACCAATAACAAAGACCTTTATGTGGTAGGAATTAAGCAGTTCTAGCTGCAATCTCTGCCACTTTGTTGCTGTGGAGCTAATCCTAGCACAGGAGAAAAGATCCTGCCTTTTTGCTTTATCCCCTGGACAACCATCCTGTATAAACAAACTGCTACCTCATTCCCATTGATGGAAAGTGGTCTTTAACAGTGGTGCCAGAAGGGGTCAGTTAAGCCTGTGCCAAAAGAACAAATGGTGTCAGCACATTTTTTAAGAATCTGAATGACAACATCACAACAACACATTAGTCCTCATATGGAAACACAAAAACTTCATTATAATTGTCTGACAGAAATGTGCACAGAGGCGGATTTGGTTTCTGGGTCATGATGGGCACAATACAATATGTTCATAGCACAGGCTGTGTTTTTTCCCTTCTTGTCCACTGCCAATGGCTTTAATTCCCTTTGACTAAAGTATTTGTCTTCCTCCTTTTTTATTCTTTCCCCTCTGAGCTCTTCTCCTTCTGTGCAGTTACCTCCAGCTTCACTAGCTCTTCAGTTCTTTCCATCCTCATCTCCCTTTCCTTTCATTTAGATAAATCGATTTGCCAGATCAACACCATCTTTCTGCTTCCTTTCATATTTAGAGTGACACTTATCTTAGTCCCCTTCTTTTTTGCCATATTTGATTTGTTTATCAAAACTATTGTTCTTCTTTTCATGAAGGATTCCAACACCTTCAAGAGGAAAAGTAATAATACAACATGATCTTCCTCATCTTACTTCCATTCCCTCTCATGACTCTGCCCTCCCTCCCATCCCAAGTTTCTCTCCTGCTCTTTTCTCCTCACACCTGCACTGCCATAAAAGCTCTTTCCATGCCATGTCCCGGTCTCCCTACTGCTTTTTTTCTTTTTTTTTTTTTTTTTAATCATGATATTTTCACTTTCCTATTGCTTTTATCCCTCCTACTGCAAGGTTTATTGTCTTTCCTGTATTAAAAGCACTCTTGACTTCCCCTTGCTTCTCCAGCTACTGTTATGTCTTCTTTCTTCCTTTCATCTCTAAACTCACCGAATAATCTCAGGTCACACATTTCAGTTCCATCCTTGACTCTCCAAGCTGGCTTCTTCCCCTTTTGTTCATCTTCAGCCACACTTAACAAGGTCTTTAACAATGTCTTCTAATCAAAATTTTAGAGAAAAATACTCCATCCTTAGATATGCCAGTCATTTTTGTCAGAGGCAACCCTAGTCTTTTTCTTGAAATTGCACTTCTTCTCACTATCTGTGACTCTGGTGTCGCCTGGTCTTCTTACTCTCTTCAGCATATCCATTAGAAGCATGTCCTTGTCTTCCCTTAGCTCTCAGTGGGGATCCCAAATGTGTCTGTCCTTGTCTCCATTCTCACTCATCTTTATATCTTACCTCTAGATAATCTCATCAACAGAGCACAAATTCAATTATCCTTTTAATACAGATGACCTACAAATCTCTTTCCCTGCCCAAGACCTCTCCTTTAAAATCTTAGCCGAGTATCATCGTAGCACCAAATTGTCATTAGCTGCAATTGTGTTAATCCTGTTTGTGAGTTCTGCTCTACATCAAACATTAACTCTGTCTATTCTCTGAAGTCTCATCATGAGGTATAACTTCCCCATTTTTCTCTCAGTCATGCAATGTCTGTTAGCTCTCACTTCCAGCTAGTTCCTGGTATCACTTTGTGGCATTCATTTATTATTGGTTACATATATTGCAATTTAATTTTGCTGGGAATTAAAAACCTAAGTATTTTTAGAACTAGATTTAAAATTGCACATACTTATATTTCCCAGCTGATCTGCAAGCTCTTTGGCATTTCAGAATAATTATGATCTATTTATTATAAGACATATATAAAAAATGTAGGTCCTTTATCATTTGAGATATTGTTTGTTATCCACCTATCCAACAGAAACACTTCGCATCATACCTCAGTTAGTTCAATGATGCTTTTGTAAGCAAATGCCTATCATCACCCAGCTGGAGCAGATGACCATTTTCCTGGTGCAGAGCCCCTTCTGTGCAAACCGTTACCTTGCTGCCATCTCTGTCTCCCTCTTCTGAAGATGTCTTAAGTATTGTCTCAGCCTACTGTCATCCTACCTGTTTGGTTTTGCTACTGATCAGCCCTGAGCACTGGGCCTTTCATCACCTGCAGGCAGACCCTTACACTCAACAGAGGCAATCTATAAGTATGTGCAAAGGAAAATAATTTTCCTCTAAAAGCCATCTTAAAACATTGTTTTGCCAGGTAGCCTTGGAAGAAAAAAGTAAAAGTGCTTCTGCTGTGGTAGGGCTACTGGCATGGACTGATATTGCTTCATTGTTTCTCAAATTGTTGATCTATTTATTGTCTCATGACCTATACTTGACTGAAAATTTTAGGGGTCAGGGATCATCTGTTCTGTCCTGGTATGGTGACTACTAGATGTTACAAAACAGCATAGACAGCTACCACTTATCATGTGTAGGAACAGTAATTTTAACATGTTTTCCCAAAATAAACTGTCAACTTCTGCTAATATAATTCTTCCTTATGTAGGGAAAGAGAAAAGCAGGTTTTATAGCAAGTTTATTTGCAGTCTTTGGTAAAGGAAAAAATGCCTAAGCGATTTTCCTGTTGTTCTCAGCAGGTTCCCCAAGGTAGCAATTCTCGATGTGCAAACACCGTTGATTAGAGTCTGGGGGTGCATTCCAGCCTTTGTCTCATGACGTGCTCAGAGGTGAGGAAGGCAGGTCTCTGCTTATTTACAGTGGAGGCAGAGGTGATAATTTAATCCCCAAATCCAGTGACTTTCACTTATAAAATATTAAACAGATATTTAGAGAGAGAAATGCTGTTTGTAGAAATGAAATAGCCAGATATTAGCAGCGACGTGGGTGTTTTTCCACGAAGGCAGCCAAGTGTAACAGAGTCACCCAGAAATCTTTAGCCTCAGTGCTTTTTGTCACACTCAGTCGGTGGTCTCCTGCCATTCATCTATTGGGCTCTGTTCCAGTAACAGGGATGACAAATGACATTTTTTCAAGTGTGTGTACCGCTATGATCTGGCAGTATGCACAGCAGATTGCACCAAGTATAAGCTGCAGAATAGGAAAGATGGACCTGGATCTGTATTACATTTTCAGATAACAAGAGCCATGATTCCTGTGATTCATTTCGAAGCATATAAAATAGCTTTTTTTCATTTAAACTCACTGAAAAGGAAGTAGGCTATTCACTTGAGTTCCAAACATTTTTTTCCACAGGAGTAGTTTAGGGGTACACATTTCCTCCCTCACCTGTCTAAACCCCCAAACTGGTACCAACAATGTACTAGCACCAAAGATGTACTATGACAAGCAAACAGCCACAGCATGTATTTCTCTGAACTGGTGATGATTCAACACTAGTTGAGAAGTGGCCAGAGCTGTGATGCCACCTTTGACACACACTGTTGAGCACCTCCTCTACTGGTAAGAATGTAAACGTTTTAAAAAAAAAAAAAAAAAAAAAAAAAGTGAGACAAGGGCTGTACATGTACCCACATATGAGATTAGATCTATAGGGTGAAACTACCTCAGTCATTTCGCATTCAGGCCAAGTTGTTGGCAGCTCTAGCAGAGTGGAGTTCCAGCTCAGTGCACACACACACACACTCAGATAATTGGTCTACAGAGAGAAGGACCACAATGATAATTCAATATTTCATCATATTAGTTATTCAAATCATGCTTCTCAGTCCATCTTTTACATTAACTTCCATCATAACATATTTATAAATAATCCTTGTTTGTAAAATACATTTGATAGCAACTGGAATATTTTTTAATTGGGTAAAAGAACTAGTGTTCATTTTGGTGTTTCTCTGCAACAATTTGAGTATTAAATACTTTCAGCTTGGGATATCATTCATTTTAGTTCATGCTAAGAAAGACAATAAAGTTAAATAGCAGCTGGTCATTAGAAGCTTATAAATTTCATATTCAGTACACACATGCCTCTTAATACTAAATAAATTATATTAATCACAATTTAATTATGTGGCTGCCCTGTTAAATTAGAATTAGGGGCTAGAGTTGACAATGAAACTACTCTGAGTTTCACCATCTGCAGATCAGGCTTTGTATGTCCTACTGGTTATTTTTACAATATTTAAATTTTAAAAGTAATAATCACCTATGGGTATTAAAACACCTCTGACAGCTGGCACTTATCCACTGTTAATGGCTAACCAGGGGTCCCCTTCACTTGTGTGTGTAATTTAGTCATAATTTAGTGATTAATTATGGAAAAAAGTATTTTCTTGGTAGAGGAAAAATGAATGGAGTTAGTTTCTGACATGGAAAGGTGCTGAATACTCACATCTTTCATTAGAAGCCTGGGGTTTACAGACATGCAGCAGTTCACAGAAGCCATCTCTATACAACAACCAAATGCTGAAGGCTGAAGTGGCAGAAGTGGGTACATGTTCTCCACATACTGAAGGTCTGACCCTGACATCAAACAAAATTCCCATTCATTGAACTGGAATTTTCCTCAAGTGAAATCTGAAGCACTAGATCATCCCCCTGCATGCATATAACCACATGAACCTCCATTGGCTATGGGGCATTTTTTGTGGAAAGTATGGCTTTATGGCTCTCTGGAGAGAGACAGATAGTTATCCCTGCGGGAGTGGCACATATCCCTCAGGACCTCTGGGAGACCTGTGTTTTATGGAGTGGCAGCTAGAGATAAGACTGCACACCTTGGAGCATATCAGCTGGCAGTAAACATCACTTCAGATAACTGAATCCCAGCCACATTTTCCACCGTGTATTCAAACATGCATTCTGAGTGTGTAAAAATATATAAAATAGGTAGACCTTAGCCATCCTCCTTGGAAACTGCACCTTGAAAACTAGAGAAATTGTTCTGCACAACTTCATATGCTCAGCTGTCCATTTTATGCAGTCTTGCACAACTTCACCCCAAATTGATTCCAACTTCAACCTGGAAACAGAGTTGAAACACCGCAAAACTAAGCTATGTGTGAACTGTGCTGCAGAATTTCAGTAATTCCTGGTATGAAATGAACCTCGCAGGTCAGGAGAAGAGTTCTTTTTCCCTTCACTGTATGTCATTATTTCTATTACCACTCCCTGATGAGCTACACATTTCCTTCTGAAGGGTTAACTGAACCTTGCACTGGCTTTAAATCATCTCTATCTGTAGTGAGGGGATACTGTTACATTTTGGTATAGAGGGGAATATTCTCATTTCTTGCAGACTGTACTTTTCATAAAGGGGGAAAACAAACATAAATAGGGAGGGAAGTGGTACAGGTGTCATTACTCCCATTCTCTTTTTCCACAACTTTCCCTCAGGATCTCCCTGAGGCCAGGCACAGCAACTTTAAGACTGCCTAGTGACTGGAATAGGGAGGGAGACTATTAGTCTAAAGCAGCCGAAAACCTGGAAACAAGGTACTTGGGAGCATCTTAATATAAAATAAAGTGTGTGGGCACAAAGCATTAAATTGTATGGCTGGGGATCTATAAACCTGCAGCCTTAGGAGCGCAAAATAAATGAAGGCTGTAAGCAAGGCTACGGCATCATTCAGCAAATGCTTGGCAGCCATTTCCATTGGAAAGCCAGGATGTGATACTCGGGGAGCGCTCCAGCTGCACTTGACTGATTTTATTTGTATGGCTTTGGCAGTATAGCTTTAGCAGTCTGCCTCTCTCATTCCTCAGTTTGGTTGCTACTACTTTGGTGGGGTTTTTAAGGAATCCTGTTTACTGCTTCCAAGCACCAGATGATCTGTCTTCGGTGAATGTCAAATGTCTCTTACTGTCACTTCAGGTTTTGTCCCTCATATGTGTGACCATGTAGTTGCATGCAGCTGCTCACACTTATTTGTGCTGTTATGTTTTGAACCAAGAGAATACATTAGAGCACACCTAACTTGTGATATTGTTTTAAGCTGTTTACAGGGAATCAATTTTAGATGGCCAGGTCATCCTGTAGCAAAATTTCCCTGGTATTGGCTACTTGGCAAATTTACGTGTTAGTTTGCATCTGGTCAACGGGCAGATTACAAAGAAAAATGCAACCATGTAAGTGCATAGGCTAATGAGAGATTTAGGATAACAATATATTGAGGAAGTATAGCACTTACATGAAGAATATGACACTCAGAAAAGACACGAGCTGCAGAATATATTTAAACCCTTGCATGATAATGAAACTAAGATACTAAGATAACTGATATGTCCTGTTTATGTGATATAGGGTACTTCCACGACTTTTCATCTTTCACTCACGTTTGATGGACAGTCTTGGGAGGTATTTCAGGGAACATGGGAGAGGAGATGTGGTATGTGTGGAAAAGAATCCTTCTGGGCTGAATGGCTATTACAAGGTTGCCAAGGTTGAAGGTGTCAGTTCTTTTCAGTTTTGTGTTGTTAAGTAAGTGCTTTTGCTGAATTTGGTGGGCATGAATTGAAACAAGAGCAGTTTGCAATGAATGTAGAGAAAAATTGTTTCACTGCGAGGAGAAACCTGCATTGGAACAGGTTCCCAGCAAGGTTGTGCCATCCCCATTGTCGGAGACCTGGTTGAACAAAGACCTGAGAGACCTGGCCTGCCCTTACAGCTGACCCTGCACGGACTAGGAGGATGGACTAGAGACTCTCTGAGTCCCTCCCAACCCGAATGATCGTGTGATTCTTTGAGTCTATGAATTGCTTCTTTGACGTAACATTTTAGAAGCAAGTCCTTTAGAAGGTTTTACATAAGGCACCTGTAAGGACTTGGAGGAAAAGCACAGACAAAAAGCAGTTCGCTGGAACCAAGGAGTAGTTACATGCGAGAAAACTCTCTGTCTGTGTGATGCAGGCACCTCTTCTCCCTTTTCATAGTTACTTTTGCTTACCATTCAAATTACAGAGGGCATTTCCCTGTAGACAAGGTAGGTCCATAACCAGTAATTTAAAGATGCTGCTCAAGAAAAAGGTACTTTCTCTTCATATAAGTGTTGCAACACAGCAAAAGCATTTGAACAAGGAAGAAAACTGTGAAGATAACATCTTTCTTTTAGTGGTATTTTTAAAGAGTGTCATTAATGGTTTACAAGAGCTATGATCCATGTGAGGAGGGTGAACACAATTGAAACTGTGGTGCCAAATTTTATTCTTACATGCAAAAGGATGTCCATGAATCTTAGCTCCAACTTCTGTCATCTGATGGGGTAGAAACTCTTATTTGGCTTGTCAATCTGTTTGTCCAGGGCGCAGATCTGTTCTGTAAGATATCCAAAGCTAAGACCTATCCCCAGCCAGGACACTGATTCAAGGATCTGCCATTATTTTACCTGCTTGGTTTATAATCTTTCTTTCCTTCCTTCTGTCAATTACCCTTTGAATTATTATTATTATTATTATTGCTACTACTACTACTACTACTACTACTACTACTTGTTTCACCGTCATGCTTGACTTATTTGGTTTGAAAAGACACTGTGCTACAGCCTATATAACTGGGATCCATTGAAAGTAGGGGGAATTAGCTCAAATGGTAGACGGCTCACTTAGCATGTGAGAAGTAGTGGGATCGATCGTCTCATTTAGACCACTCAGTGGATAAGGAATTGGTCACACTCAAAGAGTAGCAATCAATGGCTCTATGTCCATATTACTGGGTCCAGTAATATTTAACATCTGTGTCGGCGACATAGGCAGTGGGATTGAGTGCGCCCTCAGCAAGTTTGTGGGTGACACCAAGCTGAGTGGTGCAGTTGACACATTGGAGGGAAGCGATGCCATCCAGAGGGACCTTGACAGGCTTGAGAGGTGGGCCTGTGTGAACCTCATGAAGTTCAACAGGGCCAAGGGCAAGGTCCTGCACATGGGTCAGGGCAATCCCAAGCACAAATACAGGCTGGGTGATGAGTGATTTGAGAGCAGCCCTGAGGAGGACTTGGGGATATTGGTGGATGAAAAAACAAATTGAGCCAGCAATGTGCACTGGCAGCCCAGAAAGCCAATCGCATCCTGGGCTGTGTCAAAAGAAGTATGGCCAGCAGGTCAAGGGACGTGATTCTCCCCTCTACTCAGCTCTCAGGACACCCCACCTGGAGTACTGCACTCAGCTCTGGGGCCTTCAGCATGAGAAAGACATGGACCTGCTTGGGCAAGTCCAGAGGAGGGCTACAAAGATGCTGGACCACTTTGCCTATGAGGACAGGCTGAGAGAGTTGGGGTTGTTCAGCCTGGAGAAGAGAAGGCTCCAGGGAGACCTTATAGCAGCCTTCCAGTACCTAAAGGGGGGCCTACAGGAAAGATGGAGAGGGACTTTTTAACAGGGAATGTAGTGATAGGACAAGGGGTGAGACATTGGAACAGGTTGCCCAGAGAGGTTGTGGATGCCCCATCCCTGGAAGTGTTCAAGGCCATGTTGGATGAAGCTTCGAGCAACCTGATCTAGTGGAAGGTATACATGCCCATGGCAGGGGGAGTTGGAACTAGATGATCTTTAAGGTCACTTTCAACCCAAACCATTCTATGATTCTATGAAAATGCATGTGCCATGAAGAAAGGGACTTATATTCTTTATGAAAATGTGGAGACATGATAAATTCTAATTAAAAAAGCTTCTATAATGTACCCATCAACACAGTTTGAATATCCAGTAACACAGATGATTAAGAGTTGGCTTTCTCAGTGTGAAAACCCTGCAGGCAAAAACCATTTGGGGCTGCAGTGGGTACTACCTCTTGTGCAATCTGATCATTTTTCTTCCCTCTGATCCTGTGAACTGTGAACGTATTTTACATGAGTGCTTTAGGTTATTTCCTCTTGTGGAGGATTTTCCACATGTCTCAATGCTGAGGATTATTGCTTTCCTGCTCCTCTAGTGTAAATCCATCATCATCTGAAGTGTAAAACTTATATGTACTGTCTTCTGTAGTCACACAGAAAAAAAGAATTTAATTTCTCTAGACCAGTTTTTTAGACAGTCCCTCAGGGACAGCACTGCTGAGCAGTGCCAAACGTGTTATGTGTCTAATACCTAAAGTGAGATTTCCAGTCCATAGGCTGTGAGCACAGAGAGACTGTCAGTAAGAAAAAGAAAGTCTGTCTCAGTGTTCCTCCTGGTTTCAAACTACCAAAACCCGTAATTCTGCAAAGAAATAAAGATGGGAGTTGTAGAGAGTAAGACTACTTATGGATCTAGAGTTCAATATCTAACACACATTAGAAAGAATGGTACTTCTCAAGAAACTAGTATCTGCAGAAAGACATTTGTGAATGCACAAATTGTTTGAAGTCTCTGAATTTATACATGCAATACCAAATCCTGAGAATCCAGGAACTCCTAAATGCAAAATAATTTTTCTACTTAAAGCTTAAACATATTCAATCACTAATAAAGAACCATTGTTCTACTTCCAGAAATATATTCGTGATCAACTTATTAGTGAACCTTGTTGTGCAGAAGACACGCTTCCCTGAGACTGCTGCACAGTAACTGTACGTAATGTAGCTGAGGAAGTAGCCATATGGGGAGAAATCATTGGAAACCTGGCATTGGGTGTGAAGTTCTGGTGTGATATGATAACTGGGATGAATTACTTTTGGGAGAGAGAGTCTTGCAAATAAAGAATGAGAATTAATGATGCAAATAGCGAAACTCCTGGCAGTTGCTTAGTCCTATTTAGAGAATCTGTTTTACTAAACCAGGGTTAAGTTAGTGCAAATCTTTAGTGCTATCTTTAGATAGCAGTTGACTTTTAATTAATTAAGACATAGATTTATGTGGTCATTAATAAAGCCACGTATATATATATACTCCATCTGTACTTAATACTAAAATTGTTTTAAAGTGATAGGGTTGTGACTATATAGTACACTTGGTGCTAAAATTACCAGTTTCAAATTCAAACTGAAATCAAATACTTTATCTCTAGTATTTGTTGTACTTAGGTGACAATAAATATCTAGAAAAATGTAATGCTAAACAATGCTGTTGATTTAGGCTAGATGCTGTTCTTAACCCTTGCATCATTTTCATAGCTTTTTGTAACAGGAGCAATCCATTACAATTGGGAAAGTGTTGGGTTTGGGGTAGATTTTTTTTCCCCCAAGCAGAATTTTCTGGAAAAATAGAATTTAATTACCTGAAATTACTATCTAGTTTTAATTCTGGTCTTTATATTTATTAAACTACACATTCATATGTGTGAGTTTAGGATGTGATAATATGTTTGAAAAGTCCTGACCTTTCATGTGGTCTTCTTCAGTGCTGAGCATTTACCAACATGGGACTTCCCAGCAAAGTCCAGGAACTGCAGTTAGATCAAAATCTGTTGTAGAAAATAAAAATAATCTGATAATAAACATCCTCTGCACTGAGATCCATGATGAAACCCTGCTTCCAATGGAGCTTACGTACAGTATAGATAAACTAAACTTCCAGAGATCCCAGTGAGGTCAGGATTTCACTCAAGAATGATCCTTTGTCAAAGCAACACATTTTATAATAGTATTTTCAGCCATAGAAATTTATTCATGATTTATTCATGATTTTCAAACAACAGGCCCTCCTGAGGTCTAACAGACTTTTTCTTCTCTCTGTCACTCCCTCTCTTTGTCTTTCTGCCTCATTGTCTCCCTGTCTCTCTTTTTTCCTTTTGAATGACTCCAGATATACACAACTGATTATTTCCTACTAATACCCTGGAAGAATGCTTTGGATGGATAGCAAATCAGAGAACAGAAATAACTGTATCTACTTGAAACTACTTAAGAACATGCATTGCTTGCAATAGCACCCCCACCCCACCCCAAAAAAACCCAACACCCCACCACATACCTGAAACTTTTGATTTTCTAATAAGTTTCTAATAAGCAAGTTGAGTAAAAAGAGTATTTTCTAAATGGAAATTCTTTAGGGAGAGGGTATTTTAGTATATTTGTTGCAAATCCGGAGTACTGGATAACACTAAACCCTTAAAGGATTTCTGTAGTTCAGAAGTTAAATTAATCTCTATTAACATCTATCCTCTGGGATTAAGTAATCAGATTGCAGCTACAGTAATTTGAAACTTTTTCAG
Source organism: Haliaeetus albicilla (assembly GCF_947461875.1). Lineage (NCBI taxonomy): Eukaryota > Metazoa > Chordata > Aves > Accipitriformes > Accipitridae > Haliaeetus > Haliaeetus albicilla. The sequence goes on along the minus strand of NC_091485.1, from coordinate 35,795,870 downwards.
CAAAACCTAGAGTCAGACCAAACTCAAATGTCAGCTCATGTTTTCATACTTACCCAATACTTCAGCCAGGTTCCCCACAGTTTACAGAATTTTTAGTTAACTTGGACAAAGTTTTGAGCAAACCTGGGGTTAATTATGACTTCATGTAGAAACCATGATAAACAATGTGGTTTTGTAGAATTTTGATTCAAAACTAGGCAAGACTTGTGGGTTTTGGCTGAGCATCACTGAGTTTCAGTTGTGTGTTAACCCAAAACTGAAAACAAAAATTGCCTTCAGTAATATTTAAAAAAATAAAGGGCATTGAAACTCCACACAACTGAGTTTAATACACTTTTATTTGCAGCTTGGCAAGCTGTCTCATGACTTTCTGTGAACACCTGGTGACAAAAATTCATGCCAACAACATGAACTGCTGCAATATTAGAGTTTTTTTTTTTCCTTGTGTCTTGAATGTTACGAAGGATCACATCCCATTTTGGGATTATCCTGTTAATCTCTGGACCTGTGACCACCAGCATGACACATGTGTTGGTCTCTTTGTGCTTGACGTACATACCTTTTGAAAAGAGTATTAGGTCCCTCAAGTGTCAGAGAAAAAAAATCTTTCCTTGCTCTATGACAACTGTTAATACTGTGCCCACTCTGTAAAAATGAAGAGAAGGGGAGGGAAGGGAAGGGAAGGGAAGGGAAGAGAAGAGAAGAGAAGAGAAGAGACGAGAAGAGAAGAGACGAGAAGAGAAGAGAAGAGAAGAGAAGAGAAGAGAAGAGAAGAGAAGGGAAGGGAAGGGAAGGGAAGGGAGGGGAAGGGAAGGGAAGGGAAGGGAAGAGAAGAGAAGAGAAGAGAAGAGGAAAAGAAAAGAAAAGAAAAAAGAAAAGAAAAGAAAAGAAAAGAAAGGAAAAGAAAAGAAAAGAAAAGAGAAAAGAAAAGAAAAGAAAAGAAAAGAAAAGAAAAGAAAAGAAAAGAAAAGAAAAGAAAAGAAAAAAGAAAATCTCAGCATTCACAGAGCAGTACCTAATATCTTGTTTCACCACAACTGCGTCTGGAAAAATTTGCTTCAATAAAGCTCCCAGCTGGAGCTGTAATCAAGTCCATCTTTTAGAAACAGACTGACTGACAAACTAACAAATAGCAAATGTTGGTGTTAGTGAGATGGGTGATAGCCAAAGGAATTATCCTGTGCAAATGGAAAACCAAGACATTACTTGTGTATAGCAATTGTCTAAGGGAATTTAGAAATACAGCAGTCACAGAGAAAGCATCTCTTGAGCATAGATTCAACTAGAAACAAAATCCCATTTGGGGTAATATCCCTGAGTTACATAAAGTAAGTCTGTATCTCTATATCTATTTAGTACCTCAAGGCTCATTTGATAGGCATTCTCATTCCTGTGAAAAGCCTGTGTCATGCTTGTCTTACTTAAGAGTCTTCATAATGTCAGAATTTATTGAAATTTTACTTAGTGTTTTCATATCTACAGTAGCAACATCTGCTTAAAATGCTGATTTTTTTTTTATATGCAATGTTATTGCCGATATGTTCTCACATTGTTCTTACAAAATGTTGAGGCAAATGATTTTGCTTTGCTCTTCTCTTTTCATATATTTAAAAAGCATCAGTAAAGTTTTCTAGCAGCAAAACATAGCTGACAGACTTTTGGGAAGTATTGTTCTCATCTCTGTGGCTCTGGCTTCATAGCACATTCTTACCCAGGACATCTTACCCAGATGCTATGAAGCATCTTGCTATGTTCCAATGACTCAATATAATGCCAGACTGGATCCTAAAATGCTTGCACTTACACTAGTGTGGTGCTCTGATAGGGTTAGCGTACTCTGGATTTTCTGCAGAAATTATTCTTCAGGGGCATCCCATGCTCTCAGTCTGTCCCCAGTCCAACTGGGTATCCCTACACAGCTTTACATGGCACTGCAATCTCTTTCCAGCAGGGTTACAAACATTAATTACCTCGTCATAACTGGTTTCACATCATTGGCATTACTATAATTCAGTATATTCTAAAGGTTGTAGCAGAAAGTGAGACCTGTTGACTGGATCAGTATTTTTATCAATTTAAGAAGCGCATTTGTCAATACTGGCTTTGGCTAGTACCAAAACGAAGCACTGAGGGAATGAATAATAATTGTAGGAATATGATAAGTATTGATATAGGTTTGACAAAAGTAATTAATGAATGACTTTTATCTATGCTATGGTGTCTTAATCTTGAATTAGAAAAATAAATATGTAATATTGGCAAAATGTGAGCTAATTTATCAAAAGGAGATGTATTTAAGAAGGTTTCTAAGGATGTTTATTCCAGGAAGTTCTGGCATAATCAACCCTACCATTTCAACTCACTGCAAAACGCCTTTCTGTTCCACTTGCAACTTCATGTGCAATCATGCATCACAACATAACATCAAGGTATTAGAAATGTGCTTCTGACTGCCTGGATTAGGACCAGATCTCATTTCCCCTCCTTGACACTCACATGTTTGAACACTGACTGGCATTGGTAGTTTGGCTGTGAATGCACATTGCTGGGTGGGTGTTTATGAAAAGTGGCCGAGAAGATAAACAAAGGGACAAGAAGATAGACAAACTGGCAAAAGCAATAGTGAAGACTTCATCCAGCTGAATAAGAGGCAAAGTGTGTAGATATCTGACTCCGCCAGGGTTTGTGTATGTAGGAGGGGCAAACTTATTTATAAAAGGCTGTATAAAATGTAAGAAACTGGAATAATCAGCTGACTTTTTTCCCTTTGCAAACCATACCATCATGTTATTTGCCAACTCTTCTACTTGCATGTGGATCTTAACCTTGTCACTTTTCCCATTTGTAACAGCTTTGATGAGTTTTATAAATAACAAAAATTAAAACCCAACCAACCAAACAAAAAAAACCAATGAAAATGTTGCTCCTTCTGTACCCTCTATTTTCACTAAAGAAACAGGCTTGCCTCAATTTAAAAATATTCTGTAAGACTGCCTAATAATATTTATGAGACATAAAAAACATGGGTTGGGTTCAGATGGTGTTCAACTCTCAAGGAGCGTTATCAAAGGAGAAAAACAAAAATCAAAAGCACATTGACCACACACAACTCCAGCCTCTATTTCCAGAGACTGCACTCACCTCCTCCTAAATCACAAGGAGGGGAGGCAAGGGGACAAAAGAGGATGCATGATAGCTTTATTCTAGTTAACTCATAGAGGTGGACGGACAGCCTTCAACCTCAGCTTTACATTGACCAAGGTTTTCAGGAGTAATCAATGCTTTTCAGTTTTCAAGTCTTTGACTCAGTACAGCTTAACAGTTTTAAATCCCTATAAATTCAGCCCAGAAATCCCTATAGATTCATCCCTATAAATTCAGCCCAGAAATCCCTATAGATTCATCCCAGGTTCACTATAGCCTGACCCTGCCAGCAGCAGTGGAAGGGAAATTCAGGGAGGGCACCAAGCCTGGCTACTTCCCATGGCTCATTCCTCTGGTACTCACCCAGCACTCACAGTCATGGCATTATGGATGTTACAGGATGCACCTTTGTCTAGTTCCTCACTCTCTCTTTATCTTACCCTGTCTCTTGTTGAACCTGTTGAAGGTTGTGTCTCTGTCTTACACTCTTACAGCAATGAGAAAATTAGATTTTATTTCGGAGCGACATGCCTCTCTTCTGAGAAAAACAAACACAAGACCCATGTAAAAATTGTCAAGCAGGCATCCAAAAATAAAGGGCCTTGAATTGTTTCTAGTCACTTAGCAGTGAAGGAAAGAAGGCGAAATATGTACTGGAAATAAAAGGTCCCAAGGCTGAGGTCAGTCCTTTTTAATGCATTTGTGTGCTGCTCAGCCTAATGCTTGGCCCCACAAACCTCAGTCTTTTCTCCTTCTAATATAAACACCAAGGCAGTTTTCTGGGCCCATATCTCAAGCTTGTCAAACAAATTCTCCTGAGGACTGAAGGACCAACAAAAACCATCTCGCCTTTCCATTTTTTCTTCATTTTGCCTTTTAACAGCAGTAATGCATCATTCATGTTTGCACATTAATCCAAAAGGTACAATAAAATGTAGGAATTCCAGCCCAAGGCACAGCCTTCAATCCTCCTCAATTCCCACCACCATCATGCTTGCTAGAATAAATATTACACTCCTTAGAAGGCTCCCAGATAGGAGGGAGCTACTGCATGGGAGGAGCAGAGAAAAGGTGAGCAGACAGAATCAAGAGAGGAGAAAGACAAAAGACAGATGGACTTTTCTTGGGATGTCTTGTCCCTCAGCTGAGGATACTTTTTAGGCTCCCCCAGGTGGTTTGTTTCACCAGTCAGAAAACAACTGGCTTGAAATATGTTTAGAAGGTAATTATCAATGAAGATGATGGCACAATAAAGAAGAACAAATTTTTAAGAAACAAATACAACCAAAAATTTGAAAATCCTTAAACAGAAATGCTTAAAAAGCTGCCCAGAATAGACTTAAATTTAAAGAATACAGGAATCACTCTGTGGCTAAGGCATGAATGGGGGGATATAAACAGTTTTGGTTGGAGGTTTTTCATATGTTTTATTATAAGCAATTTATGTTTCATTGGATACATGAAGGAGATGTCTTATTTTATCTTAATAGTGACCTTGATTGAATGCAATGATCCTCAAAAGCTTGCAGAGTGGAAGGCAAGAGGATGATCAGTACTCTGCAGCTGAGAGTCTCCTGCCATGATGGCTTGTGCCCCTTCACGGCTGACAAACCAGGAGGCAAGGAGGATTGGCATAAGCTCTGAGATGCTTCATGCCCAGCAGAAAGAGAGTACCATGGGTTGAAGTCCAGCTGTTGTTTCAGACATCCTATGACATCAGGTGTAATACTCATCCTTTCATTCGAATGGCCATGCTTTCAAAAGTGATTTCCCCTGTGCCAGCACTGCTGGGACAAGGCAAAAGTCTGCCAGAGCTAGACCGGGGGCTCAGCAGCAGCCGGGAGAAGATTATGAGAGAAAAGGAGTCGAAGGAGGAGAAGCACGTGTGATAGCAGTGCTGGGATCCTCCTCTGCTGGCATGCTCTGCTTTGGAGACATCTGAGCTGCAGGACACAGCTGAACCTCCGTCTGCAAATAGCCCTTATGGGTGCAAGGATAACAGTGAAAAAATGTTGGTTTTCTGTGGGTGTATCAAACACCATGGGCACTCTTCTGTGAAAGAGGAGAGTTTTTCTCATCCGTAGCCAGAGGAAGTTCATCATAGCACTTTTTATCTTCTGCTAAAGCTTTGAGTTTTAGCTGCTGTTGCAACGCCATTGGCACGGTTTGGGCCATTTGGCCTTCTGTCACAAATCTGATATGCTTTTCAGGGGAATTTTCTGCACATAAAAGCGGTTATTCTGGGTGAGACCAAACCAGGCACACAGGGAGCTATGTGAGTGTAAAGAGGTCATGTAGTGCTACGTGCCTAGAAAACTCCTTTAGTGTTTGGTGATCTATAGCTCAGGCTCTTCTGGAGATGGGGATCTTTGTATTCAATAATCCTCAGAGGACTTTTCTTGCATGAAATTGCCTAATCCCTTTTTGAGCTCATGCAAACTTTTAGATCCCACATCACACTAAGGGATTTCATAGTTTAACTGCTCATTGCATGAAAAATATTCATCTTGACTGTTCTGAGCTTGATTCCTACTAGCTTTGTAAGATGACCACTAGTCCTAACACTGAAAGACACTGTGAGCCATTCTCCTCAGCTTTTTCAGCAGTTTTCATAGGTTTTGGTCACCTTTTCCCCAGGCTGAAGAGAGGGATCACACCATATCCAGAAGCTTTTGAACATCCTTTCCCACCTCTATGCCTCTTTGCTAATCCTGTTATTTTCTTTCTTGAAAGAAGAGGTGAGTGGAGGGGACCATACAATGTCCGAAACATGAGAACACCATGGGGTTATACAGCAACATACTGATGTTTTGTAATTGCATCCTATTCCTCCCATTCCCACCATTCTCTTTGGTTTGGTTTGCTTTCAGTTGCTGGTGTTTTTAACAGAATTATCTATCTGTAACCCAAAATCTTGCTTATGCATGGAAACAGTCAGGTCAGAGCCTATTGCTGGGTAGGTAGTACTAGGATTCTTCCTTCCCCATGAGTACCACTGAAATGTTTGGTTATTTGGACAGCACAGGCCTCCATTTCTCAGATGAGCTCATAATTTCTTTTTTAGGCAAGTTTTTACAAAGGAAATTATCTAGAGTAAAAAGAAGCACACTCAGTCCTGTGTAAATGATTGCAAAGGGTAGCATTTAGGGCTGCACTCACTCACTTCTTTTTGTGCCTCTCTAGGAAAATTAGCCCTCAGGATCAAATTCTGATGTGTAGTGCCTATAAAATTGTAGCCACAGCCAACAGATGCCTTCCACCCAGACCCTAAAAGAGCATTACCTATAGCTATCCCACAGTATAAAATACAACAGAATAAGGCGAGATGTTATTCTGTTCACTAAAGTCAATGTAAATATAAGACAAGAGGTTTTTAAGATACCATTAGTAATCTCTCCGATGTTCCATCTGTGGCCAAGAACATTATCAGCAGCTCAGCACAGCAAATCCTACTTGTGCAAGAAACCCTAAATCAAGGCAATCAGGCAATTCTTGGTTGAAGGTCTTGTATCAATATTACAGCATTAAGTATAAGCATGAAAGTTGGAGTATCTGTTCAAAAGGAGTACAAATGAAAGAGGTGTTCAGATGACTTTCAGCTATTTAGTGAATTCCTGTGTTGCATCCATATTATTTTTAATAGAAACCGATAGACTTATCTTCCAGTATTTTGCTATTTTATGTTGTAGCAGTTTCCCATTGTTTAAATTTTATGACACAGTGCCTCTCTTTGTTTCAATCCAAAGTTGATCATGTCATGGAGTGCCCTCTAATTTCTGTACTGAGCTGTTGTGGTTTAATCCCAGCCAGCAACTAAGCATCACACAGCCACTCATTCACTCCCCATCCCCCACAGTGGGATGGGGGAGAGAATCAGGGAAAAAAAAGTAAAACTTGTGGGTTGAGCTACAGAGAGTTTAATAGGACAGAAAGGAAGAAAATAGTAATGATAATAATAACAGTAATAAAATGACAATAATAATGATAAAATATTTGGAATATAGAAAACAAGTGATGCAAAATGCAATTGCTCACCACTCACCGACCAATGCCCAGTTAGTCCCTGAGCAGCGATCTGCCCCCCCCCCCCCAACTCCCCCAGTTTATATAGTGGGCATGACGTCACATGATATTGAATACCCCTTTGGCCAGTTTGGGTCAGCTGCCCTGGCTGTGTCCCCTCCCAACTTCTTGTGCCCCTCCAGCCTCCTTGCTGGCTGGGTATGAGAAGCTGAAAAATCCTTGATTTAGTCTAAACATTACTTAGCAACAACTGAAAATATCAGTGTGTTATCAACATTCTTCTCATACTGAATCCAAAACATAACACTATACCAGCTACTAGAAAGAAAACTAACTCTACCCCATTCAAAACCAGGACATGAACTATTACACTTCCACACTATTTGTGCCACCTAGAAATGAAATTATTGGAGCTGCAAAAATTAATCAAGATGAGGTTGTATCAGGGGTGATATTCTGTGATTGCAGGACTGGAAACTGAGATAAAATGAGTCTCTTCCACAAAAGCACAAAATACACCACTGATTGACCAAATAAAAGAAAGCAATATAGTATATTCAGTTGTTAACAGAAGTTGAGCAAAAGCTCATTATTTTAAGAGCGGTATTTCAAAATGCACCTAATAAATAAAGCCAAGGACAGCAAGCAAAAACTAGGCTATATTGTGCTTTGCATATTATCAAAATAGCGTGACTAGTTTAATAAAAGTTCTCCTCACTTTCTTTCTTTGTGTGTGTGCGTGTGTGTCTAATGGGCTTGCTTGGCTGAGTTAAAATATGGACCAAACTGAATATAGCACCCAACAAAAATGTCAAGTGAAAGCAATGATAATTTCTGTCCAAAATCTTCTTTTTCACTTTCCCACTGTCTAAAGAGTATAAGGAACATCTGAGAGATCCTCTGATCTTTATATGAAAAAGGTCTCAGATAGATTATAGAGGACAAAGGGGCCAAGTGAAAACCTGTGCATCTGCCATCCATCACAAACACATGTGTTCCAGGTGGCTTTAATATATGGTTATGCATACATCTAGAGAAATAATCTCGCCTCATAAACCCCCAAACTGAAAAACTGCCTAAGATATAGAATAATTTGATACTGGTATACGCATTTTTTACTGTCCAGAACTCATTGTAAATCATCTTGTGGTATGCTCTGAGAAATGAACGGTGTTCAAGGTGAGAACTCGGAGACATTAATTTGATACTGTATCTAAAATATTGCACCCTCATCGCCATTAAGCGATCTATAAAGGATTGAATAGTTCAGCCAAATAACCTTGGTTAACTACCACAAATTATTGTTCATTTTCTCATCTTAGGGCTGAAGAACAAAGCTGAGTATCTTGCTAAAGATCTTTAAGTTGCAGGCACTGTGCAGAGCCTGTGCAAAAGGCCATTCAGTGGAATTCAGCAAACAACTTCTATGCTTATGAAAAAGCCACAAGATCATTCATACCAACGTGTGGAAGGACTTTTTTTTGGTCTAAACTGAAAGACGGTGGGAAGACATGGTGTCCTGGTTTCAGGACACATGGAGACAGATAGCCATCAGCTCCTCACTCTACACAAAAGGAAGTTTACGATCTGTTAGTCCATTACCAGCCATAAAACCTGCCAGCTTGCTTGGATGTGTGCTCTTGTGGGGAGGGGACACAGTGCTGCTGAGTCTCCATTTTGGCCCCTTCCATCACTCACGTTCTCCCCAGTTAGCAAGTGAAATGGACACGCTATTCCCAGGCTGGCAATCCCAACATCTAGGAGGCTTTAGGGTAGGGGAACACTTCATCCTCACTCCATTTCCATGGGAGGGAGTAAAAACTGCATATGTATTGGTAAATTGAGTTGCAATGCCAGCTCTTATTTACTATAGGTAGGCACTTCTTGGTGTGCATCAAGAATTTAAAATGCCAAGGTATAAGACCATGATTAAATGGGCAAATATTTGGACAAAAAAAAAAAAGAAAAATTAAAGAAATGCTGGAGAACAGATAATGAGTGACACACAAGTCATGACAGGAGGGAGGGAGGGAGGGGAGAAAGAGGAAGGAAGGAAGGAAGGGAGGAAGGGAGGAAAGGAGGGAGGGAGGGGGGAGGAAAAGAAGGGAGGAATTTTTTTATTTGCTGTTAGAAAAAATCTGAACAAATAGGGAAAAACAAACGCCAAATTGACACTGTGCTGGTGCTGCATGGGGACAGGAGTGGTAAGCAGCTGCTAACAGCGGAGGCCATTCTTGGATAGCCAGCACTGTACAATCATACCACCTTGTGAAGAATTTAATTTCCTTGCCTCGGAAGCAAATGGATATAAACCTGTGGAACACAAGTTTTTTTAAATTTATGAATGCTGAGTTGAAGAGAGTATTAGAAGAGCAGTAACATCTCCGAGACCTGGATCAGGATCTGTAGGAATAGGAAATGAAATGTTTAAAAGGACTTTTACAATTGCATCACGCAGTAGATTGAGAAGAAACAGTTAAAGCTAGCAAAAGGACAAGATGATTTATATCCTGTAGTTCAAGAGGAGGCAGTGAAACTAATAGCAAGTTTTTGGCAAATGCTTCTGATATTCAGTAAGGACAAAGATAGTGGTGTTAGAGGACAAATAGCTCATGTTGCTGTGGGTTCCAGCAAATAACCACTGAACTGTGAGCCCAGCTTACTGTGGTAAATAGTGATAAAGAATATGTTAAAGACCTTATACAGAACATCAAATATTACTAAACAATACTTTACATGGCCTCAAGGAAGGACATCCATTTCAGAAAAATGTGACCATCTGCCTCAACAAAAAATGCCTAACTGTCACCTAAACAGGCAATGCAACCTATAGATCAAGTTCAAGCCAAGGCACAGAAGAATTAACTCTTGGAGGCAGATGCTGAACTGAGGCTGGAATGGACCTCTGACAGTCATCCGACCCCTGATCAAAGCAGGGCCAACTTTGAAGATAGAAAAGGTTCCTTAGGGTTGTGTCCAGTTGAGTTTTGAATGTTTCCATGGTCTGAGATCTCACAGCCTCTATGTGCACCTGCTCAGTGTTTGACCTCCTTCTCTGTGAAATGACAGTAATCAGGAGAAAAGGCAATTCACTGAGGCTGGTTTCAAAGCCGTTCAACAGAGAGGAAACTGAGAAGAACTTAGGTCTGGAGGATACTGGCAGAAGAGATTGCCCAATATAAAGGCATCATCTTTTGATGTTTACCAGTTTCCTGCCGTTTCATAGAAGACATCTGTAAACTTTTAGAAATTATTTGGGGTATGGATTAAAAGGGTGTCTTTCCCTGGAGCTTACTGAAATAACTTGCTTTTCCCCATTGCATTTACCTCCTGGTCTTCTTATCCTTCCAGGTTAAAATTGCATTCCCACACAAAGTGAGATGTCTCCAGCATGGGCACACCTGGAAAATGGGTTGCCACACAAGCAAAATTCCTATTGAAAAGACAGGGCCAGATTCAGTAACAGATTCCATGGGAAGCAGAACTATGTGAAAGCACTTGCTTGGCTCCATTTTACAATTGACATAAAGTTATCCATTTTGGCATAAGTGAACTCATGAGAAAGCCAGACCATGCATGGGAAAGAACATTTCATAGTAATAAAAAAAGACCTCCCTGGTCAGAAAGCAATTTTGGACTGGGGACTGGTTGATTCAAAACTGCAAACCTGAGCAAATCTGGCGGAATACAGTTTTAATTTGTATAAAGGGGAAAGCAGAAAGGAAATGCACAAAAACCTGCTGCATCCTAGGTTGGTAATTTTTGTGAGCTAGGATGATGCTAACTGCATACCCTACATGCCTCCATAGTGCTTGGTCCTCAGAGGGAACAAACGTGCTGCATCCCTTACTAAAGCTGCTCAGTGCTTTTGCAGAAGCAACAGCTGCCCAAACTGCCAGCCCTGCTGCTGTGTAGTTCCACTCTGGGCACTTACAAAAATGGCAAAAAAAAATAGCATGCACTAGACTGCTTTGTGAAGAAGACACTGCTTATGGGACAGGGTGCAGGACCACAAAACATGGAACCTAGCCTTTACTGCATGTCAAGTCATGCAGTGGATCCCACCACAACTGGCAAAAAATTTGCCCTTCTGTTTCCCTCCCCCTTCCTTGGTACCACACAGCTCCTCTGCTTGTCTAGAATTAAGCTAAACAAAACCCCCAGGTCATATGAGGCACTCAGTCCTTACTGTAATAGAGATGATAATATCCTGGGTATAAAATCTGCCAAATGAACAATGGGCAAAGCAGATACTTTTGTTTCAGTGAAAAATACCAATTATTCTTGTGTTTCTTAACCACATATTTATCTCCCTCCTTTTTCTTTTTTTTTTTTTTTAAAGTGAACTGCCATGCTAGTTGTTATTGCTTTGCCAATATGTCTGGTTCTGCCTGATAACATCAAGCTATGTAAAACAATGTAGTATTGTCTACAGTCCCTGCTGTTATAGTAAGTTAACAGTTACTGTAAACAAAAGGGCTCTTAGTAAAGAAGATGAACTAAAGATATATTTTGAATTAAGCACAAGGCAAACACTTAACATACGAAAATAAATCTTCTCCAGCTGGCAAACTTTGCAGGAATAGTTCATTCTTTCACAAAGATTGCATTGGGTTTGCACTGCCAATAGTATACACAGAGTCATTGTTTCAGTCTCAGCAAGAGAGTTATTTATACACTTTGAATGAGTACTGCTTTCTCTAGAGCTTCTCTTAAACTTCACAAAAATCATCCATCAAAAATCATACCAAAAATACGAGTTTTTATCCTAATATTTGAGATTAATTTTCTCTGGTGGGGGGCACTAAGCTTATTTTTAATAGATCTTAAGGACAGAAAGGGAATATTAGGTCATGCAGTCAGATTTCTTGTATATCATAGGCCATAAAATTTCTTCCAGCTACTTCTGTATGGAGCCCAATGGCTGACACTTGGCTAAAGTGTGTGCCTGGAAGGTTTACAGTCTTGAATCTACCATTTTTCCTCTGTAGCTGGTCCCAGCAGAAATCAACCTCACTATTAAACATTTGTGTTGTACTTCTATTTGATTTTCTTTGGCTTTGATTTCCATGCTTAGGTTCCCATTGTGCTTTTCTCTGATCCCTTAAAAAGTCCTCTAATAACTGTTATTTCTTTACTATCCAAGAAGCCCGAACCATCTGAATACCGTGTGTTTTTGGTTCATTGGTAGTTCTGAATAAAGGCAGGAGAGGGAAAGCAGAGAGGGCGTTCTGTCTGAAATCCAACTAAATTATGTTTGCATTGTTTTTTACAAAAAAAAAAAGGTGTTTCAGCTTAAATGGGAACATTTTGCTGTTCAGTTTTGTTGTTTCAATTTGAAACAACTTTCAGCAACTTTCAACTTTTGCAAAATGTGTGCATTCGAAAAAAATCACCCCCAGAACCCAGAAGGAAGTTCAGTGAAATTCATGTTACTTTTTTGCATTATCCAGTCTACATTTTTTTGCTAGAAAGGTTCCAGATTAAATAAACTTATCTTAATCAGCACTTACATATGATAAGGACTTAAATTTTTAGTATTATGGTAGTTTCCCTAAAGTGTATCTGCTACAAAGCCTCTGCCATTATTCTTAACCAAATATCTATGATATGAAACATAAAATGAGCATTACTAAGAGAAACATTAGCTGCCCTTACTGTTTCACAAGAGCTAGACTTCTTTTCAGTGGATCAGGAAGGATTTCATGAGGATGTTATCCTGTATGTCTTGAATGAGGATTTTTAAAAGTTAGCTAACATGTCTTCAATCCAAAAAAGTTTAGTGAGCAGTGGATCTTACAAGTAAAAAATACATGTCTATTTGAATGTGTAAGAGCATCTGTCTTCTCTGTACAGTCCTCTCACACTGTATAGTATCTGTTCAACAATAACCAGGCAGAAAAAGATACGATGAAATCTGGCTATTATTTAACTGTAAAAAATAGGTCCCTGTGATTTGCAGGCAAGAAGACCATTAAGTAAATGTTTACATTCCAGAAGATCTCAATTTCCCATGCTTCTGATGTGATTTCCATACATGTTGCACAAACCACTATGAGTATTCATCTTAGGCATCCCATTCTTGTTTTCATTTAAGAGGGTAAATCTAACTTGCATCTTGGGAATATTAAAAGACAAAATAACCACTAAAATGCTATCAATGGCAACTATGTCATTTTAACAGAAATATAAAGAACAATTGCCATCTTCTCTGCACTCATTACACAAATTGCGATATTTTCAGCTCCACTGATCTGCTAGTATGCCTTGATATTGACGTTACATCCAGCATTAGCATCCCTGTATTTATGAAGGTGATAGTGATACACGCCTAGTGAAGCCTTTATTTTAGCCAGCATCAGCACATTGCAATCAATATGGTCTTATTCCTTCTGCGATCCAAATAATTTTACTACTGAACTTAATTGGCAATGAACAAAAGTAGCATGATCATTATTCAGTAGGGATCCTCATACACTCTACAAGTATTTGCTTTAGAATCAGTGAAAAAGTAGGAAAGCTGCCAAGAGTTTTCTGCCTGGCAAGTCTTTGGGGACTTATGAAACTTCCCAGACTTCTCATTTATCAAGAAAAAAGGCAGGTTTGAAAAGTTTAAAGGGACCTGCAGGCTTTATAGATCTTTGTGAATAACTTTTAGAGGAAGTGATTCCCTATTGGGGAAAGAAAACTTACACAAATAACTTTCCAGGTAACCTTCCTAGGCCAGGTAAAAACCTTCACTGTACCAACCTCAGCTTTGCCATCCTCTGATGTACAAGTGGGCAAGTTCTGATGTGCTTCATTAGAGATGGACCCACCAGAGTTACCTGCCTGTGTTTTTCAGAGAAGACAGGCTTCCCCTCCTGATGGTGGCATCAAGCAAGCCTAATGTTTCACCAGATCTGAGAATATTTTCTGTGGTGAAAAAAAAGCTTAATAATGAAATTATATTGCATTCTTTAATTATGGTCTTTTGCATATCATCTGGTTTCTGTATGGAAACAGAATTGTTGACCAACAGAAAATATTGCAGCAAGAAGTGGAATAGGTATATCTATGGAAACAGACAGATGAGTTTAAAAAGCAGGAAAAGGATTATTGCAAGCCTCTTGCTAATTCTGTGTGATGCGTTTACACAGTTTATGAGCTTAATCTGATTAATAATACAAAAAGATACCAGTGAAACAAAATTCCCAAAACTCAGATGTACATTTTGGCTTTGTTTAGTGGGTTATATGTAACATCAGCTGTTTGCTTTTTTCAACGGGATGAAGCACCTGAATACACGCTGATTTCTACCAGCCCTTCAATTATTAAATGTTTTTCTTATAGTCTTATGAACCGGATGCAGGAATCACCAAACCTGGAAAATTCCAAGACCTCACAGCTGTGAAGGAGAGCTTGAAAAGATGAAACAGCTGAATGAAAAGATTTCAGGGACAGGAAGGGAAAAAAGAACAAATTTACTTCCTTCCCACCCCAAATAATCTTACTGAGAGAGCTGTAGTAGTTTGTTTGGCTTTTCTGAATTCTGGATGACAGCAATACAATGCAGCACTAGGAAATGCCTCTCTGCCATTGTATCTGTGTGAGGTAAGCAGGTAAGCAAGCGAGCTAACATTTCTTCCATCTCTCACTTTGACTGAAACAGGAATCTGGCGTGGCAAATTAAAGACCCATTGAAACAGAGCCACTCTGAAAAAAATACAGAAAATCCACTCTCAAACTAGTTCTATCAGTGCAAAGCTTTCACTTTTTACATAAAATATTATATTAAGTGTTTTTACCTTATAAATACACAGGAAGAGACACAAGGGAGACCGAAGAACAGTTTAGTTATACCTAAATAGTTTCTCTTCCTCTTCTTTGTTTTCCTGATCTACTCCCCCAATACCAGGCTGTCAGTAACACTCAAGCTTTGCTCTGCAGTCAGGTACGCTGTGCAGCACCGCAGTGCACGAAGGCTTTTGAACTAGTGGCTGAGTCGGGAGGTGACCCAAGAGCAAGTCATTCAAGCCTAATCTCCCCTCCTTGCAGGGTACTAGTCCTTCTGGACAAATTACTTTCATAGTCCAAAAGTAATTTCTCCAATTAAGAGCTAATTTCCCCTCTACTGTACCTATTTTAGACTCTGTCACGCATGGTCCGTTATGGCCTGCTAAGAACGATGGCAAAGCTGGCAAAGCCATTATCCGCACAGCGGTGGAAGCAGAGTGGCAGGGCGTTGCAAGGAAGTCTCCAGTGACCGTGTACACTGTGCCACACTAGTTCCAGTGGGACGGGGGCAATTCCCCAGGGATACGTCGCAAGTCTGTGTACCTTTCAGATCTGATAAATTACAACTGTTTTTTTTTTCCCTTTGTTAACCAGTAAGAAAATGTTTTACTGCAGATAAATGCATCCAGTAAAACTATTTAGTTAGCAGCAATTGGTAATTTACTAGAAAAGATGCTTTGAAAAAGACAGAAAAAATCAATAGGAATATCTCCAGTGTATTGATTAGCAGACAAGTATTCGTATTACCAGAAATACAAAGTAATTTAAGCAAAGGAATGAGAACTGAAATGGATTGATATCATTAGTTAAGCTGGATAGCATGACGCAAGAACCAAAATTAATTTTGAGCTCTTTCAAGGAAGTAGCTACGCACGTTCTAGTTTCGAAGTAGAAATAAATGGGAATTAAAAAAGAGGTTTAAGTAAGTCGGTTTAAAATTGCTTCAGGTTCCTGACGCAGAATCACCAACATTGGCAAGAGGACACAGACTGGTGGCCTCAGGGCAACACTGCCTTGTGCTGACTGCAGCCAGTGTCAATGGGCCCCGAATACACTGGGGCTGTCTACACTGAAGAGCAGGTAGCCCCAGTGGGATCCCCTGAGCAGATGATGGGCTGACAAGCCAGCAGAGATGAAGCTGGGCAGTGCAAACACTGGGTAGCTGGCCCCGACCTGAGTGGGGTCCGTGCTGCAGATGCTGGGTGCTGTGTTCCTTTGCTTCCCCTGGCGAAGCAATCCACAAACCTCCATTTCGAAAGGGAAAAACTCTGAAACCCCCTCTCCAGGGGTTTCCCTGTAGAAATATGACAAGCTAATAAACAGAGCTCTGATGAAATATGATCCACATCTGTAGTCATTTTATAGCTGACCAAATGTGCAGCCTGGAGTTTGTATTTGCTAGAGCTAAGATAATAACAGGCCTGAGAACTCCCAGCGGTTGTTTGCTTTGATTTGCAGAATGTTTGTTACACCACGTTATAATCAAAAATTACGTATATCCGCTGGTAAAAGTCTCATGAGTTACAAAAACAAGGCTTTTGCCAATGTTGCTTTATATTAAAAAAAGGAAAAAATTATCAGATTTTTATATGATGTAGTGAGGGGGTTTTTTTTGGCTGACATACTCTATGGCCTGTGCTGGGACTCAGTAAAAAAAAATTTTTTTTTAGGTAATAAACTACAATACACTTATCACCTTCTTACCCATGATTCAGATCTATGTAATAAACTACAATATGCTTATCACCTTGTTATCTATGATTCAGATCACCAGACTTTACAATTTTAGGGAGGTATTTTTTAGTAGGGTAACTGCTTTTAAATCAACATGTTCCAAGTTTCTCACCTGAATATGATTGAAACCCATCACAAAGAATCGCTGTTTCTGAAATGGTATTTCTAGGACAACATCTCACATCTGCAGAGCTTGTACTACAGTATACAGCTATGATCTGCTCATAGATGAATCATCTCATTTAGATGTGGCCGCATACCACTAACCAGAAACAATGCTGACATTTTTAATTTAATGGGTATGATTGCAAGTGTGCTTGTGCACATTATCCTCTAGTGGTTAAATAATTTAATGTCAGATTAAAAGGAGCTAGTGACAGAAGCTTACAGGTTATGGCAAAAAATGGGAGAGAATCAAATGAAAGGTTCTGGATGTTAAATTGCAAAAAAGAAGATAATGCAGCAATATGCTGAGTATCTGAGATGTTTATATGCAGGGATATGGGACGCAAACAGGAGAGCATAAGCCAGAGTTAAATGTCAGTATCAACTGGCACCTGAAATTTCGTGGGACAAGTGACAGCAAAAGAGGCATCAGCTTCTTTTTCAGAGTAGGCACAGGACATGTCAAAAAACTTACCAAGAAAGTATATGCTGCTTCTAGAAATTAGATAAAAGTAAGATGTAGATTTTTTTTGAATGAGGTAAGGAGGAAAAGAAGAGAGTCCGTTCCACTGTATAGGCTGATCAGAGGATGCAGGCAGGAACACTAAGCAATCGCAGTGGCTGGGAAAGGCAGTGCTGCAGACCTGGGCAATGGGAGATTTAGTTACCTAGCTATCCATCTGTCCAAAAAGCAACACTGACCCATCTGGCAGTGTATTCACGCCGGTTTCTTTTAGAGCAGGTTTGCAAGTTGCTAGCAGTGAAGGCAAATTTTCAATTTGATTTTGACTAGTAAAGAGGAGCTGGCTGGAAATCTGGTGGTGAAATGTAGGTAGAAGTGGCCACAACAGAGGTTAATTAGTATGAGAAAAAAAGGCATGAAAACAGCAGAATAAGGAGCTGGGAGTCCAACAAAGTAGTTACAGCATCTGAAATACCACTGGTTGGCCATTCTTGTTCTATGTGATTAAAAGGAGCAAAACAAACAAATAATAAATAAAAAGCAATAAGAATAAACTGCTACACTAAATTGTGAGGATAATTCTTCCCTTGAGGGGAAGAAAAAAGCATGGTAAATGTCAAAAGCAGGGGGAAAAGAAAGGTATACAGTAAAGGATGACTGTAAAGAAAATAATGATAAATAGAAAAAAACCCATGAAACAAACAGAAAAGCTCAAGATTTTTTTTTTTTTTTTTCAGAATGCAATCCACTAGAACCAACAAGGGAGTAAGAAAGGGTTCAGGAACTGCAGCAAGTAGAAAAGGAAGACAGAGAAAGACCTCAAAGAAAATCTATTACTTAACAAAAAAGTGCAGAAGTCAGGTGATACAGTGAAAGCTGAAGTATTGGGTGCCTGCTTTCTTTCAGGCTGCAGGAAGGAGATTAGTCTTCACCAGACACTGAAACAAAGTAAATGGGGAAATGGGGCAACACAGACCAGAGCAGAGTAAAGAGTAAAGTAAAGAATATTTAGATCGTACAGATGTATTTGAGTCAGCAGCGCCTGATGAAATCCATGCCAGGGTACTTAAGGAACAAAGGAGCTGGCAATGATCTGAGATCTCACACAGACCAGGGAGAGCAGGGGAGGTATTGGAAGATATAGTCTTAAGAAAAGGAAAGGAAGAGGACAAGAATTACAGCACAGTCAGCCTAATTTTGATACCCAAGAGACATGTTATCAAAATCCAATGCCTTTATAGACAGCTATAAAGTAACAAGACACAAACCTCAAGATGAAGTTATCAACAGTTCACTTCAAACTGAAGGGCATCTCACACTGAGAGCTGCAGGAGGTCTCCATTGCTAACAGTTACTTTCCATTTTCTTCTTAAGAACTTGCTGCACTGACAGAGAATATGTTTCTGAACTTCCTGAGCAAAAGCAAGCTCAGGAGCATTGCCAGGATCTGAACTCAGCTCATTCTTGATGAATGCAGTGAGGGGTGGTCTGGGATCTTTCAGATTAAATTGGATGAAGATAGATGCAACATGCTATGCTTCTTGTGGAGAAATCAAATGCACAAATACAAAATGGGGAATAACAGGCTGCGAGCAACCCAGCAGAAAAAAAAAATAAAAAAAAAATCTGTGACTCCTACAGGATCTCAGGTTATATCCCAGAATGGAGAGGAATTCTTACCAACCCAAGGTCTTGCTAATGCCTTGCTAACATTTTAATCACCTAGCATATATTGTAAGAAGGAGGTTGAAACTATGGGCCAAGACAGTAGTACTATGAAGAAATAGAAGTCTCCATGCCACATGGACATGGAGAAACGGTGCAGAGCTTTACTGAAGATATCTCTCAAGGGTCTCTAGAAGCACATCTCAGCTGGGTCTAGCAGCTTCTTCAGCCACTATTCAATCAGCTCAGTAAGTGCAGATAGTCTCTTCCATGACAGATCAAGAAGATGAATTTAAGCCACTGCATTGGAAATATTTTCTGCATTGGAAACATTTTCTGAAAGTGCTAAAGAGCCTAAACCATTGGTTTCAGTAATAAGCAGGTTAGATCCTGCAGCATGGGTACTGTCTCACAGTCTGGAGTGACCCTACACTATATATCCATATAACAGACTTGATGTGCAATAAGAGGTCTGAACAGGAGATGCTGGAAACATGTTATGTCAGTACCCACAATGAGGCTTACCTTAGGATGAAGAGTTCAGTCACCTAACTGAGTACACATTCCCCAAGATTCAATAAAAGGGCATATGCAGGAAAAGAAAAACCTTAGTGTGAGAGGTATTAGCAGCAGCGTCATTTGCAGGACCCCAGGAGCAACTGCTCTGCTCTGCTGCCTGCCTTGGAAACCTGAGATGATCTGTAGGGTTCTCTCCAGGTTTGTGCACCACCTCTCAGGAAGGACATAATGAATCAGAGAATAAAGAGGAGATGAACAAGAATGAAAAGAAGATTGGAAGGATAAAGTTTTGAGGAAAAGGAAGCATATGATAGAGGTGTTTGGGAAAGCAGTTACACCATTTTCTTTCTATGTGTAAAATGCTTTAAAAAAGACAAGGGAGATCAGTTCCTCTGGAGGTAGGTGATAAAGGATAGGACATAATTTTGCAGCAAAGTCAAGTGAAGATGATATTAGAGTAACATCAGCAAAGCAGTAGGACAACATCTCACAACAGCTACCTGAAGAGCAAATGATGCAGAGGACCTTGCCTTCATTAGTGAGCTTCCTTCTCCCACTCCTGCGAACCCTTGCTGTGGCTTATATCAATGCCAACATATGATGTGGACTGAAGGGCTCCAAATATTTGTCGTCCACTCAGCCCTTTTGTCAGTCAGGTTAGGGTGCAGAGGGGGAGCAAGAGGGCTGCAGCATGCAGAGCTTTCGGATTGACTGAGGGGGAGGGAGAAGAAGAGAGTGCAGTTTAGTGGCAAGGCAGTCATCACCAGTGATACAGATGACTCATTGCCTCTTTCTCAGGCAGTCACAGAATCTCCATCCTTTAGTCTGTCCCCTTCACTCTGTGTTTTTCCTAATTCACATTTCTACCTCCTTTATCTTTTTCCTCTCTGTCTCTGTTTCCCATTCCCTTTTCTCTCTTCCCTCACCACTTTTTCCATTTTTTTTTGGCTTCCCTGACAGAGACCCCACAGTACTAAGTCTTATTTTGATTGTCTAATTGTGGTGGGTTTTCTCTCCTGTGACTCTGCTCTACAGCTGGGCTCTGCGCACATTTTCACTGCAGAGCTCTCCTGCCAAGAAAAACATAGACTCCTCTGAACTAGTTCACCCCTAGGAAAGACCAGACTAAGTTGAGGAGAAGCATGATGTGGAAAGGGAGGACCAGGGGAAAGTGTTCCTTAACATGGAATATGCCTGATTCAAGCAGGAAACTTGGCAGACCTGACCAAAAAAAGCAGCATCGGACTGCTCAACATCTGCTCAAAATTAGCTAAGGACCAGCAATCAAGAGGTGCTAACATCCAGCGCACACCTTTTATTGCTTTTCAGCAAGAAACCAGCCCAAACCCTCTGAAGGGCACCCTTGGTGCCAGGTCTTCCCACCAAGGCAAGCAACAAGTCACTAATTGGATCACCTGCCTGGAGGTCTGATGAATGCATTGATGTGACTATTTTAGGAACTTCAGCCTGAAGGAGGAATTTAAAGAAAGAAAAAATCATTTGAAGGGTGGTGTGGCAGCTACGGGGTCTCAGAAAAAAAGGAAAATGAGGAACAGGTACTATTAACAGTGAAAGGAATCAGATATGCTATTACAGAACAGTTCAAATGGTCAGATAAAAAGGCTGATTATGTGTTCTCTTAGAATGAGCCACAATGTAGTTTTGATCATTACCAACCACTTTCTGTCACAGCAGATAATTTCTACTTCTGAGACATGACTAGAATACTTTGTGACAAACATCTGCAGTCCAGGCTTCAATTTCAATCTTAAAGAGCTCTGTTTTCAAGAATAGCATGTCATTACACAAAGTGCTTGGACACAAGGAAGTCAGCCGGTTAGATGGCTACAGCGTGAAACTCCTGCCTGCAACTCACTCAAATACTTTATATAGCCAGATAGAGAAAGCCTCACAAGGAACTGCAGGTCATTTTACTACTGGATGGCTGTCCTGCACAAGATTACAAGACAGGCCACGCTTCTTTTGCAGCTGCAGAAATGATGACCCAAAGGAGAGGCAGAGAATAGTTTCACCATTATGCCTTAAAATGCATAGTCTGAGGTGATCTCTGCATGCTGACCATAAGCATTTTCTGTGTTCTCCCACATTTAGAGATGCATAAACAAGTACCAGAAAACTGATGCAAGACACAGCTGTTAAGAAAATCCCTTGGTTATAGGATTAGAAGAATGCTTATTCAAAATATTGCAGGCATTTGTCATTAG
This sequence comes from Haliaeetus albicilla, assembly GCF_947461875.1. NCBI lineage: Eukaryota > Metazoa > Chordata > Aves > Accipitriformes > Accipitridae > Haliaeetus > Haliaeetus albicilla. Next base: position 35,774,156 of record NC_091485.1, on the reverse strand, counting down.
ATCAATATTTCTGCTGGAGGAAAGAAAAAAAAGGGCAAGGAAAAAGTAAAATACTCTCTGAGTGCATCCTGCACTCAGTGCTGACGGAAAAAGGAGTAACAGCCCCCTCTAAGAGCAGTCGCTCAGTCTATTTTCCATAAATCTATTGGGCAACTTGAATCAATAGGGTCTTCTGGAACACCTGAGGGTTATTAGATCCCTTTTCCATGATATACTTTTTTATAGTGGCTCAGTTTATTTAGTCTGTGTCAGTTTGCATATCTATCCTTAGAACTAATCTGAAATAATGATGCAATAATGGTTTTAAGGATAGGCCTTTTTTGCCATATAAATCTTTATGTTTTAAATTATACAGTGGCCCAGTGGCCCTTTAGAGCCGTGCGCTCCCTGACTGATAAGATTTAAGTCCCTGAGGTCCAAAATGAACTGTGCTGTAGCATGCATTATGGCTGCATCACAGAGCAATTTTATCAGGAGCGGGAAACACAGCAGAATTACACAAGTCTGTAGTGCTATCAATAGGAAGTGATGACTCACCTAGCTAGTGCTTTCAACGTGGCAATATCCTATACAGTGAAATCGTGTTTTGAGGGTGGTAAGTGACCCCATTGCCAGGAATAGGTGACAGAGTGATAGCGGCAAGAAGAAGAAGAAAATAAGTCTTTATGCATAGTATCCAGTACTTCTGATACCTGCAAAACCCCTCATTTGTATTGTGATTTTTGACCATTAAATTGTGTAGAGCTTTGCAAGGATTATTGAAGTGGGTTTTGAACTGAGATGTCATCCTTACAAAAAAAGTTCATGTCAGTCTTCACAGAGCTCACTGACAATAGTCTGATCATATAAACACAGGCTGATACGAGACCTGGGACATGTTCAGAGAGCGTTGTGATAAAAGAACAACCCAACCCGAGTGGTGGATAATATTTAGAACAATAGGTGAAAGGTGCTCGTGGAAGTTAAAAGAAAGAGTTCTCAGCACTCAGAATGAATCCTAAAGAGGAATGACACGGTTTGGTCAGGTGCAAGCCAATCTATTCTGCCATTCAAAGCTTTTGGAGACTATTTATATGGAGCTCCAGAGACAGCGTTTGATAAGCTTAACAATCCATATGGCACCCTGCCAAATCTGCATGAGGCAACGGAAATTCAAGTTGCTCTCAGCTTTCCAGAGAATAGATTGGATGTTAAGTAGAGCAGAGCAAAGTAGGTTTCCGCTATATGTCTAGACTTGGATGGTAAATGACTTTTCTGAAGATGCATTGATTAGAAAAATGACTGCTTGCCCTTGAGTCACTGCCAACCTCAGACTGGCTCTATATCGTTGTGGAATACTGATGCAAGAGGAATGAATAAACTTCTGTGACAACATTATGTCTACACTGTCACTGAGAACTTTTTGAAAGGAAGAAGAACGTGTGGATAATCTACTTACCTAAAGAAAAGGCAAGAAATAAAAATGCAGTTTAAGCTATCTTGATATATAATAAATAGTTCAGTGGGCTCTAGAGGTAATGGCTTCTGATTTTCATATCCTCTTTGTTAACAGACTGATGTTGATTTCTAAAAGAGTATGGATTCTGATTAAAGATTCTTGGGGTTTTGTTCTGTTTACTAGGCTTTTGTCCTCTGAAGTTCCTCTGGTGTTTAGCAGCATGTGTGCTCCATAGGAGAAAACCTTCCCCTAACCAGCACTCACTTTTCTTCATTACAGTAATACTTTTCCTTCTATGAATCACACAGGGATTTTGATGCTCTCTTTGAGAATTTCAGACCTTTCCAAACTTGGTTGATGTTGGACAATGGATTCAAATGCCATCAAGTCCCTGGAAGGCCGAGCATATACACACACGGAGAGCAAGTACATTTTGTCTGTGTAAGAAGCCAGGAACGCAGGGGGTCCTTGCAATGCTGGATTTTCCCCTAGCCTTTGCTGAAACTGCTCCTCAGCCTCTGGCTTTCTCCCTAGTGAAAGAGCAAAATGATTCAAGAGAACTCTAATTCCTAAACTGCAAATGTCAAGAGGGATATGTTAGGCACAGGCTTTATGTTAGGTACCAATAAAGGTAGCAGACTTTTCTTTGGACAAAAGCTTTTACCAGCTTGCTTGTAATCCATTATGAAAAGGTCAGTAAAAAGCTGCAGTGCTTATGCCAGACCCACAACTCAGATCTGTCTCCTTGGTCTCTTCATGAAGGACAATAAAACAATAAGAGCTGAAGTAGTGGAAACCCAGGGAAATGGCAAATAATACATTTATTTAAGAAAGATAGTCAGAGAGTGCAAGCAAGATAAGAGCAGTGCACCAAATAAAGATGAGGCAAATATTAGGTCCCAGCTTCTATTGAAGCCACCTAAAGGGCAGGCTGGAACTGTCAGAGAGATTCACATCTCCTGATTATCTCCAGCTACATGTTTCCATCACCAGGCCTGTGCCAATGCCTGTGTGACATGAATGATCAGGGAACGTGTCCAGTCAGAAACCCATCACTTTGTCTTATTTTTGGACTGGTTTTCAGGCAGGTCAGTTTACTGAACTAGTTCATGGAGCATCAGGATGAGTAGTAGAGGTGGCAAAAAAGGAGAATTGGAAATGCAAGGCCAAGGTTAGGTGAGACAGGCTCCACTTTGGTTGACTTAGGGCCATTGTAAAATCACAGCCTGAGCTGTAAATACTTGAAAAGTTGGAAGATATTTCTTTCGGAAAGCAGCTGTGCAGGACAATGCAATGCAGGTAGTGAAACATATGGACATCTGGGTCCCAAATAATATTTCTGTAGACTGAGTAGATACAACACTTAAGCTAAAGAAATTCTCTTTGATATTAACATAAATAAAGCATCGGAAGGCTATTAACAAAAATCACTTAAATACTTAACAGCTGACTTCAGTTGTACTAAAGGAAAAAAATCCAGAATAGACTTTATTCCCACACCTTGACAGAACTGGTCTAGATCCTCAGCTCAATAGAGAAAGGCAGTAGGCTCCAAAACCTAACTTCCTGGGATGTCAGTAGTGCAGAATTCAGAGCAGGTTTTGTCTGCAGCTTTGGGAAAATACTCTTTTCTGGGAATTCCAGCTAGTGGGACAGCAAATGTGACTTGAATCCCAGGAGTTTCTGTGGAAATGGCTACATATGTACAAGTATTAGTGGGGTGAAATTAACTAATTCTTTTCAGGTTTTCTAAACAAAACAGAACACAAAAAGGTGCAGGGCTCAGTAAGTAGACCAAGCCGTGGGCCATCTCCTAAATAAGTGAGAAAAAGCTGCAGATGATGATGAATGATTATACAGCAGAGCAATACTCTTCTTTTTTTTTTCTTCTTTCTTTTAAAATAACCCAGCGTATGCACATATTTGATAAATTATATCTGCTGTTTAGCAGTAACATGAAATTCTGAAATCAGGAAAAAAACCATGCCTGTTGTGGTGCCTCTCTAAAGCTTCTTCTTCAGTGATACAGCTAAACTAATGGGTCAATTTCCCTGCCTATGATGCAACTACCTTTCTCCTTTGACAACCAAGCTAGCATCCCTGACAAGGCAGTTTCATCCAACTTGCTATTTCTGAAGAGTGCATTTTTTGATCTCTGGGTAGGGTCAAATTTGACCAAAATGCTAGCTAAAAAAAGGGACTCTGAGCGAAGAATGACACACTGCCACTGCTCTCACTCACCCAAATGTTAGCTCTGCATGGTAATAGCCACGTGGTAGAAGAGAAACATTGGTCTACACTAGGAATATATTATATTAAGCAGAAAATACAGTAACAAGAGAATTTGAAAGAGTAAAAAGATAAAAAAGAAGAGCGTGCGACATACTGTTCACTATAGAAGTCCCTATCCAGAGGGACTTGTAATTGAGGGCATTTATTGTAAGAGACTTAGCTGAGACATTAATCACTGATACCAAGAAGTTTAACCAGTCAGTTTAACACTAGCATCTGCGTGAGGTGCTGGGCTAAGAGTGCTCATGTAGCATCAAAAAAAGAATATTACTTCTACATCTAGTGAGATGAAAAAAATAACAGAAACTGGCTGGGGACATGTACCCACGTGAGAGATAAGTACTGAAAAACTGGACACTCTTTGAAGACAACTCCCTAAAAGAATGACTGAAGGATTGGATGGGATAGCCTACAGCAAAAATTTTGAGGGGTACAAAGCTTAGCAAAGAGAGGATGAAAGGCTGCGATTAGTCACACTGCCATGTTTACATGGCACAGAGATTTCCCAGTAAAGGGTTGTCACAGAAGAAGATAAAACAAGACACAATTTTATTTTCTTTAAAAAAAATGGGAATGGGATTAACCAGTGGACAAGTCACTAACAGTTAAGACTGAGCTTGTGTCCTGGTTTCAGCTGGGATAGAGTTAACTGTCTTCCTAGTAGCTGGTACAGCGCTATGTGAACAATGTTGATAACACACTGATGTTTTCAGTTGTTGCTCAGTAGCGTTTAGACTACAGTCAAGGATTTTTCAGCTTCTCATGCCCAGCCAGCGAGGAAGCTGGAGGGGCACAAGAAGTTGGCACAGGACACAGCCAGGGCACCTGACCCAAAGTGGCCAACGGTGTATTCCATACCATGGGACGTCCCATCTAATATAGGAACTGGGAAGTGGGGGGCAGGGAATCGCCGCTCGGGGACTGGCTGGGTGTCGGTCGGCGGGTGGTGAGCAATTGCCCTGCGCATCATTTGTACATTTCAATCCTTTTATTACTACTGTTGTCATTTTATTAGTGTTATCATTATCATTATTAGTTTCTTCTTTTCTGTTCTATTAAACTGTTCTTATCTCAACGCACGAGTTTTACTTCTTTTCCCAATTTTCTCCCCCATCCCACTGGATGGGGGGGAGTGAGTGAGAGGCTCCGTGGTGCTTAGTTGCTGGCTGGGGTTAAACCACGACAGCTTGTTTCTTAGGTGGACATGAAGAGGATATTCTTCTGACCAAACATTTGGGCCTAGATTCAACGACAGAACTAGGCACTTTGAAAGTGGAATGTATCTGATCCATTTTAAGTGTATACTTGCAGAAGAGAGAGATTGTGCCCTACCAGTGCGTGTTTCTCCACATCAGCTATCAAAGTGTGTCTGAAGGACCACCTGGGAAACTAATGGCTACCACACCAGTTGTCATTCTATAGTTATGCTTCCCTTCAGGAAAAAAATACCAGGAGATAAAGCCGTATTTGTAAATTCTGGCCTTACATCCTGTGAATGATAAGAACTCAAGAGAATTGTCCTAGAGGGTAGTACTAGCAATTTCATATCACCCATTTATTTCCTGCATTTGTGTTTTCCCCATACATAGAAACAATTATCAAAGCAGACTTAAGAATATTCTAAATCCAAGCAGGATGAGAAACAGTATAAAGCAAACACCTGTCTGCTTCAGCAGCAGAAATACAGATTATGTGGCTCGATTTTCTTTCTTTTTGTTCTTTTTTTTTTCTTTTTCTTTTCTATTTTGCTATCTTGACTGGAGTGATTCTTACTCAATAAGCTATTTTGAGTTAGTGTTTTTGGTTTTAGTTTGTTGATTTAGGTTTTGCTTTTTTTCTTCTTCCTAAGTACTGTGCAATGTGTGTCTTAAAACAAATGTTCTTCCACTCACGAAGAACATCCTCAGAGATGCAAACTCCTTACTTAAAACATTACATTTTGATGGCTGATCTGCCTGGCTGATCATGGAGCTGAAATACTACTTTGTGGACAAGCTTGTATCTAAATATCATTGTTTAATACTACTTTTTCCTTTGGGGAGGAGAAATAGCAAAACCTTACAAAATTCTTCAGCTCAGTTTGAGTGGAGGTATGTTTTATCTTGGGCTTTTTAAAACCAGTTGTATGACATGGAAATGATCTTAGATTTTGTAGAAGGTTTTGTTGTGGTTTGCTTTGTTTGTCTGTCTGCTTTCCCCATTTACATTGTTTCCCACCTTTCACCTGCATGAACACTTCTTCTTGATAATCACACTCCCATTAAACTGCTAGCCTTGTCACCTCTATAGTTAAGTGAAATATGTATAACAGTGCAATACCCCTTGAAAATAATGAATTTTTTTGCATGAAGGAACTCATAAGTGAGCTGCCTCTGCAAAAATAAATAATATGTAAATAATGGTAGAATGATTTGGTCTATGTGCCCAAGAATGGATTCATTCCAGACTATTACATATTTGTGCAACCTCATTGATTGCTTTCAGTGTCTGAAAGGTGTGAGAGTCCAATTGAAGTTTCTCCATATTTGAATACTGATCAAAGTTTCCTCTTTAGCTGGATTCTCAGAAAGCTCATTTTACAGCCTTTCTTTCCAGGATAACTCTTGGGGGGTTCTCACTTTAGGAATTACAGTTAGAAATTGAAGAGTTCTCTTTTTCCTTTTGTGCTGCCTTTTTTTCACAAATTGTAGATGAAAGTATTTATATTAAGCAGATATCTCTTGGGTCCTGGTCCCCAGTCATGCAAACTGGGATCTGATCACAATTTCCTGTTGCTCCCTTCTGCCCTTTTGCCTGGTTTTCCTTCCACAGGACACTGGGCTACAGAAGAATATGATGTGCTTGGTTCTGACCAGGGACTTCAAATGCATGCTTTGAGATCTAGGCACAAATGTTAACAGTGGAGTGGCAAAGGAGGGGAAAGTGCACAGAGGGAAAAGCACAGGCAGCTATAGTGTCCGCACTGGACACCCTTGCTTTTATAGGAAATGAAAAAGATGTGAAAAAATCTGGAGGCAATCTGGAATCAAGTGAAAAATTGTCTTGAACTAATCTGGGCAAGAGTGAAGCTGGTCAAAGCAGTAAATGTAAGAATAAGGATTTTTTTTTTTTTTCTTTCTGTTCTTTTTTTCTTTTATTATAATAGTGCTTGCTACCTGTGCTTTAGGGAGAAAAGAAAAAAGTCATAGCCTGGTTATGGTTTCTGTCTAAATCTGTATCACCAGAAAATGACAGAGATGGAGAACACAGCCTTCTTCCCTTTCCCCAGGGAAGATCTGACCAGTCACCAACATATTTATCACTTACAGGTGAGGGAAAGTCAGGTTTTTGTATCCACACTTACACCTGTCACCTGAACATGACAGTCCTCATTCTCAGTGGAGCATTGCATTCCCATGCATGCAGCAGAAGATGAAGCTACACGCTCTGGCCTAGCTCTGAATAGATAGTATGCATTGTAAAACCACATTAACATCCCTTATTGGCTTGGGTGCAGTGCAAGTCTACTGCTTCCAGTTGCAGAAACAGCTCAGGTGTAGGCTAATGTCTTTATGGAATATACTTAGGGCTGTGTTTCCTGAACATCTCAAGATCTTGGTCATAAAAGACCTTGTAGTCAAAATCTAGTTTTCTTAACAACTACAGTTCTATCAAGAAACAAGATAACTCCAGTTCTCTGAAATAACACATATGAAAAAGTTACAAGATAAAAGTCTCAACAGGGATGTGGCAGGCTACGAGTAGTTCAGAGGTTGCTCACAACTGGAACATGGGGCTTGCTCTTAGAGACATCTTTTGCCATTAAAATAAGATGCTTTTTAATTTTAAAAGTCTTTGAAATCCATCTATCAATCTGCCTACCTGTGTATTTACCTACCTACTAACCAACCAGCCCACCTATCAGTCAAACACATTATATTGCAGAGGCTTTATTTGTTAAGAAGGGGAAAAATGAGCACTGTATCATGTTCCGAATTATTTGGTTCACAGAGGTCTAATCGGAGACAGATTCAGAGCTGAACAGCAGAAAATGAGCCAGTGAAATCAGAATGGCTTTGGTTGAATAACAGGAGGAGGACTCGACAAAGATGGCTATGCAACTAAGATGTGCATCAGCTTGTAATACCTGATCCTTCTCGACAGGAAGAGTTCTGCTACAATTACGGGTAGAGCTATATTTGAAAGGCTTGAATTTCCACAGAGTCTGAATACACCAATCAGATCATGCAATTTACAGAAAAGACAAGCCTGAGTATCATGTTTTGCAAGGGTGAGACAGCTTTGGTAAGTATCGCAACTCTCACTGCATGATTGCTAAAACAGCAGTACTTGGGACAAATGCAACAGAAGGAGTCTATAGGCTCTAGACAGCTTTTGATGTATTGCTGCCCATCAGAGTACAAAGTTGCAGGAATGACCTATTCCTTATCGAGAGCAAGGACTGACAGAGGCCAGAAAGGCATAGGTGGACATCAGCAAAGAGAGCTTCTATTCAAAGCTCTTCCAGAGTGATGGTAGTACAAGTTAGGAGATGAGACAATAGGAAGTGGAGGGGGAATTACAATGACACTGAGTAAAGCACCAAAGAAAAGGAGCAGCAGTGACAGAAAAACAATTCTGGTATGTGCATTTTATAGCTAGTGTGAGTAGGAGTGTTTCTCCCACCACACTGGCATGAAAGCAAGAAGAGCATCTCATGCCAGGGGAGTAGCAGATGGAGCAACTATATTTCATATGAGGACTTGTGCTCTGGGACTGTCAAGCTGCTGTGGGAGCTGCTCAAAATTTGTGTGCCAGCATCATTGCTGCAGTTCATGACTTATACCCGAGGACAAAAAAGCATTTTGGGTTACATTATCTACAGAGATACAAGTTGTCCTTTACTCTGTAAAAGTTGTTTTACTGCCTTCTTTACCCTTACCATTACAAAATGTAATGTGTTCAAATACTTTCTAGAAGTGTTTTGACTAATCTCTGACATATGTGAATCATTTTCTTATCCACTCTCCAGAATAAATTATGTGTGCAACACAGTTTCCTGTTACATATAAAAATGTTGTTGTTCAGGAAAAGTTCCCCTTTTACACAATGAGAGGGACGTGGGATGTTCTGCAGCAATCCGTGTGAGCTGAGGACTTTGGGGGATGTCCAGCAGTTATGCTGCAACATTGCAGGCTGACTGGGAAGTATCTACAACATCCATAATGGGACAGGTTTTTGGACAACCAAAAATGACAGACACTTATTCACAGGTGCCTCTTCAATGTGGCAAACTAGAGTCTGTGAAAACTCCTAAATCTATATGCTGATTCGATTGATGTAGGGATTTATATCTGCACACAGAGAGATGGTGTTATGTCCACAACCTCCCCAGAATGCTCTCCTTTACTTCCAGCATAAGCTTCAGCTTTGTTTTAAATGCTTGGTTTCTTTTCATCCACAGACTGAACTTATCCAAGCAATGGGTCACTCTGGAAGTAGCAGTAGCCCGTATCTGATGTAAAAGGCAAACCACTGTCTGCCTCCTGACTAATTTTGGTTAAGAGCTGAATCCACATCATCTTACAGGATCTCCTAACAGCTGCTCATAAATTCTATACAGTGCGGGCTGGAGGCACAGACTCCACTTGTGTACAATGAAGAATTGCAACTTTTTCTAGAATCTAGACATCCAACATCTTATTTCTGCTTTATTTTTCACATTTTCAGTGTTTGAAATGTCCGGGAAAAGGAAAATGGAATAAACTCCTTTTCAAGGAGGCAAGAATGCAAACAAAAATCTTTAAACCAAGTAATGTTTTTTTAAAATACTGTCTGGCTTTTAAACACAACTATCTTAAGGAGTATTAGCAGCTACATTAAGAAAATACAGGGCTACCTACAGCACAGGTCAATTAGCAGCTTTGACTTATCTGTCATCTTGCTGAAGACCAATTTTCACATCCAATTCTTTGATAGATTGTCAAATTATTTTTTCAAAGGAGGACTTTATGCATAATGATAATGGCTAGTCAAATGACATAAGCACAATTTATCAATGGCTCTTCTTTTTTTGCAGAGGACAGTCTCAGAAGCCTACACAACTGCTGCAACATCTTCAGTGCTGCTTGAAAATCCCACCATCATCTTTCCGCATTTCAGTCCAGCAGAAAGAAAGGAGAGATGAAAAAGCACTAAAAAGGTTAAAATATCCTGCAGATCAGGAAGCACTTCTGTTTATTTAGCTCATTGTTACTATAAATGTTTAGAAGAGAAATGCAGAGAGAACAGGCTGAGATAAAATTCCCCATCCAGTTTAAAAAAAGTTCAAGTGCAAATAGTCAATGACAAGATAGCAGACTAATGACTGAGAAAAAACTTTACAAAAGCATACAAAAAGCCTTGGCTGAATGTGATCATATTTCAGTCTTGGACACATGCTGTATTCTTATAATACAGGAAGAGCCTCATCATGCTGACCTTCACACAAAGGCAATGAAAAGAAAAACATTGTTTTTAAAAGCTAAAACCCATTGTATTTAGTAATACAAAACACCTAAAGAAGGAAAGACAGAAATAGCTCATGCTTATGTATGACTTCAATTCTTTTTCAGCAAGAGACTCAATTTCAAAGAACAGGTCAAGGCATTTAAAGAAAAGAACTGATCTGGAGAATGATTCTGTATTACTCTCATAACATGCATTCTATGAAAAATAATTGTGCTTCATGACCCGCTAGTTCTAATAATGTAATCCAGTCCAGAAATTTGCACATATATTATAATTTGAGATAAAAATGAGGTACTACAACCTATTGTGAAAGCTGCAGATTTTTATTCGTGTTGACAAACCATATAAAAACAATGCCATTTATATATTTTCCAGGTAACACAAGTATTTAATGAACACAGTAGTCTTAAGAAGACACTGTTTACAAAGGAACTCATTTCATAACTGAATTATAACATATGACTGTCCTACAGTATGCCCATTTCATTTTTGCAGGCACTGAAAGGGTATGAAACTCTTCCTTGTTTTCCTCTTAAGAATAGTTTCACTTAAGCTAATGGTCATCTGTATAATAAGGATGAATTTGCCTCCAAGATAGTAATTTAGGAAGTGATCTTAAATAGATCCACTTTTGACTCTGTGAATATTGGATTAAGGCTTGCAGGATCACCTATTAGCTTTTTAAAGAAAAATCAAAACAAACAAAAAGAAAGATTTTATTTTTTTTTAATCTGGACCTACAATAAAATCAGGGATATTTTCGTTATACTGGTCTTGTTGGACACTGCTTTTTATCATGACATTGAGACTAAGACAGGCAATTATCAGCATCTTTCAAATCTCTTACCATCTGAGATTTACACAACAACCTGGAGGGCAGTTCTTCCACAAGAAAAGATTCTTAGCTGCTTGACACTTTAATGAAAGTAAAGGGGCGGGGGGGGAATCTCCCTAACATATTGAGTTTGGTTTTGTACCTTTGGCGACTCTACATTTAGGATGGGGCATAAAGCCATAGATGGCCAAGCTCTGACAACAGCGTAAACTAGCTCTGGCTTCAGACCACTGTGTATAAGGTCTGAGACTCCTTTTGAGACAGAGCAATGGGGCAGGCTCTCAACACAAAAATCTGAACGCTTCAGATCCAAGCTGTTGCACCTGCATGCAAAGCCTTTTCTGCTTATTTTCCCTGGAACCCATTTATCAAGAGATTAAGCATCCTTCTATCTCCTATATATATTAGTTTACACACACATTCTGGATTCTACATATAGTGCCTTTGAAAACCCTCTACCATGTTTGGAAAGTGAAATAATTGTATTAAGGTTGCTTCTCATTAATACCATACTGCTGCATGCTTACCAAAAGGTTAATGACAATGAGAAAAATGTATGTAAACCAGGACGGCTGGGTTACATGATTATCTTCCTTGTATGACACAGTATTTTGCATTGTTTGCACTCTTTTGAGAGATTATTTACTTTATTTTATTTAAAAGACTGTAAATTAGTCCTGAATCTCTGCGTATTCCCCCCTCAAGGAAAGACCTTGACATTTTGGGTTTTCTTGTTTTAGTGTCGGATGGTCTGGGTTGTTTCTCAAAGTTTTGTTCTGAAACTATCCAGGAAAAAACTATTCAACATCCCTTGGAAATTAACACTGTTGATAGGACAGTATTTCAGGGACAGAACTGAATTAAAATTCAGAGATCCAGTTTGTATGAGTTAGCTGTTTGTTGCTGAGCTTTAGTAGTAGATGCACTTGTGATGTAAAGTCAAACTGTATTTCCATTCATGCCTTTCACAATTGATCTAGAACTGTCAGTCCTTTTTCTCCCCTGATCTTCTCTTTGTTTTTGCCTTTGAAGATACAGCTTTGTTAGACAACATTAATGTAATTTATTCCTGTGTAGCACAATATATAAAAGAAATTACTGCTTGGCATGGAGAAAATGGATGGGTTCTTAGCAATTCTGTTGAATTGGCTCATTTGAGAGGCTACATAATTGATATTTACTATTATTGTCTGCACTTTCTTGAATTTTTCATATGAAATTTAATCACCAAACCAATAAATAAAATGAAATTAAGGCAAACTAAAATATAAATGGATACACCACCTGGCAGCTCATGTCAAGAGGTAATAATAAAGGATGTTCTCAGTTTAAATATTTATACAAGGAGTTTTTCTGAGACAGCAAGTGTTTTTAAAAAAGGTCAATTTACAGCACATTTTTTCTAAACATAATGAGGTTCCTAAAGCTTAAATAATTTCATGAATTACATTTATTTTGACATCTCAAGAAAGTAGCTTATAATGAAGAGAAGCCCAAACAAATCCACTGACAATGAATTGAAGAAAATATCAGCCTGGCTTTGATTGAAGAGATAGGAAAATCTTTTACAATGTAGAGAGAGGCCTATCCATCAGTCATTTTGTTTTCATAAATATTCCTTGCGTGCTTTTAAAAGTTCAACCACTTGGTTGAAGACCAGCACATGTTGTAGCCCAGTTGAAATAAATAGCAAAATTTCTTCTGATTTCAGTAAGAAAGAACTTATTTCAAGGCCTTCCAGTGATTTAAGCTGGCTGAAATTATTTAGACAATTAACAAAAAGGTGGAATTTGCCTATCATGTCTCAGCAGGGTTGATACATTAATTTCCAAGAAAACTTTTTAAATCCAAGAAGTACCTAAGTGAGAGCATATGTTCTTGTGTATTCTAGAAACACTGAAAACCACAAAAATGATAAAATTACATTAACATTTCAGAAATTACTCTCCTGCAGAAAAACAGCAGCAGAAGCTGTGTTCTCTTAAAAATATCTTCCTCTGGTTTACAAGAATGAAACATAAACACCTAGTCCTCAAAGACAGAACAATTCATAATGCTTTTGCACTCTTCCTTAAATGTCATCTATGCCAAATATTAAACAAGAATGATTTGGGATACATTCCCCCTTTGGAAACATAAAAACAGTTAGCACCCAGGTTTTCCCATCTCATTTTAGACATCAATTATTTCAAGATTCTTCAAAACTTTGTATTAACAAGAGGAAATGAATTGTTTGGAAGAAGGCTGCACATGATAAATAAATGTAGATTTAATATCATCATAGTAAGTCACAGTTTATAGAGTACACATTTTATGTGGGGTTGACAGCACCAACTAGACACAGATGTCTGGCACTTTCCTTCTAAGACTAGTTTCAGCTATGCATAGGTCTTTATATGTCACAGTTTGTACTATGCCTTGTGTTGATCTAAATTTTTTATTAAAAAAAAAAAAAATTACAGGGAACCTTTCAGTATACAACAAGCCACCGCTAATGATCCTTCCAGACATTGTGAAGTAATAAAAAATCATCAGTGTTGACTTATGAATGCAATGCAGACAAGGGACTTCATCACAGCATGGTGGTGTGTTGACTCTCTGGCACAACAATGTGAAATGCGACTCCAGGACTGGACGGGAAAATAAAGTCGGATGACAAACCTCCATATGTTGTTGACTGAATCAAAGACAGGGTGTAACAAGGGACTTTGTGGGGTATAATAGGGTTTGGTTGTGGGCTTTGGAAGAAAGGCCAGGTGCCTCTCTGGTCATTCTCAGCTCATGGGCAAGGAAAGATAAATGACAAGTTGTTACTAGCATAGATGTGACCTGTCTTGCTGGAACAAGGGGCCATTTTACTCAGGAGAGAAGCCTTTTAGGTAAGGGAAGGAAAGGACTACTAATGATAAACTAAGAAGAAAACCACCCATCTAATCAAGTGTACAGTGACTTGCAGGGATGTGAAGAGATGAAATGTGTAAGATTAACAGAAAATTTACCTTCTCAGGAAGAAGAAATACACCATTAAGCCACAGTGCTAAAAGTTTGTGGAAAACTCTCTATGCTTGAAATAAAAGTCATATGTAACTTGTTTAGGAAAGCTAGAGAGGGTAAAAAGGCAGAATAATTCTTCGTGGAGCGCTCAACCTACCCTTGGTTGCCTTGGAGTTATTAGTAATACAAGCAATATAGGACTTTGAGCATTCATGGATCACTTATGGTTCACTAACAAAACCAGTGTAACATTTTGTAAACTATAAACCAGAGCAAGTTAATCGATAAGCACTTCTCAGTAGTATGTGAAAAAGAAATCATGTTATGAATGCCATCATTCCAGGAAACATTTCGTGAGGGATTTGTGCAGGGCCCCACTACTCTGCCGTGATTGTTCAACAATGGAAGTTACGAAGTAAGGAGGAAAAAGTGCTTCTGCTAAAATTTAAGGGCTTTGAGAAACTGCTAAATAATAATGAAGATGGGGAAGTCACACAATAAAATGTCTCTTAACAGATGGGACATACCAACAGAATGCAGGACTGTACCCTGGAAAGCAGAGACTCTGAAAAGAATTAAAATTCACAGCAGGGGAGACAACCTCATTAATACCTCTGAGTGACATGCATTAGTGAAAAAGGACTGTTTGAACCCTGTAATCCATGAAGTAGAAGTAATTTTATCCCTGTGTGAAACATAGGTGAAGCTAGTACTGAAATACAGCACACAGTTTTGGTGGCTGTATTTATAGTGGCGTTTAGAAGCCTCAAGAGAGCTCCGAAGATAACCACAGTAGTTATTCTATTTTCTGGAGAAAACATCTTGCTCTTAAAAGCTTAATGCTTAAATCTGGTTAGCTTATTAGAAGATTGAGGGGTGATTTGATTACAGAGTATAATGCCTTCACAAGGGAGAAAACAGAGGCAAGTACATATTCTTTTATTTAGTGAGAAAGGCGTAAGAAAACCTAAGAAATTGAATCAGATAAATTCTAACAGGAAATAAGATACAAACCCCAGTAACAGATTATTACAGATTATTTCCTGAAGTAAACTACTTAGAAAATCCACCATCTCCTAAACTGTCACCATCCTTGAATCAGAGCAGTACAATTTGCTTTGAGGATGTGCTATTCAAAACACAAAGGCCATTGGACCCAGTAGAGCACTATGTGGTAAACATCAATGGTATGTGATACAGATTCAGACTAGCTGACTGAGGAACAACTAGGGCTTATGCTATTGCTTGTTGCAAATCTTTTGAATTCATCAAATCATCGCTTTCTAATACTCTCAGTTTACATCTGCTCATTAGGCACTAAAAGAACTTTAACAACTAACTGGCAGGAGCACCCCTCTGACAGTGAGTGTGCTCCATGCGCACACAACCCTTTGGTGGCACCCCAGCCCTCACACAGCACCTGAGTAAGCCTTTCCTCAGGACTGCAGAAGTGCGGTCCTTGGACAACTCTTCAAATTACATCCTTTCCTTGGAGGAAAATAAGTTGTGGTACCACGCTGTAAAAGAGTGCGATTGGACACTTTTTTTGCATTGCAATGGCTTGCCATGCAAATGTTTTTGCAGTGAGGAACAGGAGGAATCAGCCCTTCTGGATTGTAGGGTCTTACATGTGTGGTAAGGGAGCAGGTTGGGTGGACAGGCAAACATGGGAAAAGGGGCTGAAAATGTCAGAGGAACAAAGATTAAAACAAAACCTGAAGTGAACAGGAATAAGTGCACTATGTGAAAGGAGAGAAGAGAATCAGCAGACACATGGCTGAAAAGGTGAGGAGGTAGGAGTGCTGCATGTGGAAAAGGGGCCAATTCCAAGCTGAGCATCCTAATGCAAGCCACAATGCCTACTAAAATTCAGGGTTGGGAAGGTGGCAGGAAAATCGATAACCTGTACTAAGAGAGTCCACAGGAACAGACACTAAAAAACAATGTCAGGGCTATAAAATTGTGATTTAAATATATGAAAACATTATCATTTTGCGCAGAAATACTAGACTTGTGAATTGCTAAATACTGTGAATGAGAGAGCAATTCCACACAGGGATAAAAAAGAAAGGCAAATGCTTCATAAAATACATTCTGTACATTCAGCAGGAACAGCCTCATTATTACTGAAATAGTGAATGCTTCAAGATAGGGTGTCATCCATACAGTCACAAAAATGAAGTTAGCAATGAGATTGCTATTACCATGATTGCTATTGCTGAAGTTGCTACATGAGCAATAGCTCTGCTATTAAATCTCCAAGCACAGAGGGAAATTCCTGGCGGTAGGGTGTCGAGGGGGGCCGACTGTTACATTCTGCCTGGTTCATTTTACGTTTAGATTCACTGGAAGTTTATAGGGCAAAGGGATAATTCTATAAAAAGCCTGAAGAGAAAAGGAAGTGAGAACAGAAAGCCAGGTGCTGTGGAGACCTCTCCTGCCACCTAAAAGATCAATGAGTGGTTTGAAATAATTCTCAGGGGCTAGTATAAAAGTAAATAATACCCATATCCACCAAAATTTTGCCCTGCTTGTAAAAGCTAGGATGACTGCCCATCCTAACTCACATACAGCTTCTGTGTTCAATTTCCACCTCACCCTCAGTCTTTTTACCTTGGTTCTGCAGATCAAATTACTTTCCAATCCAAACTGCAATGAACACTTCAGATGTCTAGGCCAAAATCTCAGTAATTTTGTTTGAGGAATTTTGGGGTTGCTTGAAAAGGCAAAGGGCTTGCACTTTCTGTAAAACCCTTCAGTGCATGCTTTTAAGGCTTCACTACTTTTTAGAGTAAGACTCCTAAAGCTGAGAGCCATCACAAAGCAGCTCTTAGAACAAAACATTAGAGGCACTTGGAAATCTGTAAAGAACTGATGAATCATTACCTATGATATTTGAGGAATTGAAATACCTGAAAATGTGACAACATGAATCACATTTCTCTTTGTCATCACCATGACTCACTGTTTCCCACTTGAAAGAGGATGTTCTCTAACTCTTTCCTTTATAAATCTAGCATATGGGAATTATCCCTCAGGTAACCAGGATGATTTTTCCTGAAGAGAGGCAATCATACCTACATAAGGAAAAGTTACACAGTGGCAAGAAAAGTTCCAAGGTTAAGATTTCTATAAGTATCAAGTTGTATTTTAATTTTTAAACATAACTTAAACCATACGTGTATACTGCCTCACCCCAGGGGATGAGAAGCATGTGGCTTCAGAAGTGATAAATAACAGGTGTGCAAAATCTCCTAAAAGCTTGCTGACAGCTCTGAAGAAACCACCTGCTCCCAGCAGCCAAAGAGCTGACTGCCACACCAACAATTTACAAAAGTTACACTGAAACTCCCTTTAGACATTAAAAGACAAGAAGGCAAAAGCAGTGCATTTGAAAACAGATCCAAGAGCTCTAGCATGGGAACTCCGATGAGGGTTGAAGTATGCTGGGATTCAACCTAGAGATAACCACTGGAGGTAGTAACACGAATCTAGATGCTTTAAAAATCCCACCTTTCCCAGCTCCAGGCAGTCTCCCTGGCACGGAGGATGGCTTGTGCCCCAGTGCCACCGTGCTGTGCTCCGCTTGCTTTCTCTGCAGAAATATTTTCTTGCCGTCACCTCTTGTGAAAGGTGAGATTTATCTGGGAAAGAATTCAAGCAGAAATCTCAAGATAAAAACATCTCTAAGAGTGTTATAGGTTACCATGTACTTTGATAAATTAACTTTCTAAAATGTTTCTTTTTCAGCTTCTAAAGCTTTTCTCAGATAATGTCTCCAATGATCACTGTAAAGGTTTCCTCTCCTTCATATTTACACTTTTCTTAGGTTTCCAGACAGGACTGTTTGAACACAGTATTTTTTCATTAAGCTTTGCTATCCATTCCTAGATAGTGTTTTCATTGGTATCTTGCCCTCCTTTCAGTCTTCTCAAACTGAAAGCATCTTTCTCTTTTACACTCTTGTCTTTGATTTATAACATAGTATTGCTACATTTTCTCTTCAGAAAAGGTGTATGCTGTTATCTAGGTCCCATATTACTTCTCAGAGGACATTATATCCCCTGAGGCCAAATGAAATAGTACCAATTTATCTAGCATTTTTTCCCCAGAAACAAACTGAGCTGTGAAGTTTCTCTCAACAACTATAAGAAATGCTTTCTTTCTGGGATGTCATCCCATCCAGTATGGGTATATTTAATTCAGCAATAGAATGAAGCACTATGTAAATAGCATTAACAGTGAGCTAATAACCTCATAGAGCTAGTCAAAGCATTTCTCAAAGCTTGTGTCCTGACTAACAACACCACTCTAGCAGGGTTGTATGATGAACTAAAATCTGGCGCCTAGTTATGTCTTGTTAGTTTGTCACTCAAGACTTAGGAACCCAGGACAGGGAGATGGTGTCAGTAGGCTTTTTTCTAGCAAGGATGAGAATTACTTGGCACATTGAGGCTGTTCCAGTAAAGACAGATGTTACACAAGTGTTCTTGAGATCACTGTTGAGTAAGTCACTAAGTGCTCCCTGGCACATGGCCATAAACCCCACACGCACCCTACCATACCAACAGGGAGGAGACCAGCTCTGGAGCACGTTCTCAGGACACTCCTTCTGGATTGCCTTACAATACACTGGATAGACATTTAATTCAGATAATATATCATGGTGGTTTTTTTGCAGCAGGCTCCATCATTCACAGAATTCCCTGTTGTTAATTTTTTTTTCATTTGCTTGTGGAGTTCAATAATGTCTTTACATGGCCTTTGATTAGGTTCTCATTCCATGTTATGGGCTTTGTATCTTTATATCTATTAGGAAACTTTTGGCAAAGTTCATTAAAAAAGTGGAAAGGTATAGTAGAAATAAAAACCAAGAAAACCCTTTTTAATCCTGACTAAGGAAATCTTTGAGTTAAATTTCAACCTTTCAATGACAAGATATACAAAATCCTTAAATAATAGGAGATACAACTTTTTGGAAGATCCCCATCTCCTTTCGGATGTTTGTTTAGACATCCTTTTGAATGACCCTTTGGAAGATAATTTAACCTGACAGTCCTGTGTCAGATAAATTTGTAACATGAGAATTAGATGAAAATATCTATAAACCTAGTTTATTGTTTGAGAAAATACATAATTCATATCAGACTGCATTGCAAATCACAGACTATTTCCTATGCCTTAATTGTAGACTACAAGTAGACACTGAAGTGACAAATTTCCAATACTTTAGCAAGCTCAGTTCACCATTAGGAAGATATGCAAAGCCTGTATAGATGATTTTTTGGAAATTACTCTTATAAATGCCAAAGCAAATTAATTTAAAAATGTGCCAGTCACATAAAGACTAAACAAATTGATAAAGACCCTGAAAGTAAAGGTCTGATTGCTCATGACCAGCTCAGATCTGCATATGCCAGACTAAGATGTGTTATTGTAAAATCTCAGAAAGTTTATGAAATGGATTCTCTGCCCTTATTTTAGCCTTTCACAATAGAAGTGCTGATATTATTATCTTCCGTCTGCAATTTAGATTTTGTTTTTACTCATTTACTAAAACTGCTTGAACATTATCTCAACCTTTGCTGATGTTTATGTCTTCTGAAAAGAAAAGAATTTGAAAATAGACTTTTCTTCATTGGCAAGTAAACACAATCTGACTATTTATGTGGAAGGTTGAGTTAAACAAGCCCCAGGAGGACCTGAAATGTAGTTTAGTTTCTTCCACAAGCCATCTGCTGTCCCTGTTTCTACAGAAAAGAAAACAGACTTCACCTTATGTCTGCTTTACAAAGAACTGTAGGCAATGTAATGCTGAGTCACTGTCAAAAAGGTTGGGTCATGCAGCCTGCACTAACTCCTGCCAAACACAACTTGAAGGTTAGAAGCAGGGAAGAAAGTTTCCTTTTAGGCAAATTGTTTCATAATCATTCACCATGAGTTTTTTCTACACATTTTCTCTCCAGCATCCAATACCAGCCCCCCTTATCTGATCCACAAGTGGTGCTGGGCTAGGAGGGTCGAGCAAAGTCAGGGATTCCTGGTAACTGGGAGACCTGGATCCGGCAATGATTTTTGTCTTCCTTGCAGGGGTATATTTTCCTGTGAGTGTCTTGGGCAACAAGCTGGCTGGACTTATAAACAGAGCTTTAAACTAGATTTAGGATGGGGGGGGAAGGGTATGGAGCACTGGAGAAGAGCCAGGGGCTGCTAAGGCATTAGGAAGCAACATAGAAACACCTGTGAATTGCTTCAAAGGAAATAGGGAGAACTCCTTTAAAAAGGTGAAGTAGCTGACAGGCCAGCTGAAGTGCCTCTATACCGACACATGCAGCATGGGAAACAAACAGGAGGAGCTGGCAGCTGCTGCCCAGATGGAAATACTACAACCTGATTGCTATCACAGAAACTTGGTGGGATGAATCGCAGGATTGGAGAGCTGTGGTTGATGGCTATAAATATTCAGAAGGGACAGGCAAGAAAGGAGAGGTGGGGGAGTTGCCTTTTATGCCAGAAATGGGAGTGATTGTACAGAGCTATCTTTGAAGAATAGCAATGTGCAGGTCAAGAGCTGATGGATGAAAACTAGAGACCAAGCCAACAAAGGAAACTCTGTGGTTGGTGTCTACTACAGGCCACCTGATCAAGGAGAGGAGATTGATGAAAAGTTCTTTCTTCAACCGCAGGAAGCATCGTGCTCGCAGGCCCTGATCCTGATAGAGGACTGTGGTGGGTTGACCCTGGTTGGATGCCAGGTGCCCACCAAAGCCGCTCTATCACTCCCCCTCCTCAGCTGAACGGGGAGGAGAAAATATAACAAAAGCCTCGTGGGTCAAGATAAGGACAGTTTAATAAAGTGATAGCAAAGGTCGTGCGTGCGAAAGCAAAGAAAAAACAAATGATGTTATTCTCCACTTCCCATCAGCAGGCGATGTCTAGCCGCTTCTTGGGAAGCAGGGCTTCAGTACGCGTAGTGGTTGCTCCGGAAGACAAAATGTCTCCCTTTACTTAGCTTTTATATCTGAGCTGACGTCATATGGTATGGAATATCTGTTTGGTTAGTTCAGGTCAGCTGTCCTGGTTATGTCCCCTCCCAAGATTTTGCCCTGCCCTAGCCTGCCATTGAGGGGAGGGCAAAAATGTTGGAGAGACAGCCTTGATGCTGTGCCAGGACTGCTCAGCAGTAGCCAAAACACTGGTGTGCTATCAACACCTTCCTAGCTACTGATGCAGAGCACAGTGCTATGAGGGCTGCTATGGGGAGTATTAACTCCATCTCAGCCAGACCCAATACAAGGACTTAAATCACCTAGACATCTGCTGGAGAAGTGGCACAGAGAACTGCAAGCAGTCCACGAAACTAATGGAGTGGGTTGAGGATAACTTCCTAGTACAGGTGATGGAAATCCTGAGCAGAGGAAAGGCACTGCTGGACCTGTTGCTCACTGATGCAGAACTTATTGGAGAGGTCAAGACCGGAGGTAGCCTGGGCTGCAGCAATCATGCCCTGGTGGAATTCTCAATATTGAGGGGTACAGGATGGGTGAAAAGTAGAGTTAGGACGCTAAACCTCAGAAAGGCAAACTTTTGGCTGTTTAGGGTGCTAGTGCGTGGGGTCCCTTGGAAAACTGCTCTTGGAGATAAAATTGCAAATAAGAGCTGGGTGATAAAGACGCTTTTCTTAGGGTGCAAGAGCTCTCAATTCTGACATGGAAGAAGTCGGGCAGGGGAGGCAGGAGGCCAGCTTGTCTGTTAAGTCAAGACCTCTTAGCCAAACTAAAACACAAAACCAAAATGCGTAGGCAGGGGAGGCAGGGATATGCATCCTGGGGAGATTATAGGGGTGTGGCCCAAGAGTACAGAGAGGGGATCAGGAAAGCCAAGGCACAGCTGGAGCTGAACTTGGCTAGGGATGTAAAAAAATAACAAGAAGGGTTTCTTCAGGTACATAGGACAAAAAAGGAAGATGAAAGAAACTGTTGGGGTTGTTTAGCCTGGAGAAGAGAAAGCTCCAGGGAGACCTATAGCAGCCTTCCAGTGCTTAAAGGGGTCCTACAGGAAAGGTGGGGAGGGACTCTTTATCAGGAAGTCTAGTGATAGGATGAGGGGTAATGGTCTTAAACTGAAAGAGTGTAGGTTTAGTTTAGATACTGGGAAGAAATTCTTTACTGTGAGGGTGGTGAGAGAGTGGAACAGGTTGCCCAGACAAGTTGTGGATGCCCCATCCCTGGAACCATCCAACCTGTTTGGACAGGTTGTGTGGTGCTGGATGATAAATTATATGACAACAAATTGCAAACCAACATATTTGAAAACCTGAAATAGTGAAAGCTCCAACCTGATGGCTGGAAAACAGAATAAGTTAAATCAAATGCTGAGTCTCATTTATACTCTAGTCACACTACTGGAGTGGTCTAAAAGTGGGTAAAATCGTTAACCTCCTCTCACTAAAAGGTCCCTTTCTTTTGCCAGGAATATAAAATAGTGAGCATCAGAGTCCAAAGCAGAGCTTTTGGTCAATGCAGACACCATAAGATGACTGGAAAAAAAGTAGCCATAGCCCTATCCATCTATTTCATCTCAGTTTCTGTTGTGGCAGTCAAATACCATGGAAAACTAGCTCAGGAAGGAAACTGCAGAGCCACCCACCTTCCCCATTTCCTTTGCCAAGAAAGCAGAATCACCACAGCTTTGCAGTCTTTGGTGGTGCTGTGACAGACTACAAGTGCTGGAGGTGTCATCTTGTGCTGGGTTCACCCTGGCTGGATGCCAGGTGCCTACCAAAGCAGCTCTATCACTCCCCCTCCTCAACTGGACAGGGGAGAGAAAATATAACAAAAAGCTTGTAGGTCAAGATAAGGACAGGGAGGGATCACTCACCAGTTACCATCATAGGCAAAACAGACTCAACTTGGGGAAAATTAATTTAATTTATTACTAATCAAGTCAGAGTAGGATAATGAGAAATAAAAACTAAATCTTAAAACACCTTTCCTCCACCCCTCCCTCCTTCCTGGGCAGCACAGAGGGACGGGGAATGGAGGTTGTGGTCAGTTCATCATGCATTTCTACCACTCCTTCATCCTCAGGGGCAGGACTCCTCACACTCTTCCCCTGCTCCAGCGTGGAGTCCCTACCACAGGAGACAGTCCTCCATGAACTTCTCCAGTGTGAGTCCTTCCCATGGGCTGCAGTTCTTCACGAACTGCTCCAGCATGGGTCCCTTCCACGGGGTGCAGTCCTTCAGGCACAGACTGCTCCAGCGTGGGTCTCCCATGGGGTCACAAGTCCTGCCAGAAAACCTGCTCCAGTGTGGGCTTCTCTCTCCATGGGTCCACAGGTCCTGCCAGGAGCCTGCTCCAGTGTGGGCTTCCCATGGGGTCACAGCTTCCTTCGGGCACCCACCTGCTCTGGCGTGGGGTCCTCCACGGACTGCAGGTGGATATCTGCTCCACCGTGGACCTCCCTGGGCTGCAAGGGGACAGCCTGCCTCACCATGGTCTTCCTCACGGGCTGCAGGGGAATCTCTGCTCCGGCGCCTGGAGCATCTCCTCCCCCTCCTTCTTCACTGACTTTGGGGTCTGCAGGGTTGTTTATCTCACATGTTCTCACTCCTCTCTTCAGCTGCTGTTGTGTAGGGTTTTTACTCCCCTTCTTAGATCTGTTATCCCAGAGGCGCTACCACTGTCACTGATGGGCTTGGCCTTGGCCAGTGGTGGGTCCACCTTAGAGCCAGCTGGCATTGGCTCTATTGGACATAGGGGAAACTTCTAGCAACTTCTCACAGAAGCCAACCTTGTAGCCCCTCCACTACCAAAACCTTGCCACGCAAGACCAATACACACCTTTTCCCAAGCCACTCTTTCTCACTGCTTCACTGCCTGCTCTATTCTTTACATCCAACTTCACTCTCTTTCATGTTACATGTGCCCTATCCACCACACAGGTGGCAAATGCATGTTTCTCCACCTCACTACCATCCATGAAGATATATATTCCTCTGCTCCCATTCCACACTTTTTTTAGTGTTAAAAAATACTTTTCTACTTTTTTTTGAATATTCTTGCAGTTATTCTCCTTCCAGTTCTACCTTTATTGCAGGTCTTTTTTGCCAAATGGACACATTGCTCCAGCCAAGCCATTACCCATGCTGAGTAGGACTGCTATACATCATGAAGACCTTTCTTGAGTATGGTATCTCTTCTCACAACAGCTAAATTTTTTTTGCTCTACCTTACTTAATGCATAACTTGTATACAAGTCAATAATGATCATATTGTCTAGAGTCAGACCCAGTATGAAATCAGTGGAAAACTCTTGATGGAGTAGCCCCTTTTAGCAATTAGGCAATGATAAAAGTTGTTATTAATTCATTTTGCACTATTCTGTAGAACTTGCTTCTGGATCGTATTTCCTTGCTTATGAAAATGTCATGTTAAGCAGCACCAAAGTCTTATGAAAGTCAAATTATAGCACATCTATAGTGCTTACACCTTAGTCATAAAGCCTGACATTCTGTCATAGAATGAAACACAGTATATTTGCTCTTAACAAATTCGTATCTGCTGGTGCTTACTTTGATGACTTCCAGATAAATATAAATTGTTTAAGTGTTTGTTCCAGAATTTTTCTGGAAATTGAAGTTGTCTGCCTGCTCTGTAATTCCCTGATCCCTTTTGTTTCCTTTCCGCCTTCTTTGCCTCCCCCCTCTTCTTAGATGCATTATGTTTACTCTTTCCTATCCTTCCTATACCTCATTATTCCTCCATGACAGAACTGTTAGCAGTTCCAGACTTACCTGATTTTTCAGGTGTCCAGGGATAAAGTTTGACAGGTGTATTTGATGGATGAGATAGAGTACTTTGAAAAGAACTGATGGGTTTCTTTCTTATTCAAGTCAGAGACTTTGCCTCTTTTTTCCTCCAGTGTCAGTTGCTTTAGTCACCTTTTTGTATTGATCTTTCCAGACTGATGCTTGGGAAACTGCCAACACTCCAATGTTTTAATATTTTTTTCAGAAAAATATCAGCAAAAAAGCTTTTTAGGGCAGAATAAGATTTTGCCACCTTTCTGATCTGCCTTGCTTTTCCTACGCATATATGAAAGATTTCCTGCTGAAAAACTAAGGGTCTTGTGTTGATGTATCTTTTCTCTATACATCATACATTGATTTTACTAGCATCACATGGAGATTTTGAGGTTCTTTTTTAACAAACTTCCATGTTCTGCACCACAGCTTAAGGAACAGGAGATCAGACTTCCTTTTCTTTCCCTTTTTTTCCTAGCTTTACAGCTTGCTGTGAATATCAGAAATGGACAATTCTTCTAACTGTGAGTGGGCAGTAAGTAATGACAGAATTACAGTTTATTATTTTGTAATGCAGAAGATCTGTGCACTAGAGTTCTGGCACAAATGAGCTGCAATCGTGTGCTCTTGATTATTTATCCTTACATGGTGTCATTAAAATAAATCACATTAATTTTGGTTTGAGCATCAACTTTAAGTTCTTTCTAGCTGTGATCAAGTTACTTCTTCTTCAGAATGACTGAGAGTAAAGTGAGATTAACCTCAGCCTTAGTGTCCATGACAAACCCATGAAGATCAACTATCCCATAGCATCCTGCTCACTACTCTGCAGAAAGTGATTTCAATGGGCAGCTGAGGAGACCTCCTTAGCATCATTACAATGTGCAGCAGCTCAATGAAAACCATATTGTCACTTTAGCTAAAATAAGGAAGGGAGCAGTGAGTGAGGCCATGAACCTTCTTCCAGCACAAGCCTTTTCGTTCTGGAGATCTTCCCTCAAGCCTGAGCCTTTACTGCCCAGGGAACGAAATATTAGCAACTGCCTTCTCTCCAGCCAGCTCTGCACAGGTACAGAGAAATGCAATTTCTGCATAGGAGTGGGGAAGTTGCTACATAGACAAATGGTGAAACAGCTTCTCGTTGTTCAGGAAAGGCTTCATTTTTTTGTAGATGTGGAACAAGGCAGATGTGATACATCTGATCCTATATACCTCAGCCAGTTACTTTCCCTTCCTTATTCCCTCTCACAACTCCCAGGGGACTTTCAAGAAATAGAGGCAATATTTTGTGAGATGGGAACAGTCACTTAGATCCCTTTGCAACTTCTGCATTCATGAGTAGAAGCAGCATAATCCAGATATAGAACAGGATCTAAGACTGTCCTGGTTTTGGCTGGGATAGAGTTAATTATTTTCTTCCTGGTAGCTGATAGAGTGTTATGGCTTGGGTTCAGTATAAGAAGAATGTTGATAACACCAATGTTTTCAGTTGTTGCTAAGTAAAGTTTAGACTAAGTCAAGGATTTTTCAGCTTCTCATGCCCAGCCAGCAAGAAGGCTGGAGGGGCACAAGAAGTTGGGAGGGGACACAGCCAGGGCAGCTGACCCAAAGTGGCCAACGGGGTATTCCATACCATGTGATGTCATGCCCAGTATATAAACTGGGGGAGTGGGGCTGGGAGGGGTCACCACTTGGGGACTAACTGGGCATTGATCAGCAAGTGGTGAGCAATTGCATTGTGCATCACTTGTTTTGTATATTCCAGTTCTATTATTATTGTCAATTTATTATTATTATTATTATTACTATTTTCTTCCTTTCTGTCCTATTAAACTGTCTGTAGCTCAACCCACAAGTTTTACTTTTTTTCCCCCTGATTCTCTCCCCCATCCCACTGGGTAGGGGTGAAGTGAGTGAGCAGCTGTGTGGTGCTTAGTTACTGGCTGGGGTTAAACCACGACAAAAAGACCTATGAATGGGCCTTATGTCTCCTGTCCCAGAACTGTAGCTGGCAAGTCACCAAAAATTTCTTTGCCTGTGTTTAAAATGGGCATAATGATATTTCATAGCTGCTACTGTCAAAATTCAATATATTGTGTGAGCTCCCAAAATTGCATGATGCAATCATGTACATTAAGTTTTAAAATAAACCAGCTGTAACAATCTTTAGAAAAAGATGGTACATAGTGGTGGCAAAGAAGGAAACTGAGGCATGAAATGTTCTGGGCAGAGAGGGTTTCTTGCCTGTTCTGCACTATAACCCATTTCTTAGTTAACTTTTAAGGGCATTTGCAGTGCTCATGTGTCTCTATTTCTATCCTTTCCCACCGTCTTTAGAAACTTTAATATCCTGGCCTGAGAGTATAGCCCTGGATGAAACCAGAAACCTTAGGGAGCTAGTTGAAAACAGACTAAACAGGGAAATAGGTTTCCCCAGTACGCACTTCCTTTTATTTAGCCACAGAACCTTCACTTTTAGCAGCTTCCCTGAATGCACATGTAAGCCCACCCCCCCTTTCAGCTGGACATACAAACCTGTAGTTTGATCTGTTTAACTAACATTTTTAACCTTCGCTCCCTGTGGTTTGCTATAGGACAAGCTATAGGACAAGCTATAGGACAACACTTCCTAGCCAGGGGAGGAAGGAGTTTCCAGGAACCAAAGGAAGGAATTGGATGAGCAACATGGTGCCTCCAGGGAAAGAAAGAGATGGGAATATTCACAGTCCAGCCCTTGAAGGGAGGCAAAATATTACATCCCTGTTACAGTAGGTTTCCTGAGCCAGGCTCTTGGGATAAAGCCTGAAGATTAACACCCCACCCACCTGCCTGCTGAGAAACAGTGCTCTGAAGCATAAATTATGCCCTACCCAGTCCCCACTGCACAGTTATATGTTATATTAATCATTCAGTGAAAGGACTAGAATCCAGTTTTCCTTAGCCTCAGGTGGTGGCTGTAATTCCTAAGCCAAATGATTACTCTTTCCTCCGTGGTGAATATTTTTTCTTGTTTGTTGGGAGGCAGAGTGCTGAGAGCGCACCTGATGATGCAGACCCATCTTGGGGCATCCTGGGGTTTAAAACCCCCACCGAGGGATGGAGGTGCTGAGCCTGGTTAGCTGGGGGCAGTGCAAGAGGGGTCCCTATGCTAAGGGTGGATAAGGACCCCTTTCTTTCCTCTTTGGATGGATGGGATGTCTTCTCTCTTTGAAAAGAAAGATAACTAAGCCCTTAGTTCAGGTCAAAGGTCTGAGCTGTGAACCCTGAGCAGGGGAAAGTGTGTCTCTAACTCAGAATAAAGTGCACAGATTTATAGGAGGGAACTCTTCTGTTTTATGCAGTTTCAGTTCCCATTTCTGGCTCTCTGTTACTTGCTGTGTACTTCACAGGAAGTCTTCATGTTTGACTTTGAGCCCCATTGCAGTACCCAAGGCCCTCTTATGGATCTCCTTCATGTCAAATGGAAATACTCAAACCCTCAAGCTGACCAGTTAGGGTGTTTCTCTGCCCTTCCAGAACACCTCCCCCATCCGCAGTGAACATGTATGTTCATTTACAGCTCCCATATGGAAGATTCTGTCCTCATAAACATCAGCAAGCACACTGTGGGTATCTCGCAGGACTTACGTCAGTGTTTCTGACAGCAGAATTAGATCCAAAGGGCTTTACATCATTTGCCTGCAGTTGGGAAAGCATAAAAATGAAATGCAATTACATATGTGTACATGAGAAAGCAGAGATGGCAATCATTTGTGCATTGAAAAGTGATCAAAAGAGGCTGTCCTTTTTTTTTTTAATTTTTCTCCTGGTATTTCTTCCACACGTGCCATTTCCAAACATAGTTGCAAATACTGAAGTCCTTGTTGTAAAGAGCCTGCCACAAGCTAAAGTCTGATAAATCAGAAGATGTTAGTGATAAGACCTAAGTAATGCTCAGGTCCTTCAGGCACACCTGCTAGTACCCTTTTAAATTGTGTTATCAGGTGACATAAGCATAATGATACCAAATATTCCTGTCTACAGTATTTGCACTCCATTAATGCCTGAAAGTCCCACAGCTTCAGTCTAGCGAAAGAGACCCTGCCTGAGAAATTTGTAGTCTAAATAAGCAAAGATGGAGGAGCTATTTCAAGAGACCTTGCTGAGGGATTAAGTGATGTCAGACTTTCTGGCAGGAAGCCTGTGGGAGGCCAGGGAGCCAAACCGAGGGCTGCAAACCCCCAGCAGCATCAGCCTCCAAATTGTTCTTTACCTGGCAGCTGCCTTCCTGAGAGAGGTGGTGGCTGCTAAATGAAAAGCAGATGGAGTTAAGTTTAGTTAAAGTAGACAGTCATAACAACAAAGAGCTCTCATCTAATCACCCAGCGGTAGTAGGGCTGAAAATGTAATCAAGTTGTTTTCTATAAATCATTTTCACAAGATAAGAGGCCTGGGTATCCAGCATGGCTCACTAAGTATTTACACTGTAAACTTTCCTGCCCTCAGCACTACCCCTTCGCTCTGAATTATTACTTTAACGCATTTAATCATGAAATGTAACAGTCGGATAATAAGAACCCTGTAAACTTCCCCCTCCTTTCCTTTTAAATTAAATTATATACTGGTAGTAAAAACATGATTATTTGAAGGTTGCGTTTATGAGAATTCTTACCCTCTGAGGAGGGCGGTGAGGAAAAAAGAATTAAAAATTTTACTTAATAGAGAAAACAGCTTGTGGAAATAATTACACAACTTGAGCCCTGCACAGCATCTGTACTTAACAGTGTTATATTCGTGCCTGTAGAAGCAGGCAAGCAGTCTGTCTTTCAGACAGTTGGATATATAATGTGTCTCAGTTATAGTACTAATTTACTAATATATTGCCAGGATAAAGTGATTGAATCTGCTGAAGAGAAGAGGAAGGGGAGGATGCTGATAGTGTCTGTTGTGATGAGGAACAATAATGGGCATAGAAGTTTATTAACAAACTCCACACGTCACTGCACAGCAATAGCAGTGAAGCAGTAAAAGAGAAATTCAATCATGTTCTGTTAGAGCTCGCAGCATGCACTGACCCTCC
This sequence comes from Haliaeetus albicilla, assembly GCF_947461875.1. Lineage (NCBI taxonomy): Eukaryota > Metazoa > Chordata > Aves > Accipitriformes > Accipitridae > Haliaeetus > Haliaeetus albicilla. Next base: position 35,744,242 of record NC_091485.1, on the reverse strand, counting down.
TCATTAGGTGAGTTCACAGTCCTCCAAACTGGAAAGGTTGCCTGCGGATGGGAGATGGGGAGCAGAGTTTTGCTGCTTCACCTGCACCTCAGCCTGGCTCTGGCTGGCATTCAGCCAGGTCTTCTGGTTTCCTCTGTTTGGGGCTTTTAAAGATTTTCAAGATTAACGTGTTTTGGTTTACAGTCCATGTTCCCATTCAGCTCTGGGATCTTACAGGCTGGCCAGACCGACAGCTTTTCCTGCAGCCCCATTCCCTTACATTGAAGGCAATTGCAAAGAATGATTCACTCCAATTAAATAAACTCCTGTCCACTCAGGTCACTGCCTTAGCCTCAGGAGGATTTAATGTAAATAAAGGAGTTGGATGACAGTGCGTTTTTCACTTGGTTTGTTTAAAGATGTACATTGTTTTCCTGGACAGACAAAGCGCTTCCCCTTAATTCAAGTTCTTGCATTTCAGTGATGCTGGAAAACAGTGATGTTTGCCAGACTGGCCTGTTTCCTGCTGCCAACATCTTCCTGACGATGGCTGAATGACTTCGGGGTGGACATGCCCCAGAGCTGCCCTGCAAGCTCAGATCTATCAGAAGACAGAAACAGGGTTGGTACTTATATGACATCTCTCATATGGGTTTCTCTTTCTAATTCGTTAAGTCATTTTAATTACACAACTTGCTGCATAGAGGCCTTTAAGCATGGGGAACAGAAAACACTGAAAGAAAGGAGCTATTTTAACAGTTAATTTTCTGAGGATTTGGATGCTTGCATCATTGGTTATCTAGTACCTTGTGCCTGTTCAAATAATTGATTTGACAGAACCATCTAAAAAGCTTTAGCTAAACCCATTTTAAAAGACCACGTTAATGAAATTCAGCCCATGAAACAGCCTCGTTTGGTACAGTAGTTTCTATTTTCCTCTCCTGAAGTTTGAAATCTGACAATGCTGCAGCAAACAAACAGCAGATGGGATCATAACAGGGCTTTTAGAATAATGAATATCTGTGATTTTGCACTAAGACTCAGCCGCTGCCCTTAGACGGCACCTAGGGTGCTCGTAACGCCACTAAAAAAACAGGGCAGATTGCTGTTTTTCTCGCACACAAGTAAAACGCTGTCAGTATAATGTGCAGGAGCATGCTTATGTTGTATATCAAGGGCAGGCGTTTGTGTGAGCCAGAGGAGAGGGGGAGAAAGAGAAGTTGCATGAGGATGTCAGCGCAGCGCTGGGCCGGAGCTGTAAATCCTGGGGACGGGGTTTATGAGCAGGGGCTCGGTGCTGCCTTACAAACTCCCAGGGCCCTGGGGCAGCCCACAGAGGGGCCTGAGAGAGGACTCAAGTTAGCTTTGAGCACAGATGGAGAGAGCCTGCCTCTGTCCAAAATCTACAGAGTCTCTGTCATCCCGCCAAGAAGAAAGGAAGGAAATGTTAATAGATGCGTCAAAGTCCAGTCCACACAAGTATCTCCCTCGGGTGTCAGACCAGCTGTGAGAAACACAGTGATCATAGTCGTGTAGGGTCTCGCTCCCTCCTCACGGGGCTGTTCGTAGGTTTTATCCCAGGAAGATTTCATAAGGAAGGTGTATTTGTTCTAGCCAGCCAAAACCAGGGCCTTCTCCCCAGGCCCCCCACGGTAACAGGGTGAGTCTCCCCCAACCACTCTGGGTGGCCTCCTCTGTCTTGCCTTCTCGACTACTCCTGCACCTTAACTTCCCAACTGCCTGAACCCCCGCAATGCAGAGCACCCACGCCTGGGGACCCGGCGGCTCCTGGGGCACAGGCTCAGGCCCCCTCAGCCCGGGTGGTGATGTCTGTGATGGAGTCTAGCACCCAACAGGCATGCGCTCTGCGAGGCACCAGCACAGCTCCACTGGGCTCTCTTCCCAAGACCTGAAAATTGCCTGAACAGACAATGGAAATGGCAAACTGTCCAAGGTGACTCTTTGCAGGTTTGCAGACGTACCTGCCTTCCCCCGGGGGGAATTTAAACAATCACACCCGGCAAACTGGGCTGCTCAGCTAAAAAGTCTCTGGGAGCGTGCTTAGGCTGGCAGCTAAATTAGAGGGAACGCATCTCCCTGCATTATTAGAAGTAACAGCCTCGCTTTTTTTTAATTTACTTTTACTGTTTCCTTTGCAAATTGCTAGGCACTTCTGAACACAAACCGGTTTTGCCTTTTCAACTTTCCTCACATTACAGCCCAGCTAACTCCATTAGCAAATAAAGTAAATAGCCAAAGCACTTATGAAAGTCTAAATTCCCCGAAGGTAATAACTGTATAAAACACATGGGAGTTGTTATTTCAAGGCAAGGAAATGGAAAGCTTTTAGTTTATCATTACACTGGCTTAGTATTTTGGTAGGCCTTGGCACTGTTTATTAACAATTTATAAAGTCAGACTGGGTCTACCCAAGTGATACTTATTTTTGTACTGATATGCAGTACTTGTGCTATTTGTCCTGAACTCCATGTAAACAGTGCTTAGTAAGCTCTGACTTGGCTTTTCTCATTAAACAGTTTGCCTGTGCGGAGAGAACTCAAGACACTGCAAGTTCCTGCAAGAATTCCCCTTCAATGCAGTAACAGTGTCGAGAAGCATCTTTCCAGGCTGCCATTAGTCCAGAATTCAGTATTTAGAAGCAACTCCAGTATGAGGAGCCTTTGAGCTGTGACAAAAGGATTAGAAAGTGTTATACCCTTATGCAGGAGGGAGCAGGGATGAATGAGTAGGAATGAAAAACACCCCACAAAGGAGAAGAACAAGATAAGACACTGTCATAGATGTGATCCTATAGGAACCTAAGTCCATCAGCTTATGGTACAAGGCCATGCAGGTTCCATCTTTCGCCCGACATATTTTCTAGCTCTAACCTGACTTTTCTGGTCCCACCTTTTAGTCCTTCTGTTCTTCATCTCCCTTAATGCTCTTTCATTTTTGACAGTTCCAGTGTTGCAGTGGTTAGACCAACTGTTCCATTCATATTTTATCTTCTTATTCTTTCATCAGTAGTATCTGACGCTAACTCCTTCGTGCTGATAGCTTCCTGTGTCACCACTGTTATATTCCTTAGAAGAAGATGTTCCATGCCCTAACAAAAGCTGAGATGATGAATTGGTATCTCAGGCACAAGCAGATATCTTGTCCCCTATATTAGTTCTTTTAACATTTTGCAAGGCTCAGCAATACTGTGAACTGTAGTAATAAAAACTTGAGGTAGTTCTCCATACTTCTTGCACCAGTTAGTAAGGTTGGTGCTTTCATTTAGAAAAACTCTGCTTATGAGATGGCCACCTGAAGCTTCATTCACTCTGTTGTGTACATATGCCACCTCAGCGGGGACGCTGGACAGACACCAGGACAGGCACAGTGGTTTCCTTCTGCTTTCTATAAGCAGCCGCAAACTGGCTGGCATTGCTCAAAAATCTACCTATCTACAAATGCTCGTGACACCAAATTTCTAGCAGTGGAGATGTTTACATTAATGTTGTCCTAAATACAACCAGACTGACATTTTTAAGATCTCTTCCTTAATATCTCACTATTTGCCACTCACTAAATCTTCTGACAGATTCCTTGGTTAAAGACATTCACCCATTCGTGGCATCATGCAGCACAAGAGACTCTGGGCTTGAGTCTGCAGGCAGTCTCTGTCAGTTTTCCTGGCCACAGTGCATGCTACTGAGACCAATGCCATTCTCCAGAGACTGCAGAGTGGAATGAACTTTTACAGAACCAATTTTTGTGTGCGTGGTCAATTTGCTGAGCTTCACCTCCTGATTTCAGAGGAACCCTGGGAACGGATGCAGTGATGGTAGGTCTGAGAGACAATTTGCAAAATTATTCTGGGATTACATACAGATTGAAATGAAACAAGAAGGCAAATGAACAGCCCATAAGCTTCCTATTTTAGATTATTTCTTTTCTCATTCTGTCCACTCTGTGCGTGGTGGGACTGTTCAAGCCTGAGATGACAATTAGGAACAACAATTAGTGGAATATGCTGCCTGTTAACTTTGACACAGCCTCTGTTATGAAACACACTCTTCATACATGAGGAAAAACTGTAATGATTTAGTATCTACTGTCTGCCAGTGCTTCTGCAGTAATCCATTTCAGAAACAAAAACTGAAGTGACATAAGTAGAGGGAGTTAAAAAAAACAACCCTGTTTGTTCTTCCTTTCCAACAGGTCATTGCGATGGCAGGAGTTATCTCCTATGTGTTTGGACGTAATACAAACCTCCTGTTTCTATTACAAATTTCTATTAAAAAAAATCTATTTTTAGAAATGCATTGCAAATTTGAATTACAAATAGAATTAGAAATTTGTAATATTGACGTTTCATCCTACACCACTCATTGTCCATTTCTCTCCAATGACTGCAAAAGGAACCAAGATTATTAGCTCAGATGTAGAGATGTGCATTGTAAGTATTTCTGTTCAGTCACAGGCTTTTCACCTTCCAGTGAAATGGAAACAACTGGACTGAGTTTCCTGAAAGCAGACTGTCTTCTGCTGTTCATCTCTTTTACTGAAACATAGTAAGACTGTACCACCAGCCCCTTCTTCTCACACTGAGAACTGATGTGGTTTTGTTGATTCTCTTTCTTTACAAGAATGCCATTTGTAAAGCTACCTTCAGATTGGTTGTAAACGAGTTTATTTCTTTTTGTACCGGTACCTTCTATCAGATTGTATTGCCCTTAGGGAACAGAAATATCCTTCACATTTCTTTTCCAATCTACTGTGCTAAACATGTTTTTTCCTTTCCTTTACTTGTTCAAGGTCAGGTCTAGATCCAGACAGCTGTTTTCAGCATCATATTTTATGTGATGCTTCTCAGATTACACTCTGTGGGAGCAAGAATGGATGGGATGTGAACAGTTCACAGAGTATTTAAAGAATGAGTTGCACCTTTCTTGCTTGTTCTTACAGCCAAGTTCCCAGAAATCTCTTCATTTCCAGCTTAAAGACTAGAAACCACTTCTTTTGGAAATTTTTGAAAATATGGATTACTTTGGCACTTAGCTCTTTACTGCAAATGTTTTCCTGATAAAATATCACAGGCTTTCCATGAATGCGTGCTGGCTAATGATCTCCAAGCTTGCTCAAGTGCAGGAGCTGTATTATCATGATTGCTTGATGATTTTACATCTGTAAACTAAAAGCTATGTAATTTAATGCTCACAGGAGATAAATACCTATGGCTCTGTGTCTGATTGCGTTGTCAGCCAATACAACATGCATATTTTTGGGTGCAAAGGTACAGCACACAAGGCCAGGCATCACTTCTTTCCTCTTTGCTTCCCCTCCACTAGCAGATCCAAGAATGACCAGCTGAACCTCATTAACACTGAGTTCTTTACAGTGCTCTGGTGTTTAGGGATAACGCTCTGGTGTTCAAATCCCCATCAGGAAGAATACTAAGCCTTACATTAAAAGCCTGAAAAGGATCTCTATCTGGATAAACAGTTCATCCCAAATTTGACTTGATTTCTTTGTTAGATGATTTACACCATTTTCTCTTGACCTGCAAACTTCCTCATGTAATTCCACATTTCATAATTTTCCCCACTTCCTACTATTCATCCTTGTACATAGAATTAGAAGGTCAGCCTTGTGGCGCTGTAGTAGCTTCATCCACCATGTGCCCCTTTTCTAAAAGAGGACTTTGGCGGTGGTTTTTGCTGGCTAGGGGAAATTCACATACCACCTTTATGTAAGAAGTGTTTGCTTTTGAAGCTAGCAACTGCCTGAAAATAAGGAAGAGGAAACGGGCAGCAAAATCATTGCTAAAGCACACAATTGCTGTTAGGATGGCAGACTTGAGGTGGGATGGGAACTCCCCTTAGACATACAGTTTTTTCCACAGTTAGTTATGCACAGAATTAAGTTCAGAAGTGCTGGGCGCAGTCATTGAAAAACAGTGTAACTGACTGTCCGTTTTCTGCCGGTCCCTGACCCGGAGGGGTGAGCACCCATTGTGCTCACACAGCCCTGCAGCGCTCCTGGCACCAGCAGTGGGATGCTGAGAAGGGTCCCGGGTCCCCTCGCAGAGGCACAAAGCCAGCTTTACCATGGACACTTCCCGGTCCATACGGATTGGGTAGGAATGGTCAGATCCAAAGTGAGTGAGAAGTAGCAACTAGAAGTTTCAAAGAAGCAGAAAGCCTTTAAGACTCTCCTGGCCTTCAGAGCAGCCCCCTGTGGTGCTGCCTCCAGCCTGCCTCCCTGCCCTGCTGGCCCTGATGGGACCCCCTAACCATGGCCCTTCTCTTCTGGAGGGGAGCACTGCATGCTGTCCTGCACTGATTTGGCATTCATTTACCCCAATTCTCCTGCTGGAAGGGTCACATCACATTACAATATTTCTGTGTAGACAGAACAAAGTGCTGGTCAGTATTTCATATTCTTCTGAAGCCTGTTGCGCAAAAGAGGGAAAAGATACAAACCGCTGCGCAGTTCAGCAACACAAATATCCTACAGTGCCTTTACTAGGACTGAGAGAGTCTATCCTGCAAGGTAGACACTGACTTCCAGTCCCCCTTTCCCATCTGACATTTCCAGTTTGGCCAGAATAGTAATGAAATGATTATGAAGGACAAAGAGATTCCTGCAAGAGTTGATCTGTATTTACATGAAATTCTATTGTGAAAGAGGAATTTTTTCAGATTAGAAATCAACTGTCCTCACAGTGAAGCAAAATCATTTATTATTTAACCCTGGGGTGGGAGAGGGGAGAAAGGGCAAAATTAAATAATAATGCTTAGCTCCAAGCGAAGAAAAATATTTGCTAATCTTACACTTTACTGCATCCTCTGCTGCTTCTTCCGCCTTTTGCCTACCTTTTCTGGCAGGTCCATTTAGATGTCAAGTTTCACTTTTTTTTCTTCTTTTTCTGTAATGTCATTAACAAGAACTTAATCAGGAGCCCCCACTTGATACACTATATGTATTAATATATTACATATACACTATATATACAGTAATATATGATATATACTTTATACACAATAATTGTGTGGCCTTCAGGGTTTCTAAAAAGGCCACCTTCCGTGTTGTTATTGGCTGCAGTATCTTTTGTAAGAAATGTTACAACTCTGTTTTGCAGCATCTATTCAGTCCTGGGAAGGGAGAAGGAAGGGAGGAGAAACGGGCACTTAATGGCTTTTCGGGCAGAGCCTCTAATTGCCAATAATGTAAGATGCAATAACTTTTGAGATGGCCACAGTAAGGGCATGGGAAGATCCCCTCTGCGGTATTTGTGGGCGGCTGTGCAGATGTATGACTGCTCTCTTCTGCTCCACTCTCAGGCAGATATCTTTCAGACTCTCCACTAATCAATACTAATCACGTATGCCATCTGCCAGACACACAGATTACACAGCAGGACTGGCACTTTCAGCAGGGCTGGCTGAAGTGACACGCGTATCTCGTGCCTCTGGAAATCAGGCTGCTCAACACCCAAAGCTTCCCCTGAGCACCGCGAAAACCCTGTGACTTGGGAACGCCCTGCAGTAGCCGGCACACCGTGTTTTAGGCTCCCTGCCAGCACCAAAGGAGTGACCCAGCTTACTAGAAGCTTTCCATGCATTTACAGCTGAGGTGCCCTGTAATATCTGGTCCTTCAAATCTCTGTACTGCTCAGATAAGCCACAGACCGAAATACAAACAGGTATAATGCCATTTCTGTGACAGTTCTCTGTTTCCATAGGTAAGGTGCAGGAAAGCTGCCTGCAAACAGAATGCGTGAAGCTCCTAAACCTACAATCTGACCTAAGAATAACATGGGTGATGTCCCCTCTTAAAGAATAGCTTACACCTTACAACAATAAATATCCATTTATGAATATATTTGAGAGCAGAATTCAGAAACTAAAGTTTATCTCAAGTCCTTTCCACCTTCATTCTTATTTTCATTTTTCAAACTTCACTTTTTATTTTAATTTTTACCAATTTTATGAGACATTTATATTCCTGCACATTCTGCAGCAAAATAAGCATTTTTTTATTACATGCTGTAGTTCACGGGTTCATTGTTCAAACACACCAGTGTTTCCATAAATGTGAGAGTCCAGAATTTCTTGTTTAAAGGTTTAATAACTTCATTTACTATAATACTCAAATTTTACAGTGCACATTATATGCAACTTTGAAGCACTGCATAAAATATTTATACCATGCCTAGATGTGGCCGCTACATTTGTGATTAGAGTTTTATTCCTGTTAATTATAAACCAAACATGCAGGGGTGATTGGTTTTTTTGTTCCCTTGGCAAAAATATTTGCAATAAAACTGTCTTTGCTCAGAGTCCTTCTGACAGCTCACCAGTAGCATCAAGCTTCAAATTACAAAGAAAATTCCCATATAAAATCCATAAGTTATTATTCCATGGTAGTTTTCAAGGTCTCTTGGTCTCCTCCAGGCCTATCACTTGACTTTGGCTTTGCATAAATTGTAGAGCTCCTTCTGAATGGAGTTCATGACAGGTAATGGCATCGTAACTCTTTGTCAGTACTCTTCTAGATTACCCAGTTTTCCTGCTATAGGCTGTCTGCAGCTCAGTCATCAGCAATACTGTCGGTGTTCATGCAATGACACACCGACACAGGTAACAAGCATTTGGGTGAAGGCCATAACTGCATTCCGCTGAAAACTAACCTACTTGCTTTGCTAAATAAAGGAGGGATTGCAAAGCCCTCACCTTGAATAGTAATCTTGTCTTATTCTGCCAACCCCAACAGCTCAAAAACAGCCATTCCATCTCTCTACATGAGTATCTGAAGGTTGTTGAGCCCTATTAACACAAATAAATCATTTTCTCTTGCTATCCTACAAGTTAAGAGTTGTACACTCATGTAACTTTACAGTCTGTTCTGTTTATAAGTATGACTGATTTAACCTAACAGAAGTGTAAACTGCTCTATAAATTATAGAGAATGACATCTGTGATAATGCTGGTGTACTTGTTATAAGTCAGTCAGCTGTACTCTTCTGCACTGGCTTCAGTCCTATTTCTCCTTGCTCAAAGCATACACTGGCTCTACATCTTCACACTTGTGCAGCTGCAGAAGAAATTGTTTAGTCAGATTTGATTCTTCTAGTAAAGATGTACAAATAGACCATCATATACTCACTGGTGCTGAATAGTAAATACATAATTAATGTCACAGTGCTAAAAGTCTTTGCAGCACACGTATGTAAGGTTGGATGTCATTATTTTAGTAGCACACACTGTTTTATACAGCATTGAAACTTCAGCTGAATCCCTCATCTCTTAGAAGCCAACTTAAAATTTTGTTCTTTGTGATGTTGAATGTCCCATTATTATAGGACATAATTCTATTAGAAAAATAAACTCCTAAGATGAATTTTAAATGACAGTTCCCATTTAGTGATATGAATTTTCTTCCTAATTGGAATTTGTTAGTCACTCATTTAATTACTGGATATATCTTACTTCTTTCTTTTTTTCAGTAACAAATTCTGCAAATATATTGATTTAAAACATTCAATTAATGATTTTGGCACATAAATCATTCATCAGCACTTCATTATAGGTATTTGTTACTTCAAAATTAAGATACCAGTTGCTTTGATTAGAAACATGAGATTCTGTACCTTAAAAAGTTTCTGAAACTTGATTGGATAAGCCAAACGCCTAGTATCACGTGTCATAAACAGATAATAAATAAAAAGCTCATTAGCACTTATGTGAGGCCTTGATGGATTTTTTTCCCCAAACACTATGTTAGTGTTACTGTAAGCAAGAGAAAGGGCAGTAAATAGGCACCTGATACAGGGATGCTTCTTTCTGTATTCAAATATATTCAAAAAGATGAAGTTCCATTTTTTATCCTTTTATGGCTAAAGAAAAAAGCCCTGCACAGCACACATCACCATTTTTAAAAAAATTGTCAAGTGGTCATTGATACATTGAGAATGATTTGGGCAATCCAAAGAGTAGTCACTAGTAAGCCCACCTCATGGTGTAACCACAGCCTCCCCATCCCATTATAGCAGTTTTAGGTTTAAATTTCTTGAGTCTTAAATAACCGTGCAAATGGGAACACCAGGCTCATTGAAAGTGTTTGACCGAAATTCTCTAATGCAAGTCAATGTTCAAGGCTGTGTTGCTTTTCAGCTTGTTTTAGGAACTGGTTTTAGTCAGTCTCTGAAATAGCAAGTATTGACATAATTCATTGAACCAATTTTGTTCTTCTCAGTCTCTGAAATAATGAGTCAGCAGTGGGTTGTAGAGTTATGAGCAAATAGCTGTGTAGTAGGTGTGGCTGCATCAGAGTATAGATACACATTCCTTTAGGGAAAAAAAGCAGTCTGTATAGAAAGAAAGAATAAATAACCATGAATTAAAGTGGGTATCCCAGAGGAAGCTAGCTCCACAAACTCTCCTTTAAAAGCATAATGTGTGATAACTTTTGATCATCAATAAAGACAAAATGCAGCATTAACACTGTGTTTTGAGGCCCTAAGCCCAAGTTCAGTATGAAAGCTTTATTTTTAAGGAGAATTCTATGGGTAACTTCTTGATTTGCTAAGTCAATATTTTACAGACAAAACTTTTACTCAGGAATAAGAAAAGAGAATAATGAAAAAACCATGCTTGAAGGGTTATTTTGAAGTGTTAAGCCAAGGTAACTTGCAGGTGAGGCAATCCCAGCTACCTCTGCAAGGAACATACCTAACAAAATCTTGCTGGTGGAATCAGAATGGAACATTTCGTACCTGGCATGTAAAGAGACTGAATTTGTGCTGTCCTGCAAGCAAAGCCCCTGCTGTTGTCGGTGGCGATTATACCAGCCAAGGTGTGGAGTCACAGCCCTCGAGGGGTGCAGCATTCGCGGGCCGTGGGGTTCAGAGAAGCAATGAACATGGTTGTGCCCTTCCTGCCTCCCAGCAGTGCTGGGACCTGTTCCTCCATGGGAGCCCAGGAGGGCCCCGAGGTACAACCCACGCTTGCTGTTGCCCTGTGGTGATGGGTTTCCTTAGACATGTCCACCCTTACAGGCTGGGGCACAGCCCTGCAAGCCTTGCCCAGGATTTTCCCCTTCCACCTCCTGCCCCTGCCTATGCTGAGCAGTGCCCTGGTCGAGGAGAGCATCACAGTAATGTGGACTGTAACGGGGGAAAGGGGTATAGAAGTGTTTTAAAACAAAAAAAAAAGTTAGCATCTTCCAGGAGGTATTTCCTAGCTGTTGTGTTGTTACTCAGCATGGGCAGAGCTCACCTTCAGTAAGTGTCAAACTGCTGTCCCCACTGAGCTCAGAGTTCTGCCAGTTCAAACCATCTGAAAATCTGATTCGGTGTCTTAAATCTGCCATCGCAACTTATATTAAGAGGGATTAATCAAGAATGTGTTCTGTGTCTGGGGACCAGAAAAGATCATGGCAACTGTATTTACTGCAGTTTAAAAGGACTCTTTACAGTGTGGAATTGTCTTTGCATTGATTTCAGCTGGGACCTGTTGCAGCTACTCTGTGAAAGGTCAGGATAATGACAACAGCACAGGATTTTACCCTCTGTTCATGTTTCCAGCTACTGCCTTTCCTTATCTGCCGTATTCATAATGCTGAGAAAGGGTGAACCAGTACTTACACAGCTGAGGGAAGAGCGTTAGCCACAGAAAACAAGGCATTTTGCACGGTGGTTGCATGTTATTCTGGGGATTAAATGCTTGAAGAGAAACTTGTGCCCCAGGTGTCTCTGGGTGGATAGAAAAATGACAACCGCAATTGTACCGAGTTCCAAGTGCATGTCATTCTGAGAAAAGAGACATGCATATCATGACAGCTGCAGCACTAGAAAGCAAGGAAATCTTACAGTCAGGGAGACAAATTGATCTTCTACTTTCCCTTGCAGAGAAGAAAGTCAGTTCTTAGGACAATTAATTGCTGAATTTCTAAAAAATAACTATATTACAGAACAAAAAAGTCTCTTCAATGATTAAGTAATTAACATTTAAAGTATCAAGGTAAACAATAAAAAAATGGACTTCTGAGTCAGTTTTGATCACAATTATTCTGGTGACAGCAGGGGAATAGGAGAAGGACACTCAGCATTCAGACAAGCTTCGCTGTGATCTGAGCATGGCTGCTCCTGGTCCCGCCTAACGGGCAGCAAAAGCCACAGCTCCAACAAACCCCTCTAAACCAATGGCAAGCAGGGTTTTTCCCTTTGATTAAAAGTTCATACATTTAAGTTCCTTCCATCAGTCCAGAAAAGAGCAAGCTCCCTAAAGGAGACTAATGTTAGTGCCCCTGCTCTGCCCTCACCCTGGACCTGCCTGGGTCCCAGCAGCAGGGCGGCTCTGTCATCACCTGAAGTTACCCCTGCACGGGAGGACGAAGTGGAATCCAAGGAGAGAAGGATCTGAAGACAGTCTGTTCTGTTAAGACTTGAAAAAAAGAACAATAGAGAAGAACCACCAAAATAACATCAAACTAAATCAATCCAAATCTCTTGACCTTTCAAGTGTTGGGTTAAGGATAAGGGGAAAAAAGCAGAACCTGTTGGTACTTACCCTCTACCAATTTACTTGCGTATGGGGGGATTTTGCCAGTGGTTCCTAAATTTATCACGAGTGTAAAGTGCTGGACCAAATCCCCTTCATAGGGACACTTTGCTTTCCCCAGTTCTGGCTGCCAATCAAGTTTTGGCTAAGCTACTTTCTTCTAACTCCCTTTCAGAAAGCTAAAGCCTTAGCAACAGCCATTAAAGCAATGTGTGCTCAGCACTTGAGAAAGGGAGGACACATGTGAGCTCTTCAGTTCATATTTAGAAACCTCACTTCAGTCTCCAAAAGACTCTTGTTATCCTACCCAGTGAGTCCGACCTCCTGCCACACTGGTCAGCACATCGTGTCCTTTCCTCCGGCACGGCCGGTCTTTGTTTTACGTAAAACAAGCATCCGCAGTGCCAATGAGCTGCAGCATCACGGGGACTGTACAGCAAGAGCTGCTCGTCTTTACAACCCCCTGTGCACCTCTTTGAGTCTGCGTTTCAGGCCCAGTGAAAAGGAACCTACAAAGTAAAACAATGCCTGTGAGAACAGACAGCACATAGAGGCTGATATAATTCGTACAACTGTAAACACAGGAGTCTATTTTTCACACATTGCACGGAACAAATCATTGAAAGCCAATGAAGACAAACACCTCCAAATAACTTTTTTGTTCTGTATGAAAATATCTCCATTGCACCTATTTTGATAAATGAAACCTGCGGGAATAAGTACGTATGTATATACATAACTTTTTTTTTTTCCAGAGAAAGACCATTTCAGGTTAATGTGGTTTCATCTCCAAATTCAGAAAAAGGAGACAGAGACCTCCTGCTACTTTTCACCAGTACAGTATTCAGTGCTTATTAGTAAATCAAATTAGTTGCTCCATGATTTTGCCATTTCCACTATTAGACCTCAGAGGAAAGGACCCCCTGGCTCTTCCTGTAGCACCTTGTTTTCCTACAGCATTGATCAATCAGACAGCAGCGATGAAGACTGGACAAAGGATAAACTGGAATACCTGTCCTTACCTGGGTCCTTTGTTTGACCATGACATTCCCAGAAAAGCAGTGGCCTGCTCTAGTCCATGTCATACCATTACGCTCTTCTGGGTTTTGCATCTGCCGCGCCTGTCTGCTCCTCCAACTATGAATAAAACTCATTTTCCATTGCAAAGCCTGAGGAGCAGACAGGGACAGAAGAGCTTTGCAATGGAAAGGGAATCTCATTCATAGTTTGTCAAGTTATCCAAGTAAATGCCAAGTTAGCGCTTGTTGATCTAACTGAAATCATCCAGCCAATACAATTCCTAGTGTCAGCTTATACAAAACACAGGCTGTGAGAGGGCATCAGAAGACTGGCAGTCTAAGGAAGCAACAACCATCTGATATCTGATACACGGCATCTTGTGACATGGAGGAATAATAGCCAGTCTGGGAAGTGACTTTATTAGAATGTTAACAGCTTATTTCAACTTGCCTTTATAAAGAAGAGGCATTGCTAGAATGGAAAGCACTCTTCAACTTCTGTTTCTCCTCTGGAAATTTGCCCCAGTAAGAACATTCAGGCAACTAGTTTCCTTGATGCTTACCATGAGCTTCCCTTTTGTAGCACCATTTCTTCGTAACAGTGTGCAAGTTACTGACACCCATTAAAATGATAACACACTGGTTTCAGACCTCCTCCAGGTCTATTAGTTTTTTAATGAAGAGTGCAGGATACTAAAAGAGTGTCTTGACACTGGAATTTGAAAGTCCTGATCTAGCCTGTTTAAAGTTAATTGAAAAAATCCAGAGCCTGAAGAGGAACTGGCTGGGCTATTTAATCCTCTGCTGTCACTGTCTAGAGTCAAGAATTGCTGTCCATCATGTGTTACCAGAATGTAAATTGCACAGCTGGAAAAGTAAATGAAATCTCAAAATATGTGAGCTGCCAACAGATGCCATGAAAAAATTTAAGAAAATCTATTAACTGCAGAAGTCTCCTCCATCTAATGAAAAAAAAGGTATCAGTTCTTTCCTCCCTTTTATACCGTGTGGCTTTAATAAACTCCAGGAAGCTGGTGGGGAGGGGGAACTATCCACATGCACACACATGCCCACACATCTTCAAGCTTATCTTTCTGTAAAATAATGAGTTACTTTAAATCCATCTCCTACAGCATGACACAGCTACCCAGTATCAAGGTGTGGGGAGTGAATGAGTTTCTAGTACTTGACTGCTTCTTAATCATATTCTGTGCACAAAATGCCTTCAGAAATCTATTTTACTTTGTACTGTGTTCTCTGTTCAGAATGAACAATTCATTCAGCACCAAATTAGTACCTGAGCAAATAAGAGTCACAAAACCCACATCAGAATACATCAGTGCAGGCATGTAAAGCAAAAAAAAATCAACATATTTTGAATGTTAAGTCCATTATATGAATCCGGAACACAAAGGCATTCATTATGTTGTTTCAGAAGCACAAGTAGAACCTTACCTTTTCAGGTTACTAATTCTTAAAAACAAGAAAAAAAAAGAAAAAGCAAAACCATTAGCTCATATATATGCTCTATGTGTATGATTACAGTCTTATCTCTTAATCTGTGGCTTTTCCAGTTATATATCAGGAACAAAAATGAAGCTTCAAGCATCTGGCAGTTAACTATGGAAGTCTTCCCAAAATTAAGCACTAATGCTAAGATATATACATCTCACCTGTGTAACTGTATGCAGAACACCAGATGATTTAAGAGTGCTACTTTTCACAACATGGCCCTTTGAACAGTTTTTCTTAGATATTAATGGGTAGCACTACTTTGCTTAAGAACTCAGCTTTCCTCAAGATCATCATAAAAAGCATCGCTTCTGTTGCAAAATGCATAGCAGACCATTAACAGCATTTTCTCGTTCCTTGCTAGCTGAAGTAAACTAACTGGTGTTCTAAAATTACATACTTTTGCTCCCATTTAATTCTTTATTTTTTCCAAAACTTCAATCAGATTTGTATTACTTGCTTTTAAGATGCTAATAATAGCTCATAGACTGGAAGAAATTGACAGTAAAGATAAGTCTTACATCAGGCATGCAAACTTATTTCTAAACAGACTACAGCTCATCCCAGGCTAAGTGATAGCATACGGGTTATATCACTATCCTGTCTTCACTTATACAGAAAAATTGGAAGACATGAGCTCTGCCTGGAACCATGAAACTTGACTTTGAGAATTGCACATGAGTATATCCTTTAATACTGATTTTGGTCAAAAGTTATACACTGTAGAGAGCAACTCACCAAAGCCTGAGCTGTAAGTAGAGTCCTGCCAGTTTCCTCTATAAAGCCACTTCATCCCATTGCTTTTCCCAGCAGGAGCTGAGCAGGAGCATTAGAAGACAGGTCACCTCTCGCCCCAGGGCTGCTGTTCTCCCTTTCGTGTGACAAACGCTTGAAGACCCCCGGTGACCATCCTGACAGGGACAGTGCTTTAACAACAAGCCATGTCACTCTGCTTAAGGGAGCTCAAAAGATCAAGAGGGTCTAAGAGTTGGAGGACAGAAGGGAGGAAAAGTTTTTTCAGGAGGGGAAGTACCTGGTGGGGTGGGGAGGAGGGCAAGGGAGCACCCGCAGAAACACTCCTGTACGATGCTGCTTTATAGGATATTTATGGGCCAGGGAGGGATGCACATGGCACACATGCTTTACTTGCTTGTATTTCCTTTTCTTTAAAGCCAGAATTTAGGCAATTGCTGAGTGTATTTCAGGTTCACAGTATATTTTCTTTACTTTCTCTTTTTCCCCTGAGACTATAAACAGCTTATAGAAGTTTTAAACTGAGTCAAGCAGGATTTAGATGTAGAGAATGTATCAAATTATCCCAGTAAAAAAAATATTGCACTTTAGCTGGAGGATGAACGTGTCATAAAAATACGTCTGTATCTGTGTGCATATCCATATGTATGTATACGTGTGTAACCATACTCATTTTATAAGCCCTTCAGTGGGTCCAGGAGGTTAACAACATTTTGAACACATCACAAAAAGCAGTCCAGGAGTTGGGGATGTCATTTGCCCATCCTACTTAATATACATTCAGTGATCCTTGCTATGTTTATCAATGTAAAGCAGTAGCATGTGAGATAAAAGACAAGTGAGATTAAAGGAAAAAAAGAAACAACCTAAACCATTGCATGATTATTTTCTGGAAGGAAGGGAGAAAAACACTGCAAGCAGTTCTTCCCCTCATGAGGGTTTCTTCAATGTCCTCGAACTGGCAGGGGGACCAGCCTTGTCGCAGCACAGTGCAGCATGTTCCATCCCCGGACAGAACCCAACCAAGGAAAACATGCTGCCTTGGAGGGTCCTGGCCTCATTGCACTGGTTTGCTGCAGGAAGCCAGCATTACTGGTCAAGAGACATGGTGGTTCCAGTTTTATGGAAGAAGTACTGGTTAGGTGGATAGTTCAAACTCTGGAGTAAGGCCCTGAGGAACCTACTGCATGGAGCAGGGGTGAATATAGTCAAAACACTTGCCTTGTTTCCTCATGGATTTGACTTTAGTGTTTTCAGCCTCTAATTTCTCAAGCCAAGTTCCTTATTATGTTAAGGAATTCCTGTACATAACTGACCCATCTCAAGACATTGCTTTGTGTCAGCTGTCTGATCTCACACCTTCAGAAATGAAGTACCTACACCAAGAAGGTTCACTGTACAGATTTTATATGAAATAATTGATCATGTTTAACTTCCCTGGATCATCATGGCAGGTGATCTGAGACATGTGTACAGGTACAGTAGGACTGTGGAGGAGAAAGTCAGTACCCAATGTGCTGACAGCGTGTCCTCCATCACACTAACTAGCTCAGAGTGTAGCAGCATGAGGGTGACGTCAACAAAGCCAGCTTACACTTACAAGTTCTTGCTATTGCCCTTATCTGTGGCCACCTGCTTCTGCCCAAATGCTGCAGTTTGTTGTCAGTTTGGTTATCTGGTTACAGTCCAGCTCTTCAAACATTCACTTAACACAATGGATAAAGCAGGACTTTATAGAAGTGGGAAAGAAATGAGTAAATGCAGATGGGGAGGAGGTAATCTTTGACATCAAAGTCAATATATATATAACTAAAACCTCTCAGTTACCATAGAAAATGCATGTTAAAGCATGTCAATTATTAGCTAAAGAAATGCAACACTTGTGCTGAAATGTTCCCTCCTCATGCTATGCTTTAAAAATAAACATAACTGCATACAATGCAAAGCGTTTGAAGTCATGCACAGATTCCTCATTCCTAGAAATATTCCCAGCCTTCGCTGCTCTGCATCTGCCTTAAAAACCCTGTTGTGGAAAAGTCAAAGTGAGTCACAAAGAAAGTGAGTGCAGAGGGCTTGGTGGGGGCAGCTGGGGTGCATGGGGATTTCACCCAGTCAACAGCTGTTCCCTGGCAGCTCTAACTCTTTTTGAGGGGTGTTGTAAAGCAGACATCACAACATCTGCTGCTCAGTCTTGTGAGAAAGCCATAAGGCGGTTGTGTTGGATTTTAAAACTCTGGTTGTTTTCATAGAATTTACGTAATCTCAACAAATACATCCACGAATGGTGTTGTACTGTTATTTCATACCATAATACAAAGCACAGCAAATGAAAAATTTTATTAGACAATACATCCTTTACTCCTGATTTACCTAAAAAATTTAAGGAGAGTCTGGAATGTTGAATTTTAATGAGATGATAAAAAATATTCAGCTGTGTTAGTCATTCCCATACTACAGCAATGAAAGCCTAACAACAACCACTAACTTTTATATAATGCGTCATTTAATATGCAGCCAAAATTCCTGCAGAAGACTACTTTTTAAACAGTGCACATTCACAGTGAACCCTTGATGAACATTTTAACAGGATGTCAGCGCCACTCAGAAGAAACCAAAAGAATAGCGCTAAAACTCACATAAAGCTGCACACCATGTTTTCTGCAGGTCTCTATTTGTTACAGAAACCCTTCCACATTTAAATATACTAACAGTCCCTTTAAAATACTGTCAGCTCCATTGAAATCGCACTGGGATCCTTTCTTACAAACCTTTGCGAATGAGGTAGAACAGCACAGGAACCTCTGGCCATCATAGAAACGGCATCAGCCTGGTTCCATGGGACACCTGATCGTATGCTTAAGTTAACAGATAACTGAACTTAAACTAAATATTCATGTGTGTACCGCAGTGGCTTAGTGTAAATACCTGGGGCTAGGACCAGCCACGTAACTGTGCCTGGCACAAAGGAAACCTTTCGGTCCTCTTGGCGCAACCATCCTCTTACAAACTGCCTCCGAGCAGTACGATCTTGAAGACCAACACTTTGGCTCTGCAGGTGCCTTCAGGAGGTGGAGAAAATGTAGTGGTTTAAGTCTTCTTTTCCTATCCCTCCATGATCTTAAACAATGTACTTTCAAACTGTAAAATATTTTTCTGCAGAGAAAAGCTTTTGGGATCCAGGATTGAATGTAAGCTGCTGTTGTCCTCACAGAGGTATATTATGAGGCAGAGGAGGAGGAGAAAAAGTTTCTGTATTTGGAGGAGAAAACCTGCATCTAGTCATCTGCAGATGCACATGCTCATAAAACTAGATTACATGACAGTAAGATAAACCTCATGGACTGGGTGCTGAGAGCAAAGGCAGTGGTGGAAAATCCAAGATAAAAGCATGATACTATAAGGAAATTGCTCTGAATGGCATGGCTCTCAAATCTGCTGCATTTGAAGGTTGTGGCTTCTTGTATCATGGCCACAGTTGCGCGTAGGAACCGGTGTCTGCCCTTTCAAAGCTCCACAACTAGGAGCAAGGTGAGGAGGCCTGGGCTTGGTGATTGGGCATAGATTTAAAAATCTGGGGAGAGAGTCAGTAAAACAAGCTGGAGGGTACAGGCCCCACTCAGGCAGCAGTAAACCCTTTGTACTCTTAAATCCTATGTAAAATATTATTCTTTAAGGGACCTAAACACCACAGCAGCCTCTGTCGTGCTTTGGCATGCTCACATGCTAACAATGAGAGCTACACTCTTCTACAAAACCACCCTTTACGCTGAAGTGCTGTACAATATATTAAAAATTATAAAAAGCCGGCATCACTGTGAAGGTGGAGGAAGGGCAGATCCTTCAGTAAATGGTAAGTGTCCCAAAGAAACTCTTTTTAGTGTCTCGAGGCAGGAAAGTTTACGAGCAGGTATAGTGAAAGCTGGCAGGAGGCACTTTATTTCATGTTTCCATCTGCCAGTTGTATTTTGTGAAATGGAAGATTGTCCTTTCACCCAATAAATTCACCTTTTTTACTGCAGAAATTTCACATTAAATACTAATAACATTGTTTCAGGGGATCAACTAAAGGACATAACAGGCAATTAAATAGCTCCAATTATATCATAATTTTCTATGTCAACTTATTTCAACAGATTACTGAATTTCTATTGAAATGGTATTCTGAAGGGACTTAGCAATGTTTTAAGCATATGTTCCAGGGCTACAGTCCCAGCACTGAATACTGATAACACAGTTTGAGATGTGTGCTCTCATGTGTCACAGATATCATAGTTTCAGTTCATTTTCCATGAATTATTGAAATGAAGAATTATTTCCTGTTTTCTTTTTTGAATCAACACTTACTACCAGCAGCGCTGGAAGGAGTAAAATCCAGGAAATGTGCTGCAGTAGATAAGACTTGAAAGCAGTGCGTTGGGGCTGTTACCTGCATTTACATATTTGTATTTTATTAAGTAATCGAAAGAGGCTGTCCATGATGTGTAACTCATGCATCATAAATAAATACAAACCAGATAACTGGAACCAAAGGCTTACACAGTAGCAACAATTCATACCATGCCTACAGCAATTGCCTGGGCAATTCTCCACTTTGTCTTGCAAGATTCTCACTACCCAACTCTCTTAAGGATTGTTCCAGCTCCCTGAGAAATGGTATACAAGGTCTCCTTAGGGTCAAGAAATAAAAACAAGAGGTATGAGAGCATACACACATTCAAAGGTTAAATTTAATCTTAGGAACTTGATTTGTATACTGCATAGTTTTCTGAAAAGCAGGAATGTGAGGAAAAACTGGTGAATAATGCCTGTTTAATAGCCAGCGTAAATTAGATCATACACAGGTCTAGAGGCATTATGTAGCTATTTTAAGGTGTTCATGGTTTTAAATCACCTGTCCGTGACTTGTAAAGGGAGCCCAAAGCTAAGTGTATAAAGCAATATGCAGCCATGTAAATTGGTGCCTTCTCTAGCTTAAGGCATGTTGAAGAATATGGATGTATCTGTGTAGACTGTATATATAGATATGCAGCACACAAAGAGTTCAGAACAAACCCTTTCACTTTGCCTGCTGCTCTTCTAGGGGAAGATGCCAAGAGGGAACGGTTGTTAATCAAGTTGTCCAATACTTCCTCGGGACTCCCGTCCAACGTGATGAGCTGCAGCATGGGTGTTTGGATGGAGCTGGATTTATATCAGTCTGGAGTACTCCACAGTTCTCTCCAATATGCACCACAGCTTCTGAGCTCTCCACGCTGTTAATACTTAGGCAAAATAAATTAAAATATGTTTTGAATTTAAAAAAAAAGTAATTTTTCCTTTAAAACAGATCTAATGCAAATTAGTTTTGATATTACACTTGTGAACACCCTGAGCTGTCTATAATAAATTACACATACTTAAAGAAAAATTACATTCAAGATGTCCAAATCTGCAGTCAAAATTTCAAAGAGCATCAAACCAGTGAAGGGCCAAACTGATCAGCTTAGAACCTGAAGCCAAGCATGTTAAGGTGATACAGTGTTTTTCAGCAACAACTTATCTTTTGCCACTCTTGACCAACAACTTTCTTTATTTCAGTTATTTAGTTTAGGCCAGTGCTATAGCTATGTCATACAACATCCAGAAAACAAGGACAAAGAAAATTGGTTTTCCTCTCCTAATCTATCAATGAAAACAAGATACTGGAAGAGGAGATACACTACCTCTAAAATCCTGAAATACATGTCAACAGGGAATAAAGGATCCAATTCACTAAAGGGCAGTAAAATTTATTTATTAAACAGAAGTCATTAGCTGTAAAACATGGTCTAATATACAGAAAAATGGATTTATCCCATTTATTTATTTTAGTTATGTTTAATTAAAAAATGACAATTGGGTTTCTCTATATTTAATTCCAATTACTTTTAAAAACCTTGATATAAGTTAATGAATGTAATCAATAACACAACTTTATCATGTCACATAAAAATTAAGCATATGAAAAGTGACTCTGTAATTGGTTAACTATGCATAAGGTATTGTCCTCTTTCAGCAAAAGTAATACCATTTTTCAGTGTATAAGCTGTACTTAATTCCAGATCAGTATATTTTAATGGATGTTCCCCCACAAGAATCAGTATTTCTTACAGAGATTAGCCAGTAAATATAACTACATAACAAAGTTATTTAGTGTATCTAATACAAGTTGGATGCTGATATAAATTATCATTAGAATGTGTGATCCTAGCATTTGATTTAAATCATTATGCCCTGAACTGAAAGACAGAGTAAACTATTTAGGTATAGTTTTAGGAATTTTGCATATATCTGTACTTCTTTGCTAGCTTTATGGACTTACTTTTAGTGTATCACAATTTTTAACTATGCCACTCATTTTCAAATTACAAAACTAAATAATACTTTTTTTTTTTTTTTTGAGTATGGACAGCTAAGCATCCCAAATCACAGTCTTACCCAGCTGAAATTATTTTTAACATCTGTTCCAGTCTGCAATTAAATTATGCATGTTGATAAAACAAATCCATTTCTTAACACTTTTTGGATTCAAGAAGTACTTTTTCCAGACTAGCCCACACCAGGATAAGAAAACTCTCTCTCAGCCTTCCACAGTTTTCAACAGTTTTTGTAGGCCTGAAATGCAGCATCTGTGCTCCCTTCATTTTTTCTACAGACAGTATTTTTGAAAGCAGGTTTGCTTTAAATGGTTTTTGTGTCTGTTTGTTTTCATCTTTTTCTAAAAATACAATTCCCATTTTTCTCACCCCTCATTTACAAAATCTGACTCACCATCTTTGCACTCACTCATAACACAGCATGACAAAGAACTGCCAGCAGGAAACAAGAATTAAGGGCTTGGCTTTCTTAAGTTAGCTAAAAGTGAATATTTTATTCTCTCACCCCCCAAAAACCCCAGGCATTTACTATATATTTTCCAAAGACACCAGAACATTTCATCAGGTATTTTTGACAGCTATAAGTATCTTGTACTTTCCAAAACCAGTGGATATTTCTTCTCCTAAAGCCATTCTGGGCTCTTGGTTAACTCTATATTCAGATATTCTTCAAAGAACTCTTTTGATTCCCTTTTTCCAAAAAGAGTAACTTATTATAGAGTAAATGTTTGCCAAAGTTTCTATATTTAAGTGAAAACTGGGTTTGAATACAAGAATCCATCCTAATACAACTCAGTGATTTGGGTTTCAGGGGATATTTTTTTGAAAGTTTCTTTTATATTTGCAAAAAGAAGCTGGGACAAATTTATGGACCTTCGGGCTTAGAAAGGCAAAAATAAATGTGACTAGTCGAGACAGAAAATGCCTTTCTCTGGAAATCTAGAGAACACCTGAAGTTTGACTCATAGACCTCATAATAATGGGGTGCATAGAAGAAACTTCAATTAAACCTCACCCTCTGTACCCTCACACTACAGCTAATATTGCACATGGTCAGGTACTACTGGCAGAGACTGTTGCTATATGCAGACTGGCTAACTGGCTAAAGTCCATGTGATAGCAGTAAACCACAGGGGCTTTGCTGTAGACTGGGTCATCACATAATCTCACACAGTAGAATAGCTAAATGAAGTGATTGCTCAGTCTCAATATGCTCAAGCACTTTGCCATTTCTTTTCAACAAGAACAAATGAGACCAGATTCTGGTAGATATAAAGCCACTAATAAAAGAACAAGTCTTGAAGGTTTTCTCATGAAATTCCCACTTACCTGAGAGCTTTCTGTGTAAAAGTAGCTATTTATTAATATTCTACAGCAGGGAGTTTGGGGTATTTGCTATCTTTGCAAACAGATCTCATTTATTTTTCACAGAGTGAACAGAAATCTAAAGAAATTCTCCAGTGATTCTACTGGGCTTGGCTGGGAATACAGAATTGACTTTACCGAGTATCTTTCTGGAATAGAACGAAAAACAGCATTTGAAATTAAGCTAGTGTCAAAAAGCCAATTTCAGGTAGCCTGTAAGTCTTTCCTTGCAAAGTCTAATAATTCTCCCATCACTTTTTTAAATAGCTTTTGTATGTAGATTCAAACTGTCCTGTGAGTATAAGGAGCAAGGTTCAATTTGTAGTATCTGGATATCCGCTTCTCCAGATTCCAAATACCTGTACAATTCAAATCTGCCTTGCTTCTTACAGGGATTCCCCACACTAGAGAACGGTGCTTTGGCAGAGTTTGTGGGACAAATGAGCATTTGAACACATTGCACCAGTGCTATTAAGATCTTGACTTCTAAGTGCTGAGTTTATACAAAATGATAATATGGCCACTTTATCACTTAGCAGCATCTGCAAACTTAATGTTCCACAATGCCCTAAATAATGATGTCTGTTACCAAAAATAACATTCACACAACCAGCCATGTGGAGGAAACATTTCTACACCGCACTTCTGACAATCCAATCATGTTTTTTAATATTTCCCAACCTTGGAACCAAGTTCTGCTGCACAACCCTCCTTCTGCTTGGCACTATAAGCCTGTCTCATGCCAGAAGTCATTGCTGATCTACTGTGCTATTTGATTGGTGACATGTGGTGCTTCTGGGCAATCCCTTAAGTTGGGCTATTGCAGGCTACCGGGGTTCTCAGAGTTCTTTAATATATGAAATTACTCCATTTCCTGACCTGTCACGGGCAGTTGAACACCCAGGCTGCTGCTGCTGACCCAGATGAAACATGCTCTGGATCCGCAGCTTGCCTGAGGTCCAAGACTCATAACAGAGAGACATCTCAGCAGCGCAACAAAC
This sequence comes from Haliaeetus albicilla, assembly GCF_947461875.1. Taxonomy (NCBI): domain Eukaryota; kingdom Metazoa; phylum Chordata; class Aves; order Accipitriformes; family Accipitridae; genus Haliaeetus; species Haliaeetus albicilla. The sequence continues at coordinate 35,719,664 of NC_091485.1, read as the reverse complement.
CTGGACTTGCAGGTCAACAGCATTTTTTTTTTTCATTCTCCACAGTAAAGTTCCAACCTCAGTTGGCTCAGAATCCCAGATCTAACCCACAGTATTAGGAAGCCAGCAGGCTTGAAAACAAACTCAGAATAGGAACCTTGGATTTTTTCCTCCTTTCCTAGCTCTCACAGATGGACACACTCCATTTGCTTACCCAACAGGGTTTCTTACTCCAGGAAGCATTCAGTCATTCCTGCTTCACCTGCAAAATATAGAAGCTTGGCCCAATTTGTTTGGTCTAGATAATTTTCTTTTATTTCCTCTATGAACTAACAAATTCTCCAAATGGGTTTCACAGCATCTCATTATTAGAGGTACATAGAAGTAATACATGCATAAACACAAATTTTTATATATATCATTGAACCACAGGCAGCTTTGTAATGCCTTTTTTTTTTTCCAAACTAGATGCCAGTGTTACACTGTTAATGAGAAAGAAAATCACTTTCGCTCTTCCAATTTTTCTCTTTTTGCAGAATTAATATATTAGGATGAAGTAAGAGAAACACTGCTCTAGGTAGCTAGTAAGTTGTGGGACAATAAAAAAGCCTTATGAAAACATTAGCCTAGGCAAATAATATATAGAACACAAGATGAAAAGATGTTTTAATTTCCTATACCGAGGGATAATATTGCCAGTCCTTATTTTTGGACAGAAAAAAAGAAACACGTGACTGTTCAGGATAGAAGGGAAAAAAGGACTCTTCCAAAGTCAATATGCATTTCAGTTCTAGCCATATCAAATAATAGTTAGTGATTTATCGTCAGTTTGATTTTGGCATGAGCAAGGTCCTGCCAAATTACCAGTTCCTCGAACTGTAGTTTCCGTACCGGTCCTCCACAGTTCAAAGGGATGTATAGCTCAGAAGAAGTTGATACAGTGCCTAAAGGGACTTGGTATAAGAGAAACCAGGAGATAGCAGAGAGCAATCTGCTAAGGGAGAAAAAATGTAGCTTGGCAGGAAATGCCCAGAAAATGTGAAGCAAGGGAAGACTGAATCAGAGTGGAAGCCAAGGCTGTATTTATGAAATCAAGCCTAAATTACGGTACAATGTTGTGTCTTCCAAACCGAAGGAACAGCACACACAAGGAAACTTGCTCAAAATAACCTTGCTGCTCTGTTAGTGACTTCCTCTCCTGAAACACCCACTATCCTGAGCTAGCGAGTAACCTGAGGTATTAAACATACACCCATGCATTGTAATTTAGAGCTATAGTTACATTCCTTTGAAGATTTATCACTGTTTGCTGTGAGAAGGATCTGCAATTAAAATCTATGTCAACAAGCAGAAGTCAAATGCAAGGATAAGGTCACATTGATAGAGGAAAACACCTGCTCCATACACTTTACAGAGCACAATGACACAATGTCTTGGAAAGACAATTGCTTGTTTCACTTTAATTTTAGAAAATCAAAGAAGAACTAGCAGTGACTGAAAAGTAGCATGATTTATAACATGGAGGTGGGAAAAAAGAAATTGTGTCTAAGGCAGCACTTAGGACAATACTTTGCCTGAAGCACATGCTTCAATTTCACAAACTTAACTGATGTGAGAAGGTATTTAGAAGTAAATAAATGTTTATGTGGAGTTCTGAATCTGAGCAGATCCAAGCTGATAAACAAGGATCATATTATCAAGATTTAAATCTTCATAAATCTTGGAATCAAGATGCTGGGGGTTATATACATTATAAGTAAATAGTGGGGTCTTAATTATAAGTAAATAGTGGGGTCCTAAATATAAGTAATGTTAGTTCAGCTTCATGTAGCAGACGGGAATGAATTGCAGGCAAGTTTGGCTTCTAATTGCACAAGCACCTTTTTGTTGTTGTTGTGCTGCATGCAGTCAGCAGTGGGGCTATGAGGACACTTGGCAGGTGTAAGGGGCATGTTCCTGCAAGAGTGAAGAAAGGTGGGAGACTGCAGTGAAATTACAGCAACAGTGGCAGATCAGGAACCCAAAGTCAGGGACAAAACTGGCAGACAATGTAAACTGGCAAGGGACCTGAGAGAAAGTGCAGCAGTATCATCTGCCTTTCCTTGAACTTTACAAATGGGTTTCCAATTTCCTCATTGTACATATAATTTACAACCCCAACAGCTTTCTCCCTCTTACCCTACTTATTTTTGTGCTAGGGAGGAATGAGTCGCCTGTCTCCTCTTTCAGTTTTTGTTCACTCATACCCTTCTTGCAAGATAATTTGGCAACGATTTATTGTGCGATCCTATTCCAAACAGGTGTCTGTTTTCTGGCTCCCCCTGCAAACTCAGTTCCAGGGAGCAGATGGTAATAGTTAGCTGCCTTCTGCACCTGCATGGATGAGAGCAGATCTGAAGAACCTCTTCTGTGTGTTGAGTAGCTCAGAGCAATATTTAGATGACCTTGTGGTTAACATATAGGTAGCCAACTGTATCCAGCTTGGCACTGACACTGTGGTGATCATTAGTGGAGCTGAATTTAAGAAAGAAAATGGTTTTGGGAAACTAAGATAAGGCAGGATGATTTGGCGCATCATCAGCCACAAAGGCACCTCAGGAGCACCAGCATGAATGAACAATACCTGCCCAGGTCTTTTCTGCCACGTTTCAGGAATTCTTGCAGCAATCACATGAATAAACTCATTTACTGTATTTCAGACCACATCCAGCTGTCAGGATTCAGCTAAGGGTTTGAGGACTTCTTAATTAAATACATTAAAGCAAAGTTAGTTTTCTAAACATGCATCAGGTTCAATTGGTTACTGGACCGATGTAATCTATAATGCTCTGACACAGGAGAAGGAAGGTGTGGGAGAGGTGGATTTGAAGCCTGAGTTTTCTGAAGGTGATAAACAGCCTGAGAACTAGTGAGCTAAAAAGCAGGAGTGAGAGAAAAGAGAGAGAAAAGAGAGGTGAGGGTTAAAAAGGGAATTAAGGAACATTCCGCAAATCCATGCAGCGTAAAGGTGGGAGATAAAGTTACTGAAAGAAACAAGTGATCAGCAAAGAGTAAGAAAAATCTGGAAATAATAATCAGAAAATTCAGTCCAGGGAAAAGCTCTACACTTGGGAAAAGCTTCATTTATTCAATAGCTGTTTCTAGACATGCTTTGAGGTACAAACTGGGGCAGAACATGTGGCTCTGACTCTGGTGCAGATCAATAGGAGCTCTGGGCATCAAGTCAGGTGTTCACCTGCAGGGCGGAAGAGTCAGGTTTATGGGTTTGGGTAAGTCCCATCTCTAAACCAGATCAACAGGGTTCACAGAAAAAACTCTTATCTTCACAGGTAGACACTTTTTTCTCTATCGAGGCCTTTGCCAGCTCTTGTGTGCTGAACATGAGGTCTATAAGCCTATTCAGGGGGTCAACTTCTTGGTGGGATTTCTGCTCCTGGGTGGGTTTCCCCACATTGTACAGCTTGTTGGGGGCCAGCAGCTCTGTTGGGTACCTCACCGGGTTCTCAGGATCAATGGTTAGAGGCTTCGGGTACTTTTCCTGGAGGAATAATAAGACCACAACAAGATCAGCATGTCAGCAGCTCCCTGCACAGCATGAAGGACAGCTCTTCTTCTCTGGGACATATTTTTTTGATTAACAAGAAGAATCTAGCAGAAAAACTGTCAAGTAAATAGAAATGCAGGATCATCCAGATTTCTAAAACACTACAAAACAGCAGTAGCTATACACTGGTAAAAGTATGCACAGATCCTTTAATGCAGGGTTGAATTTTATATCTCAAAGGGCAATTCCATAAAAGCAGGTACTTTCTCCTGACTGTTACACTTTAGGAATTCACTGTGAAAATAATCACTCTAGATATTTGAGAATCACATTATTCAGTGGGAGAAAATAAATCTCTCTAAGAGTCCTGTTAGCAGAGAGGAATTATAACTCTTTGGAGGTATTACTGATTTCAATATTAATAACACTATTTTGCAAATCTATTTTTCTAATCAGTTTCTGAATCTGTGATCAAAATTTTAAGTCAGGGTTTTTTTTTTTCAGACCTAATAGTTTTCTAATTCCAGGGAGGAAAGACTCTAATAACCTTGCTTCAAATCCCTGTTAAGAATCACCTCACGTACAGAAAAAATAAGTGCCTTGTAAAGACTGATAGGCTTTAGGAGTTTTTCCTCTATTAAAGTTGAATAATATTTAAGACTTTCTTATCTTGATATTACTGTTTATCATAGAAAAACTAAAAACTCATCACTGTAATACCATTTGAGTGGAAACAAGTAATTTCACTCAAAGTTTTCTTGCACACTCTAATACATATGCCTCTTTCCCCTTTTGTTTTATGTAAAACTAATGGTTATTTTTAGCTTGCTTTTCATTTCATTGGCACGCCTGCATTATAAGACTCCTGTGGGGTTTTTTTAATGCTTTTGATGCCAGTAAGCATGGCTTGAGAGCAGATATTGCCCAAGAGTGATTTGATCTTCATGGAATTTATGAAAAATGCTATTGGAAAGGGCTGGATACTAATGTGATGAGTGGGCTATAAGAACCTGTACAGACTAGAAATAGAACCGGCAAATGTGTTAAGTAGCAGACTCTTGGGAAAGGACCAAGAGTAAATCCATTTATTCCTTTTAACTATTAAGAAATCACTTGAAATAATTTTTTCTCCTCTGCCTTGTACTTGTGCTGTTATGCAATAAACTGGATCTGAGGATTCTTGGTTTCATGGGAAATACACAGCTATGAGTAAGATCACACATTTGGTCATGGGTTAAACCAAAGGGCTATTTTGCCAAATGCCACTTGGAAACTGTCAGGAGAAGCTGTGGGAAGGACTATGAGGATGGGGGAAATAGCCTCTGTCATGTATCTTCTATATCTCCGAGCAACAGAAATCTGGAAATGTCTCTTTGCATTTAAGAGCCAGTCCTATTAATTTGTCTAATTTCATGAGACTTTGAACAAATTGATATCCAGTGGACATAATTTTTGTCATGCGCTGTGGGAAATATTAAATACAGTATCATACAAGATAATACCTGTTATGTATCTGAGATAGTTCCTCCTATCTCAAGCTCTGTATTGATATGCATTCTCTCTGTGTGACCCAGACATACAATGGCCAATGGTAATTTTTGGCTTTGCAGCATTTGTTTCAATTATAGATTAGCAGGCAATATACAGGTGTGTGTGATTGCGCCTCTTTTGCAGGCCTACTCATGTAGGAGAACAAACACATCGTCAATAATTAGTAAAAGAGGTGCAGGGTAGAGGGGAATAGTCACAATGGAGCTTGGAAGAGTCCTTACCTTTCAGCCAGGAGCTCCTCAGAGAAGGATTATTTCCTTCCCCTCCCTCAACTTTATTCACCATCTTTCCCCTCTTCCCCATCATACTTATGAAGATCCAAGGATTCAGCAGTCACAAGGAGGAGGGATAAAGCAGCAGAAGCTATTTATTCTTGCTATTTCAAACTACAGAAGAGGGGTTGGACCCCGAGTCAGAGGCACACCTGCCAGAGTTACCTTTAGGCCAATACTCTGAGGAGCCAAGGGAGTTGGTGGCACATGCCCCTACCCCTCTTCTCCCCACAGGCTTCTCCTGCCCACTGGGCACTTCCCCACCCATCCCAGGTGGGATCTTACTAGCCATCAATTGCTTTTTTGCCCCATTGCTACAGCCCCCTTCCTCAGCCAACAGGCTCCTGAGCCCTGGCCACCCCTGCCCCCCACCACGGCTGTCGCCGTGTTTTGGCTATGAGGAGGGAAACCATTCCTCAAAAAAATGAGGTATTAGAGGTGGGGGAGAGCACTTGCAGTGCTACAAAGTGTTTGGATACAACACAGACCACAATGTACTTTCCCTATGGTGATTTGGGGCCCGAGCTTGCTTTTGGCTGAACCAATGTCGAATGAGACTCATTCAGCACATATCAGCAGAGCTGCTCCAGACTGACACTGGTAGGACCAGAAGCAAAATTCAGGGCCATAATGTTTACTTTTCTGGCTGAAACGATTAATTATTCAGAAACAAGTCTATCATAGGCAGAGCATTTCCTTCAATTAATTCAAATTAACATTTTGTTTATAGCACAGAGTAAGCCTTTTCCTTTTCGTAGTTCAAAGTGAACCCTGGGGGCTCTAAATATGCCTCCTGGTGATTTAATTAAAAGATAAATATGCATTTTAAAAAAAGAAAAAGTACAGAAAGAAGGAAAAGCTACAATTATAAAAGCAGTAGCTATGAGGAAAAGGAATCCACTATATAAGAAATGAAAAGAAAACAGAAGTGACTGACAAAAACGTATGAATTAAGACACAGAAGAAATGAAAGAAAACAGCTTCTGAATGCAAAGAGGCATAAAAGAATAAACAATGCACAGTGAATATATTGTTTTGAACACAAAGGTTACACGACCTGTGCGTGTCGGATCCACCAGGGCTCATGGTTGGCATTGTAGGGTGGAGGAGCAAAGCTGTAGTTCCCAAAATGGTTGCTGCTCCCCAGGCTGTAGGACTTCAGTCCCACCATATTTTGGGGTAACAGGCTAACAGAAGCAAGGTTCATTACCAGAAGCAGGGTCCCACTGAAGAACATTTGGAAGCCAGTGCCAGACTCTGGGTGGAGCAGGGAAGTAGCTAGGCGTGATGCACATATTGTGTGCATGAAAGACATATTGCTTGGTCTCTACCACACCTTCACAGCAGTAGGAATGGAGTGGCATAGATCACAAAAGATGGGAGATAGAAAGGATGGAGAAATGCTACCTGCGTGAAAGTTGCAGCATATATCCCGTTCCCAAAGCCTGTCCCTCAGGCACTGCACAAGGCATAGGTCAGTCAGTGATCACCATAGGGCTTCACAACATACTTGCTGAGCTCTGTGTGCCTGTGAACTAGCAGGGACCACGAGTGGCACCAGCCTCACACCAGGGTCCTGAGCCAAGGCCACCACTGTGCTGCCTGCAGGGCTTACCCACACCACAGCTGCTGTTGTCTGTGCTGGCAGAGGGATGCTGCAGAGTCCCTCTGCTTCTGCCTCTGCTCCCTGGAGAGCTCCAGGTGCTCCATCACGAAGCATTTTCCTGCTGCCGTAGCTCCACCACTGCAGCAATGCTGCTGCTGAGCCGGCCAGCCCCCAGTTCTTTTGGGCATGTAATTATAATTGCCTGCAATTTCAGACGACTACAGAAGATTGTGGGTTTGCTGATGATACAGGTATGAAGTAAGTGTTCTCCTAGCTCACATTCTTTTAACTGCTCAGTGTAAAGATTTTGAAAAAAACCCCACCAGTTCAGATCTGTTTAAAACCGCTTCTGAAGTCCTATTATTTCCTATTGACCACTGAGTGTTCACAAAAAGCTGTTCCATTTCACAGTTTCCCAATGATACAACTTCCTCATGTCCTGTCTTTTTTTTCCAGTCTCCAGGTCCTAAAGGATCTTTTCAGCTTTACGCTGGAACAATGATACTGGTCCAAAATGGACAATTTTCACACCAGTGGTACCAACAGCTGTAGACTCAGTCCGAGTTCAAGAGTCTATGACAGAAATACGTTTTTTCTTCCTGCATAGTATTTTATACTGGTTGGACTAAATAATGAATTGCAATGTAAAACTACAAATGGAAGAGAATGGATATACTGTCAATATTAAATTGCAGTGGTGAACCTGGCATTTAAGCCCCTGCCATTGGATTAATCTCTTTAATATATTCACTAATTTTTAAGGATGGTGGTTTTCCATCCATCCTCACATCTATTGATGACGTTCACTAGATCTAGTGCATGATGTTGAGCTCTGCTGGGAGTGTTCTTTTTTGAGATTAGCTGCCATAAGTACAACATATGTGTAAAACCAAGGGGGCCTATGGTTTCAGAAAGCTGAGGTGTTTGTGGTCCTGTTAACTATCCACTGACTATACAGTCTGTAACAGGTTTTGGATTAGGTCATTAAGCGAGCTGATTTTCTGATCATTTCCCACAGTGAGAAATGTTTCTTATAGAAATGCAATAAAACGTATCAAGAGGAAAAGCCCACCTAGCTGAACGTTCCCTTCTCTAAAACATTCTTCCACAAGGGCACTCATAGCTTCCATTAAAATCAGGGGAAGTTAAACACATATGGAGACATACGACAATATTGCCTGAAGAACTGTAACATGCATCTGCACCCACGCTTACACAAGAATATACACTCTTCGCACCTCCACCCAGGAAATGGAAATTTAGCAGAACAGGGATATTAAAAATTATAACTGATCTTGTCAGGAACTTCAGACAATATTTAATTCTCAGCTCTTGGAAGAGAGGGTTAGGAAACAGTTTTATAACTTGGGTGGGGAGAAACTGGTGGATTGAAATAAAGATTCTGGGCTGATGAAACAGCTCAGCATTTCTGAGTTCTTGTCTCGCTGGTTATGATGCAGTTCCTTTCATGGGTATCCCAGCTGAAGTTCAGGAAGGCAGCAATAAGTCTCAAAGCCTTGGGTTTGTTGCCAAGACAAGTGAGCGTTCTCAGATAGAAAATGAAAGAATGAGGTTGTCTGTAGTGTTCATGTCTTCAGTCTCACTGCTGCTTCTCACTGCTGTGACTGCAGGAGCTAGGGATATGTATGGCTGTAGCTGAGAAAGTCAAAGGCTGGGGTCCATTTTGAAAAGATAGGTTTGGCCATGAGGGACTACTAAAAATGCAAGTCTCAGATGTACCTCATAAAAAATTACTCCCTGAACAAACTTAAACGGAGTTTTCAACAAAATCAAAGAATTATTTTTTGTAAAAAATTATCCATATTTTCATGGAAAATGTCACTCAATAAACAAATTCTTACAACCTGAATATTCAATAGAAAATGAACTGTAGATCAAGAAAACAGCAGTTCCAGTAATTCAAGCTCTCAATTGCCTAGATGAGTCCACATCTTCAGCTGAAATACATTTCTCAGACATCCTTTGAGATTCTCTTGGAACACATGCTCCTTTGTTCTACAAACAAGACAGTGTTGCATCAAAGAAATTTTTTTCTAAAATGTTGACCTATGGGAGGTAGACTAGGGGTTTGGGTACCTGAAACAGAACTCTGATAAGCTCCATCAAAATATTTTAGTTTTACACCAAAAGGCCAGATGAACAGCTACACAGCACCTTAGAACTACTCAAAAGCTTTTGCTAACTGATAATATAAAGATCAGAACCAGTTTGCCTACAATCATATTCAAAGGAGAAGATACACATCAAATCCAGATAGCTGGAAAAAATCTCTAGGCTGTATAAGTGGAAGCCACAAAGCCTGAAGCAGCTTTTGATATCTTTCAGCTCTACAAAATTTTCTTGTCTTCAAAATTCATAAATGCTGCAGCCTCGTGGAAATATCTATTTTCAAATACATATTTACATATCTACCCTGCCAGGGGTAATGTTAGGACTCAAAAAGAAATGGAAAATCATCCAAGTTCGAATTCATTGCCAGTCTGTTGCAGGCATGAAGAAGTAGATTTCTGGTTTCGCCATTGATTGTGTAGATCCTTATCAGAAAAATGGTATTTATCCTGAAGAATCAAGGTTGCACTAAATACCACCCTTGCCTTTCTTTCACCTTCCCTCCACTGAAAAAGATATGAGAGTAGAGATAAGAAAAAGTACAAGGAATCTTCACAATATGTCAATGATTTAAATCATCTATGGTGTATTTTTCACAGTAGAAATGAATGCTGCTAAAAATTGCATACACATGTTATGTAGGCATATTCTTTAAGTTTTGTTCTTGACTGTGATGGTAATGCAAAGTATTCAAACTGCCTGACTCCTCTCAAAATGATTCATTCTATTTAACCGAATCTGAAAGAAATTGTGTGGCAGTACATGCATAATAGGTATTTGCGCATTCAACAAAATCATACGTATACATTACCTAAAATGCAAACATGCATCAGCCAAGCAAGGCTAACAATGATTAATCGTATTCTAATTTCCACCTACCTTTCAAGTTAATTTGGTGGTGACATTGCTATTATCTGAAATTGAGCTAAGTCCACAACACTGCCTGCTGTGATTATTGATGGGCTGTGGCTTGATAAATTTTTTAACTGTTGGTAAGGCCCAGCACCACCTGAATTTTAATAACACTCAATCTTTCTCAAATCTTCATTAAAAAAGTATCCTCATAGGGGCAGGCAACAGCAGTTCACGAGTCTGAGTGCACAGTCTGATTTGTGAGTCAGACACAGCCGAAGCAGCACAGGGCAGAAATCTACTCTGTAGAAATACCATCACTCTCCTCCAGAAATAATGCAATTGATATCACCTTGAAGAGGGCAGCTTATGATTACTATGTGCAAATCTTCGTCTCAGTGCTCTGAAAACATTTTAATGCTTTCCACTACCTTCCCAGCACCCGGACAGAAAGAAAAAGAATGAAATGTTCTCCCACTTATCTGGCAGCTATGTTTGCGTCCCAGCACAGTGAGACCAAGTTTCCTTGGTCTGAGTAGCTCTAACATTGTCCTGCTATTTTACCCACTTCGTGAGCTCTCTGGTAGCTTTCCGCAGAAATGCAGTTTCTCAGCCCAGGACCATCAGATTCCCAGCACCAGTGCTGACCTCCTGGACCACTCAGTAGCTTGAGCAAATCCCTTGCTGGAGCTCCACTTCCAGTCATCTCTGCAGAGAGGTATGGGAGTGAAAGCAAACAAGCTCTGCAGAAGTTTGGCAACATGTTTATGCCTAGTTTCAGCAGATACTGCCGAGTAGGTCTCCTTTCGGACTCCCACAGCTCTTGAGCAACACATTTTGTGCTGACCACATAACATGCCGCAGGCGTCTCCTTCCCCTGCGAGTTCCCCTGCAAATTCCCTTGCAAGTTTCAGAATTAACTTCTTTATTTCCTGTCTCTGCAAGCAAAGTCAGAGGCCACGTAAACAACTTGCCATGGTTCAGGGACCACGGCTTTACACAGTAAGTACATAAGCAGCCTGCATACCTAGATAAAAAATAACAGAAGCCTGTGTATGTGCCCGAGCTGCATCAGCACACGGCAGATTTTCAGAGGGGAGAATTGCCCTGAGGCAATTCGGGTTACTTCCGTGACTCAAGGTATTGTGGGAAAGTTTTATTACACCCTTCCCATGGATTTGCATTTTTTCTGAGGCCTTTCTAAGGGGCAGGATATCTGACAAGTCTGGCCTGATGCAACTGTTCTTCATCCACCTCTGTCCTGCGGGCTGGGGGCACGTGGCCTCCTCTGGCTCTCCTATGGGAAAGGACTAGGTGATCGTTGTAGGTCCCTTCCAACTGAAATAGTCTAGTCTAGTCTATTCTAAAAAGGTGCCTGGGCTGCAAACTGACGCTTGTCCCTCTCTGTGATTCCCCCAGCCGATTTTCTCGCAGCCCTGACCCCCCCAAACTCTGTCACCACACAGCAGGGCACCATTAATGCCTCTTCTTTCTCCTGAACAGAGAACCCATTCTCCAAATTCATGTGTTTTCAGGCCAAATTCCCTCAGTTTCAGACATCAGGCTGCCTCCATCAAAAATGAAAATGTGGAGACACAATGATCCTATGTAAGCATGCAGTCCCAAAATCAGATGGCAGCTTCGGAAAGTCATTCATGGCACATCAATTTCATAATACCAACCAGAACTCATAAGAAACTTTCCAAATTGTCCTAACTCCCTTTTTTTCCAAGGGAGTTTAAGAGTTACACCCCACTATAAAGCTTAGCTTGTAATACTTCAAAGCATTTTATCTCCCCTGCTTTATAGGAACAAATTGAGTATGCCACATTTCCCAGCAATATAAGCTAACTCCAGCCAGCAAAATGAAGTATGTCTTTAGTAAAAATAGTAATTTTCCTTTGCTCTTCATTAACTATCTGAACCCTAACCAACCCTCTAAAGAATCCGGTGGTTTGCGTAAAATGGGGTAGTGATTGCGATTTGAATTCTCTTTTTACGCAGCTGGAGAACATCTTCTTCTCTTTTCCTCATCCAAAAAAAGAAAAGAAAAAATCAGCAATGTCACGTCTGTTCTCCCGCTGCTTGTTTCATCAATCATTTGTATTTGTGATAACGCTAGCTGACTTCTTCAGTGAGGTTCAAACAACACAGTGATCAGCTAATTTCATTATTTACAATGAAGTTATAAACTGCATTTTACAGAGATGACAAGATGTGGTTGTTACAAAGTATTTATTTAGCCTTCTAACATCTATAATGCCGTGATGGCATTGGACCAGCATCGATAAATCTATGTGACCCCAGTTCTTGGCACAAGAGTAAAAACTGTCAGGGGATGGAAAAAAGTGTTGCCAGAATGCACTCCTCTCCAATAAAGAGAGCTAGTCAGCAATTTTATATTTTTTTTAAAGTGTCTCTGAAGAGAAAATATGCTTCTGAAATGACTGGAGGGGAGAGGTAATATTAATTTTTCTATAACATTTTGATCTACCACTGTTTATAGGAAAGCATTTAGTTCCTAAGTTTTCATTTGTGGTCAGCATTCTGGTTTAGATCAGTTAAAAATCAACCTGTATCTGCATGAGCTACTGTGGTACATAATGGGGACAATAGTCTAGATCCCCTTGTGCTCCCTTTTTTCTCAAAGGCACAGTGCTCAGTGGAGGTTACAGTCCAGATTGCTTGGTCCACAGGTGAAGGAAAGTATATGAAGACCCTGCACTACAGTTCCTATGCCAAAACTCAGGTGCAAATATTTAAAAAATGTAACAAACTCAAAGCAAGTGTTTAAATACAATTTTTAAATGTTTTCTTTTTTGTGATCACCAACTTCTAAGGATTTTTTTTCCTTCCAGAATTTGTCACTCCACTAACATCTTTAAAGAGTATTTTTGCATTTTTCACAGTTTAGGTTTAATAGATATGTTAAGGTATACGAACTTTTTGTTGGTTTATAGAAACTCTGATTTTCAGATCTACTGGAAAACGTCAGCTTCCTTATAGACACTAAAGAGGATTGTGTTTTGCTTAGGTCACAAATGGTATTCCTTCAGCAGCTGTTGAAATTAGGAGAATATCCAAGTGAGTTAAAGATATCCTCCTAAGGTAACTTTTCTGTACTGAGCAGCACTGAACAGAATTTTAATGCTGAGTGTGATGTAAAATGAAAAAATAAATTAATTCTAATCACTTTTTTTTTTCCCAAATGAAAATATGTGCATATGATAGTGGCACATTTCTCCCAGTCTAGATGTTTTCAAAAAAATAAACAACTGTTTCACACAGAATCTGCTTTGCATTTCAAAGATGGTGATGGAGAGGAGAGGAGAGGAGAGGAGAGGAGAGGAGAGGAGAGGAGAGGAGAGGGACTAGATACCATATGGTTTTGCATAAAGCTGGTTGAACACTCTAAGAAAAAGAAATCTATGTCATAAAGGATTTCTGCCTAGGAAAAAGGGTATACATTTCTGGCCATTTTTTAATTTTGCTTGTGTCCCAGACAATTGCTAGCCTTAATATGTTGATTTTGTTGGACAGGGTTTTTTTTCTAAACGTGTTTTAACCATGCCACTCAGTATCCTGGTAAGCAAATAAAGCTCTAGAAACAAGATCATAAAGTGAGATAAAGCAACATATCCAGCATCACTTGCTCATCTCCTTAATGACAGTTTTGTACCTGAGCAAATATTTCCTCACGGCCAAATCATTTAACCCATCAGAATTCAAATTTCCCTTGTCTCCAGAACAGCTAATAATGTGGCTAATTCAAAATAATTTTCACTAACCACATTAACACTTCAATTTGGCTTCAGAATAACTTGAGATAGTTATGTGTGAGCTTCCAAAAATTACTATTTTTTACTATAAAACAATATTTGCATGACATGAGGCAATTGCCTTGAATTTAACTGATACAGTTATCATATAGGTCATTAGGAAACACAACTGCAAGTAATGATGTTAATATGAACTGAGAAAATAAACTCTATGTTTGACAGCTACTGTGCTATTTGAACTTATTTTCTTTTCTGCAAGATAGCAGTGCCACAAGAGGATGCCAAGGTCTTTTCACTGTGGTGACATTAGTGCGATGTGGGAGTTCAGATTCCAGACTTCTCATCACAACCTTCCTAGAGTTATTTATGATCACAGGAAAATTCAGGACCTCTGGAGGTCATCTAGTCCAATTTCCTCCTCAAGTAGTGTCAGTTATGAATTAAATCAGGCCAGGTCACTCAGGGATTTATCGTGTTTTGTTCTATATCGATTCAATACAGTGTGTATAAATGTAAAGAAGACAGAAATTAACCTAGTTGAAAAATCAGATTCTAACAAACTAAAAAAAACCCAAATCCAGCAAATCGTGCCAAAACTTTAAAAGCATCAGTTCATATTAAAAAGGGATGTTCTTTCATGGCAGCTGCCTCTGAAATAATTTTGTGGTGATGCCAACTGCCTTTGCCTTACTGGCAGCAATGGCAGGTCCTTTGCTGTCTGGGGCCTGAGGTGAAGATTTTAGCTACTTTTTCTAGGCTGTCCAGGATTGACTGCAGATAAGGTGCATCTGAGTCGCGTGTTTCTTGGGGAAACAGCTTGAACGAAGCTTATGAAAAGAGAATCAAAGGAGAAAATTACATCAGAAGTGCAGCACTTCGAAAGCTTCTAACAGCATTAATTCAGTGTATGGCAGTCCTGATACAATTTAAGTCCATGCCGATTAGATTTGAAACACAGAATCCCCACCATGCTCATTTTGTAGAGCATGGGGATATGAGATAGGAATTTCTGCTGATTTGGGGCTAGGGTGAGTTCTAGGAGGTGTCCCCTTTCCTACTGTGGCCAGAACTGACCAGGATTGGCCAATCTTGCAAAGTCAACAACAACAGAAATGTTTAATTCCTGGCACTGTGATCTGAGAATTTACCAGGCTCAGTTATGGGATATCAACAGCCTAATTCAAAACCTGAATTTCCAGTTTTAGCTCTCATTTGCCCTCAGCCTTAAAGCCAAATGCCTGTCCAACTCTAATTTAGCTGAAAATTGTAGCTCTCTTCTACACCTTTCAGTATCTTATCCACTCCTGAAATACAAGCTGTAGCTTCCTAAACTTGCAGCAATGCTGCCGGTTAAAATGTGTGTTAGCTATTTGCCATTCAATCTTTCAGGGTAAGTAGATCCTACAGCATTCACCCTGGGGTTTACAAACACAGCCTTCTTTTGTCTGCCCTTAATGCAGTCCCGCAGCTTTGTGCAGCTCCAGCAAGGATGTAGCGTGTGCCAGCTAACGGTTTCCCCTTTCCTCCATTTCACTGCATGTGGTAAATATGTATGTCTCCTTATTGAGAGTGCTGTGTTCTGTGCTGTAATGGGGCATAGAAGTAAGTCTCACTTCACCCTGAAGCGTTTCTTTCAGGCACAATAATGCATCTAAAAGTCAGGCTTTCGCAGCCTGGCAAAAAGCATCTTTGTGGTTATCACAGTTCTCTCGCAGTAGCTACAGATGCGCAGTTAGTCCTGACTGTCCGCACAGCAGGCATTAAAATGCTCCCCTGTGTGCAGATGCTTGCCTTGGGGACAGTGTACATCACCCAACCTGGATTCTGCTGATGAGTCTGACCAGTGAGAACCATGCATATCGTCACTGAGCCAACGGATAAAATCCCATGCTGCCCCCCTTTCCCTTGTCCCCAGGGCAGGGGGCACCCAGGCATGGGAAGTTCAGCAAAAGCTCTCTGCAGAGATGGTTATGTTAGCAGAGAGTGGCTTTCGGGCCATCCAGCTTTGCACTTTCTGAAACATCAAGCACTCCTCTGGTGAAAGGTGGGGAGAGTTCAGAAGAACAAGTGCCATACTTTTCTCCTCAGCACATCCGTATAATAGAGGAAGGGATTTTTTCTGTTAGCTCTCACTTCACTTTCCTGACAGGCTGCAGCTGTAGTAATGAGTTGCTTTCAAGGTGAAAGAGGTGCCTAAGAGCTTTTGAAAATCTCAGCGAGTGCTTATCTGCACACCTTTAAATATGCAGCCCAAGGTCACGGGGCCACCAAGCCAGCAGACTTCCTCTGGAGGTCACCTCTGAACCACACTCATCAAGCGCCTTTTCTGGGGAGGTATGTGAATGAGTGCTATGCACTGTCAGGGTGAAACCATGGTGATCTTGGAAAAAGCTCTGTCCTACAGCAACCACCAGCTCCTCATTTCATTTTGTGTTAGAAAACACATACTCTTCTAGCTGGAGAAAATAGTTAGAAAGTAGTGTGGTAGTAGAAATGAGTAATAAATTGTGTGCCTTTGTCAAAAAGTGGAGTTTTCTGTTTCCTTGGAAACTGAACATTTTGTGGGTTTATGGTATTGTACTCAGCAGAGACTGGCTAGGACCTGTATATGTATGTACGCAGCCACGAAGGCCAGGCTCTGTTGGCTGAAAGTTTCAGTATCTACCACGCATTTGGTAAAATACAGCTAAAAGGATTTCTCTGACTGGGCAATTCAGAGACCATAATGGTGGGAAATCTTTTTTTCAGCAAAAATAAGTGCAGCTAAAGGAAGAGAAAATTATTTGAAATCTTGTCCACTTAGTCACCTATGAACTTCCTCTTTTATTCTATTGCAGAATGGAACTATGGTCAGAATCCAGGTTTCGTAGTTTTGTGATCCTCCTCTAAGCAGCCAAAATACCAGCCAAACCTTCTCCTTTCATCTCTGGACAGAAACAAAAACTAAGACTCAGTAATTACAGCATAACCATACTGCACGTAAGACAAAAAGTTATTCTCATTAAAGCAATATTTAAGAAACTAGCAAACGGTAAAATCCTCAAAGTCAGGGGCAGGACCCCAAAAGCTCACAGAAATAACATCCTGCCACCCTTTGTGTCCTCGAGGCCTTCAAGCTCATAGCATTTTCCTTATAAATCCACTTTGCTTCCAGTTATCAAACAAGACGGATCTAGCCTATAGATTAAGCATTTGTTCAGAACTGCTTCGCCCTCTAAGGCCATAACACCTAAAAGCTGTCAGCAACACTTGTCACCAAATATTCACTACACTCAGAGCTAGAAATACATTCAGCTCTAACAAGGGCCAGCAGCAGCTTGAGAACATTTCTCTTGGCACAAGAGCACTTTTCCCCAGCAGCTGCGCAGCCCATGGTGTCAAATAGTTTTTCCAGGCACCATGTTAAAGCTTGAAAAATACAATTTTGTTTTCCATTAGTTTTGGTGCATCGCTCTGCCATGCAGTGTTTCAGCCCAGCCTGCAGGAAGATTGTGAGCTGGGGGTTTCAGTAAAATTAAGATTTAAAGCCTGAGGGGCAAAGCATATAGTTAAAGGATGCGACAAGGGAATAATAAAGAGGAAAAAGGCCAAAACAAAATTAATTTCTGTTCTCCTTTTCACTAAGATATGGCTGTCCCAGTCCTTAGCACGTTATTTCTGGCCAAGCACTTTGTCACTGCACCCCCAGGGGCAGAAAGGATGTCTGTTCACAATAGCCACAATGGTCTGGGTGTAAAGATTTTAGGGGAAAAATTGCAAGAAGTCCCTCAGACCCAATCCAAACATAACTGACACCTTTTACACTACATGTAGGAGAGAGAGGGACTCCAGCTTCCAGCTGCAAAACTGCAGAACAGATGTTTCAGCTGCAGTGTGGACACAGGTGTGAGGACTTAAGACTGGAAAACAATAAAGTTGAAAGGGAACATTTGCCCAAGTAAATTGGGGGCGGGAGGTTGGGGGGTGGTAGACAACAGATTTCTGACATCCTGGAAAATTCTTGCAAACACCACTGTGTCTATCAGGGCTTTAAAATTAGTTACTACATTTTCACAACCAACTTGCCACCATTTTGAGGGAGATCTATTATTGCTAGCTTATGCTAGCTAACCTAGAAGGACTACATGATTTACAGAAAGCTGGGGCCAGCGGCAGTGCTCTGGGATTACCGCACAGCTCTGCCTGTTCCGCCAGACCGGCCAATGCCTCATGGAGCTGCGGTTCCCCTCCTGGCCATATGTCACCTGAGCGGCCTGTCAGAAGCTGCGTGAGAGGGAGGACTTGGTGACAGCTCTAACGCCTGAGAATGAGAAATCTATGAAGCTTTTCACACCCTCTCCCCTTCCACCAAAAACCATCCAGACCACAGCTGGGAGGGACTGTGACTTAATGGCTTTCAGTTTGGTTTCATTTCTAAAGCTGTCGTCTCAAGGGAGTTAACTAGAAACATGCTTGGAAATCAAAGTGACGAGTCTTGTGTAGGTCCCTGTAATGACAGGGAAGGTGATTGTCACCAAGCCCTGGAGGTGAGCAGTGCTCAGAGATGCTCCTCACACGGGAGGAGCAGTGATGGCACTAATAGCACCCACCCAAAACCATGCACACTGGTTTTCTAGTCCTTCTTTCACCAGCAAGCTTTGCCAGAGCAAGAGAGGCTCTACCACACACCACCGCAGCAGAGAAAGAGACTCCCCTAACTGGAAAAGACACAGAAAAAAATAAAAATTCCTACAAAGAGTTTTTTAACCAGAGAAAATAAATAAATCGATCAGCATCTTCAGAAAAGATGGGTTTGCTTTTTTTCCTCCAGGACGGCATTCGAAAGACTCACTGGGCCGGGTAACAGAATTTCCCTCTCCTCTAAATGCAGGATTGAATTTCATGATATAAAGCTTCACATTTTTCCTTCTTGTGGCTAACTCTGTATGGCATTAAATTGGTTAACAGTCCCTGACAGCAATCTTTGCATTGCAGGTGGCACAGAAATGTCAATTTTAATTTAGCATTGTATATGTAATAAAAATTCAAAGCTCATGTATGGGAGGAAATTTTAGAAGCCTTTCCTCAGAAAAGAATTAACAAAACTTGTATGTGAAGGGATGGTGTCAAGGTGTGCAATATTGCCCTGAAAATCAGTCTCTACTGTATATGTTTATTACATATGTATAAATATTACATATGTTTATACATGCACACACACACATTTATTTCAGCATCAAGGTCGTTATATTACAGACATTTACACTTCCAAGGCTAATTTAATCCTTTTAATGCTGCTTTTGTCAAGCCTCACAATGTCTTTCAGAAGTTGTCAGTGCCAGCTGAACTATGTCGTTGAACCAGTTTCCAAGACAAATTCAAAGAGACCCCGTTCATTAATTCTCTGATGCACAGAACAGGATTTTTCCCATCAGCTTAAGTGGTTTATTCATGTGCATAAGACATTTTGTCAACCAATGCAATAAAAAACAATAATAATGAAGAGTGGTGCCTGTTGAGTGAGATGATGTGGTTTGAGGCTTGCCTGCCACCACATGCTTACCTGAACTCTGGGCTGCCAGGAGCATCTGCTTCAATCATGCAATGTCTACTCCTAGCATTTGATTTTCTTTTATCAGCTTTTCTGAACAGCAAATGGGTTTTCTTTCTCTTTGTGCTTCTGGCTCAAGGTCCTCCCATGAGTGCTGCCAGCAGTTCTTATCCAATAGGAATTTTTGTCCCAACTCTTCAGTCTCCTCAGTCTTCATGAGTGCAGCACGGCATGAGGCTGAGCAGGTGTTGTACACAGTACACCCACAGCACTGGGTGGAAATCTCTGGGACGTACATATCTTCCTTCTTTCACTGGGCAAACAGGCAGCATCTCTAGCCCTGCTTTTAGCTTCACGTGAGTGAATATCACAACCTACGCGAAGGCTTTTGTCAGTCTTGCAGATCTCTTCCCTCTCTCCTTCCAGCCACTAATCCAAGATGTCACAGTTTGGTGTTTCTTTTCAGCAATGAATTTACAAAAGCTCTTTTCTTTTTCCTGACAGTGACTCAGCCCTAGGGAAATAAAACAGTGCAAGCAGACTCTGAAAATTAATTTTCAAAGGTCCCTAAAAACATGATGTGCAGCAGATTTTGGGCATTTTTTTATTGTTCTTTGCCTGCTTCTCTGCCATTCTCTTTACAGAGCAAAAAGACTTGGTTTGCAAGTGAGATACATGTCTGCAAACTCAGTACGCTCAGGTGGGAAACTCCCAAACTTGACTCTTGGGGCTACTCCAGAAGGCCCCTTTCAGAATATGCTGCTCAGCTTGGACAGCTTCATAGCATGCCAGTAACGTTAAGTAATGAAGAGTTCTTTTAAGCCTTGCTGAAGGCATCCCTGCTTCACAATCTGTAGAGTGAGGACGGCAGAATTTATTGAGTCTTTGTGTAAGTGTATTGGCCTCCTGTTTTAGCTTTTTCTGTTTGGTTGCTTCTGAATGTGTACAAAAAGTCAGATGGACTAGGAAAGTGGAAAAAAAATACATCACGCACCCTCCTGCAATTTAAGTGGAAGCAGTATCTGATAATAAAGATTACAGCTTAATGACTTGCATCTAACATGCACTCATATCTGTGAGTGCCTCAGCTTAGGGCTTGAGTATCAAGCCAGGGACTCAAATCATGCAAACAAACAGACCGTATTTATAAACATGGCTTATAATCCCATTGTGCAAAGTGATTACTACATTACACAGATGACCAGATGCATTCATGAGTGAGCATCCCAGTCTGGACAATTCACTTCCCCCCAGTGCAAACTGACAGGCCTAGTTCTGACCTCATGTTGGTTCACATGGAGTTTTCCAGTGCATGTCCTGATTTGCATCAGTGACAGGAGAATGAAGCTCTAGATTCACTATTTTCTTTCTAATGCTTTTAAAAGATACGTGTAAAGTGCTTGTAGAGCAAGCAGGCAAGATTCTGCCTTGAGAATCATTAAAAACCTGCACCCCAGTTCTGCGGCTTTTGGGAGACTGTGCATGGACCACCAAATTTACCTGGTTTTGTGACTGACTGTGAAACAGGATGAGTACATAGTGGCCACAGGAAGAAATAACCAGCTTCCCCTCTCAGGTTCACTTTATTTAAAAGAGCAACAAGACCTAGAAGGCCTGCTTATCAAAAGCCAAACCAGGATGTCTGTTTTCCAACTGGTACATTTCAAAATCAAGACACTTCACTACCGAATGAATGAACCCAGCAGCAGCCTCAACTCTTTAATATACATTATTGGGTGCCTGGGGAGAGATGTTCTTTCCCTGCTGGTATAAGTTGGTCTAACCCTAGCAAAAGACCAAGCATGAAAAAGGCAAAACCTTTTTCTCTCTGAAATCTCAGCCTGAACACCAAACAAAAATCTATTTGGAGGCAAAGCTCTGAGGAAAATGGGCTTTACCTGCACTTTAACAAAAACTCTTCCTGCCCACAACAAAATGAACATCACAAAACTAGCAGTAGTCATTTCTTTAAAGATTTTATCCTACTTGCAGACCAAGAAAGTCAGCTGGTAAAACTGATGTGCTAGGGGACAACTCCTGCCATCATTCACATAGCATTGTGCCTACAATGACCGTTAACAAAAGCAGCAGTAGAGAGATTCGGGTGGATGCACGGAGCAGATTGTCACAAACTGGAAAGCAAAAAAATGCAACCGGCATGGCATTGCGTTTATTATTTATGCCCTATATGCCTTATTTTATTTTAATATTGCTTCATGTTTTACAAAGCACAACGTATATTTTACTACTTCGTCACGTGGGAACGAACACCCGTTTGCAGCAGCGCAGGACTGCCCGCCTAACGAGCTTTCTAGCAAACAACGGGCATGTTTGAACGCTGCCTTAAACGAACCAGAAGCTGAGATACAAAGGCCCAGGAGTGGAGGGATGGCCTGTACCTGCCCCCCCCCCGTACCTTGCCCCCCCACCCCACCCCGCTCCCACCGTGCCGGGCCCAGCGGTGCTGAGCGATGCGCTGAGTGATGCGCTGAGTGATGCGCTGAGCGATGCGCTGAGCGTCCCTCCGGCTCCTCCTCGCGGATGCGGCCACGCTGCAGCCCCCCAGCCCCGCAGAGCGTCGTGTCCCAGGGGGGCTGCGCTGGGGTGCTGCACAGCTGGGGTGTCCTTCGTGGGTGGCGGAGCGCTGACCTGCCGCCCCAGGAGCTGCAGCTATTCCCAAGCAGCGCTGTCCTCACACAGGCACCCGCTGCTTTGTCACCCGTGGTCTCACCAAAGTGGTTTTCTTTCCGTGCTCCTCAGGCCAAAAGGGGCTCAACCTCCCTCCCGGCAAGCAGTCTTTAAGGGACTCCCAGTGACTTTACGGTTATTCAAGTAGATACTTAAATGCCTTGATGAATAAGTCTCCGGATGGGTGCTGAGCTCATTTACCTGAATGCCTGCAGAGGTGGCACACACCACAGAAAAGAGCTGTAGAACCTCTCTTTGCAAATTGCTCTTTCAGTCATATCCCTCTAGCATAAATAAGATAAAATTAGGCTAA
Source organism: Haliaeetus albicilla (assembly GCF_947461875.1). Lineage (NCBI taxonomy): Eukaryota > Metazoa > Chordata > Aves > Accipitriformes > Accipitridae > Haliaeetus > Haliaeetus albicilla. The sequence continues at coordinate 35,697,420 of NC_091485.1, read as the reverse complement.
ATACAATACATCTGCAAGGACAGCAAGCTTTATCTGGGATTTTTAGGACAGGCTAGGTTGGAGCAGTGGCGACCAGAAGAGAAATGAAAGTTTTCTGAAAGCACAGACACAGTTATTTAAAATTTACAGTTGCTTTTAACACTTATTGACAAAGTTCTCCAAAGATTTGGATAAGGAGGTGAGATTGAGCATTGGAAATATGACATACAGTGATTTCTTCAGAGGTGAAAGGTTCAAAGACAGACTTCAGGGAAGTTCACTGGCAACTCCGGGGCACAAAGGCTTTTATTGTCCCCACACTGCACATTTATACAGAATAAACAGGAAATCTACGCAACCGGAACGAACCCCCTCCATACACACTGCTGAATGTACAAAACCTGGTCCTGTATTTGAAAGGGGACTTGTCTTTTTAACTGTAACTATTGGTGAAACACAATATTCTTCCTCTCCCTTGCAATTCTTGCCTTGTTTATACTTCTAGGCTATGTCAGCTACCAGAACACTGATACCATGTAAATAACATCAAAAAAGTTACCAGTCTACCGAAAGGCACTGGATCCACAAAGCCTTATGCTTTGACAGATCCTTATGCCTCTGGCTAATTAATATCACTTGAATTCAGTGGCAGTACTCAAGAGTGTATGATGCCAAGCTTAAGTGTAAGTCTTTATTAGAGTAGGACCTTGGATGGCCAGGCACATTATATAAATGTACTAAATAACCTTTTAGCCCACTAAGAAAGAAGTTTAGCACCACTGTTTAACTGAACACGTACTGAGTGCTTTGCAGTAGAAAGATGACAATAGCATACTGGCGAAAAAGAGGAAGGCATTGACCTTAAGCGTCTGTGAGAATCTGCAGATAAGTCCATGACCTGCAGCTTCTGAAGAAGAGTGTTGCAAACACAGGGCAAAACAAGCTGACCTCTGGCATCAGCAAAACTGAGATTAAATGCTTGAAAATACAAAAAGCCTGTGCTGGCAGTACAAAGGGAATAAGCTGGACGGACAATAATCAAAATTCAGCTTGGCCAAATACAGAAAATCATTACTGCAATCTCTTACAACCTGTAAGAGACAAGTTTTCCAACCCCCTTTTTTAATAATTAGAGGGATTCAGGAGTCACGTAACAGATGATAAGATTTTTTTTAGGTGAGGCCAACAGAGAGATATTAACATTCACACTGTTTGCAGCTTCATTGCTAAGTGAAGTTAATGAAGTAGTGAACTTCATCTGCAAATTCAGGCTGCTGTGCACTGTCATGATAACTAGGTAATATATTCCAAATTGCTTGAACTGCATGAGTGAATCCAAAGTGAGATTGTGTTAAAGAGAATCACCTGGAATCATTTTTCTTCCATAGGCCTTAAATAAGTGCTAGACACTCATATCAATTCACTCAGGGATGCTCATTTAGTATCTCATTCCTACTTCGTGAGCGGGGCTCCTGGCCCAAACAGCGGGCGTGCTCTCTGTGAGACCAGGCTTATGTAACTGCAGACAAACACCCTTCCTCATCAAAGTCACCACAGACTAAAATAAAATTGTATGCCATCAGCATAAAGTGATAAGTACTAACAAGTGAAAGGAGACAGCTCAGAGGAGGAATAGTGTTTAAAAAGGGGGGAAGACAAAAGTCATCGAAGAGATGCTCATGGAAAACCAGATTGCATCAGTGAGGAAAAGGATGTCTCCGCAGTTACAGACCTCAGGGCATTTATTCAGATGAGAGCAGAAATCACCCAGGGCACCCCCTGACGGCCTTAGCCCAAGATGCTTGTGGTCCATTTCACAATGCAACACAGTTACACTGATGAAATAAGCCAAATAGACATAAATATTTCTGATCTATTAGGGGAATATACAATTCTAAAAATCTTTTTCTCCCTCAAATAGACATCCCTCACTCTCTCCTTCACACTAGCTGGTTTCCTTCTCTGGATAGAATAGGTAGGAAAACAGTGCTTCTGGATATGGTTTTAAGGATTACGGTAGTCTCGTTACTCTAACTACACAAATATAATCTTAGATATGCTTCAGTTTCATGTGATGAACAATAGCTGTTCAAACAGTACCTGCTAGTATAATAACATAATCCATGCCAACAAGAAGAAAAGAAGTTTCCACCAGGAACAGTGAGAACTGAACTCTCCAGATGGGTTCTAAATCTACAGCCAGCTGAAAGTTTCACCTAAGGGAACGTAGTTTCAGTTTAAAGCCATTACCCCTTGTCCTATTACTACACTCCCTGTTAAAGAGTCCCTCTCCATCTTTCTTGTAGGCCCCTTTAGGTACTGGAAGGCTGCTATAAGGTCTCCCTGGAGCCTTCTCGTCTCCAGGCTGAACAACCCCAACTCTCTCAGTCTGTCCTCATAGGAGAGGTGCTCCAGATCTCTGTGCATTTTCATGACCCTCCTCTGGACTCACTCCAACAGGTCCATGTCTTTCTCATGCTGAAGGCCCCAGAGCTGAGTGCAGTACTCCAGGTGGGGTGTCCCGAGAGCCGAGTAGAGGGGAGAATCACGTCCCTTGACCTGCTGGCCACGCTTCTTTTTGACACAGCCCAGGATGTGATTGGCTTTCTGGGCTGCCAGTGCACATTGCTGGCTCAATTTGGTTTTTCATCCACCAATACCCCCAAGTCCTCCTCAGGGCCCATGTGCAGGACCTTGCCCTTGGCCTTGTTGAACTTCATGAGGTTCACACAGGCCCACCTCTCAAGTCTGTCAAGGTCCCTCTGGATGGCATCCCTTCCCTCCAGCATGTTGTCCGCACCACAGAGCTTGGTGTCATCAGCAAACTTGCTGAGGGTGCACTCAATCCCACTGGCCACGTGACCGACAAAGATGTTAAACAGCACTGGTCCCAATGCCAACCCCTCAGGAATGCCACTTGTCACTGGTCTTCACTTGGACGTCGAGCCATTGACTGGAACTCTTTAAGTGCCAATTCTTTATCCACCAAGTGGTCCATCTGCCAAATCCATGTCTCTGCAATTTAGAGACAAGGATGTCATGTGGGACAGTGTCACATGCTTTGCAGAAGTCCAGGCAGATGACATCAGTTGCTCTTCCCTTATCCACCAGTGCTGTAACCCCATCGTAGAAGGTCACCAAATTTGTTAGGCAGGATTTGCCCTTAGTGCAGCCATGTTGGCTGTCACCAATCACCTCTTTATTTTCCATGTGCCATGTTTCCAGGAGGATCTGCTCCACGATCATGCTGGGCACAGAGATGAGACTGACCAGCCTGTACTTTCCCCGGTCTTCCTTTTTTTTCCTTTTTAAAAATGGGGGTTATGTTTCCCCTTTTCCAGTCAGTGGGAACTTCGCTGGACTGCCATGACTTCCCAAACATGATGGACAGTGGCTTTGCCACTTCATCCTCCATGACACATATTCATGTATCATGCTTAGCTGATGAAGTAAGCCTTGCTTTGCAACATGATGAAAAGGTCAGCATCACATCTGAGTTATGTACTTTGTGATTTCACATGACAAACACGGTATTTTTCACTGGAATATACACTACCTGCCTTCTACATTGTTCCACATAATAGGAACAGTCTTAATAGCCATTGAAAAGAAACAGTTTTTTAATACTATTTATAGCTATATCTATAGGTTATTTATAACTTGCTAGGACCGTACCAGGTGTAGACCACTTCTTTCCACTTCTAGCCACAGAATGCGACTCTGCTGAGTGCCATTGTGTGAATCGTTGGTCAGGCTTTTTGCAGCTGGAAAACAGATTATCAGAGACTGAGCATTTGGTGAGGATTTACTGAAAGTATAACAATGATGAATAAATATTACTTAATGGTTGTCTCATTCCTTGGCACTCTTTCATTCAAGTCTAGAGCCGGTCAAAGAAATACGTTAGCCCAATTGGATTGGCGGGTAGGAGTGGGAGGGAAGATGGACACCAGAACTGAATGAAGGAAAAGTACAGCAGAATATCTTCTTTCCTTTCTAATTTTCACATAGCAAAAGAGCAACAACAAAACCCAAACCCCAGATAAACATTTTTTAGGTCAGCCTCCAAGGTTTTTCTCAGGCAAAAGAAATATCAGTGTTTCAGTTGTGTAACTTTCTTGTTACCCTTTCTTTTAGACATAGATAAATTTTAAATGAAAACAGTACTTTCCTGAAATGAAAATGAGAAATGTTTTATCTAGAAAATGTCAAGCTAAATAGGTTGATATTTTTCATTATTAAAATGTCTAAATGAATGCTTCTGCTTTTCGGTATCTTCCCCCATTTTTTTTCAGCTAAAATTATTAATCCAAGTTCAGAAACAAATGCTGCCTCTGATAGGTGGACTACTTTTCTCCAGGACAAAAAGGGTACATGCCAGAGCCTGAGGGCCAGAAAAGCCCCATACCCAGCTGCTGAGGCCACTGAGCAGATGTCTGTGCACAAGAAGCCACTGTGACCACCAGGCTTGGTGAGGAAAAAGGCAACAAGAAGGGGAAACACAACACAGCTGCTTTTAAACTCTTTCTTTCCTTTTGCAAAGCTATCAGCAAGTGGAAGGAACATAAAAATCACTATCTTAACTCTGACTCCAGAGTTGCCAAAATAACTTTGCTTTGGCTAATAAGCTGTTGTTAGGGTCAGAATTAACAGCCCATCAATTTTTGGGAGTCACTCTCTCCCACCCATGCCTAACCCTTCATTTCAGCTTCCACAGTACCCACAATAATATTTTCTCTCAGCGTCAGACCAATAGTGCCCCTTCCTCCTGCATGCTGAGGAGCCCATAGCAGCTTGTGCAGATCAGATCAAATCACCTGCACTGGATCAGATCCTACAGCCCTTTTTAGACAACAGAATTACCACGCACCTCCCATCTCCTACAGGATGTGGAAGTCCCCAGTCTGTCTCACAGAGGCAACCAAACAAAAAACCTGGTGAGGAGGGGGAGAAGGCTTGCCAGAACAGAGCTCTGCTACTTCTGCAGGGAACCTGACGGACTGCACTTGCCTGATGTTTGTTAACTCACATAGGCACTAAACTCCTGAAGCTCCTTTCCCACCCTCCTCGCTACCTAAACGCAGTGTCTCAAACCCTTTCTCTTTCTATTGATGTCAGTAGGAAAGGCTCCATTTTGCAGCAGTAAGGGATGAATACTCTGGATCTCCATGTTGTCTCACACTTGCACAACACTTGTGAATCTGTGCAACTCTGTGTCTTCACTTCGAAAAAAAGAAGGTTCAAATCATGGACTTGCACACTAACTGAGCACTGCAACTGCCTTTCATTCTGACATTCAGTTAACACTGACAGCTTTGTTGAGTTCTTGCAATTTACATGAGGTTTCATCAGAATATAGTCCAATATTCAATTAGGAACTTTTTTTGGGGGGAGGCATGACACAGAACTTTGAACACTGTGATCAATATATCAAAGACCAGGGAGCCTTTGAAGCTGCTCTAATTAATCTACTTTATTTTTCATTTTGCTTGTCTCAAAAAAATATTCTTTCACTTCCAGTCTGTTCCCGGTATTGATAACAGATCCTGCCCCAGCATGGAGGGACTGGACAAGCTGCTCTATTGAGATGGCACTCAGACCTCCATTTCTGAGATACTCTAGTGAATGAGCTAACTTTTGAGCAGCAACCTGTGGACAAAACCAGGACATATTTGCCTCTTTTGCAAATGCATCTTGATAATCCTAGGCTTATAGACATAAGCAATCCTTAGACTTGTCTACTTTCCTTAAAGCACTTACTGATGTTGTACCAGCCAAGCCTTGGTCTACTGCAACATGCCAGACTGGGAATCCATTACAACACAACCACTAAATATAGGCTAGAAGGAGTAGCAGATGTGCCCAGTGGCTTGGGAAAAGTAGATGTTATGTTTAATTATGTGACATAGTTAAAAAGGAAGCAGAAACAAAATCGCATATGCAATTAATGAAGGGCAGGAAACTTTAATTAGATTTAAGTACATAATATTAAGCAAGTATTTTGCTCAGATGAGACAATTTGCTGAATTCAAATCACCACTAAACCTGAACAGTCTGTCTGGATCCTACACTTTGTAATACTTAGAATCAGAGTTTAGATCATCAGGGTCAGCGTGTCTGAAGTCAGATTCAAGTACCTCCAGAGTGGAGTACAAATAAATGGTTTCAACTTGCAGTCATGTGTGGTGAGGGTTATCATCCCTTGACTGAAGAGAGAGCAATTACCAGAAGCCCTTGGCAATTATGAAATGCAGGATGGTGTTACTTTACCATTGTAGGCTTCGGATACCATTAAATATACCTACACGGCACTACAGTAATGGATTCCTCAAACTGTGTCCTATGCTGTACTCGCAGCCCTCAAACTCATCCTGTGCAGCTTGCAAAAGGATGCCAGCATACGAGAAGATGGAAGGAAGGGAGCACACGCAGCCCCCGCACTCTCCCAAAGCTCACATCCCCCCTCCTCCTCTGTGTAGAGGCACACCAACAACGCTTGGGTTAGGAGTCTGAGGACATGAAATGGTGGCCTGTCCACAAATATATGGGTTGTCACAGGCTTCTGTGTATAAGGCCTAAGGGAAGCTTCTCCAGGTCGTCAGTTAGCTCAGACAGTACGCTGAAGAGTGTGGAGCAAGTGAAACTGGTACATCGGCATTTCTGCCTCACTGTCACCACAGATGGTGGAGGGTTTGTCCCGGATGAAACACTGCAGAGGCATATTGTGCTTAGTATGGGCCCTAGCATACAAATGAAATGGTACTCCTCATTTAACTCCCTCACCGTTTTTCCCAGCTTTCCCTGATTTTCCCTGGTCTGCACATGCTTGAGATCTGTGCAACTACATATTGAGCAAAGGGGGTAAAAATGACTGTTGGATACCACTTTGGTCACTGAGCACAAACAGTTTTGCCCTTCTTGATAAGACTAGGTGCTTTGAGAGAAAGCCAGTATGTGATTATGCCATTATTTGAAGGACTGTAGTCCAGTCTCTCAAACGGAAAGTGCAAAGCTTTGATTGCATAGGCAAACTTACCTTTGACACTGTATACTGTCATGTCCTTTACCTTGCAGCCCTACCACTCATTCAATGGAGGTTTTAATGGAATCTTATTAAAAACATGAAAAATTATTGACACCTGAGGATAGATAGCTCAACAAACGTTAATGAAAATAAGTAAATAAGGACATATGTTAGTACAAATAATACTTTTAAGCATGTTGCCCTTCTCCTCTCTGGGGTTTAGGGGGTCATTACATATTTTATGTTTGCAGCCATGTACTTGATTGCAAGATTTTGCTAGTAATTGACAACAGTCAATACAATAAAGAATTCATCTGATGGATCTGTAAGATTTATGGAGACTGTAAGGCTTAAAACAGAACAGAAGTCATCCTAAACTGATGCAAAATTCCCAGGACAACAGAGCAAGCCATGGTTATAGTGGAATTTTAACTAACTGTCGCTGAATTTTTAAAACATACGCAGAAGTGAATACTGTATAGTCTATGATAATAATTTACTTTTAGAGATATCTAACACTGACCAGTTGGCCAGGAGCACTGCAATGTACCAATAATGAATTATCTTTAAGCGGCACTTTGCATCTGAATGATGCCAATGTGCTTTATAGATTAAATACTTGGCTGTTGTAACTCCATTGCAGTCAGAGTGATTTCAGAGGATCTACACTTCTATACAAGAGTGAAGGATGCAATGATAGGGTTTTTTTGATGCACATTGAGATTCAGCTATGGATGAACAGCTGTCTACTAGCTAACAACACTGCTTCATGTGACTTCAGATAATACTTGTCTGATTGAAACCTGGAGGGAAATGAAAGAGACTTAAATCATGAACTGAGAGGTTTTAGACTGTATGAAGCTGCCTGGGACCAATTAGTAGCACTATTATTGATTCACATACTGGAGCACATAAGACAATTATTTACCTCTTGATTTTTCCCCTGTAAATCTGTCCAAGAACAGGTATTTTTTGTGTACAGACTTGTTGTTGTGTCCTTTTGACCCCTAATCATTACCAGTCCCATCACCAAACACTTCATGGTGGCAGTGAGATTCCCCCTATGTAGTTTCTTTGCATATCACAGTCCTGATATTCCTCCCACATGTGTCAGAAATCTCACAAGAAGTCACATAAAAAAACCCCAACAAATAAAAGTGATTCAGAACCTTGTGATTAATCTTCAAGCTTTTTATCTAGGATGGGGCAGCTAGCTTGAGTCAATTATTACTCACATCTGTTTCTGAGATAGGTGGGCCTGCCAGAGCTCTCCAATGCTTGGATCCAGAAGGCAACTTTCACATGTTCATGGGTGCCTGGCTCCAGTGTTTTGGTTGGGTTTATGCAATCTCTCCTTTCTCTGACAGAATGTTGTTATATTTAAAAATAGAAGACTCCATCTGCTGTATGGGAAACCAAATTGCAGCTAATGTCAATGTATTTCTCTTGTCCATGCTCAGGGAGGGGACTGCCATTCAGAAGGTACTGTCACAGACCTATAAAGATCCAGATGGGCTATTTGTTTCTGTCTGCCTCCTTCCAACTAAAAGGTTGTTTCCACACAGGTGACCCACTGGGACCTGTATCACCCCAGGGGTGCATGGCCAGGCAGGTCCGTGGAGCAACTCCCCTTGATGTCAGGAAGCTCTGGATCAGGCCCGAGGGTTCTGCACAACTTTTCCAAGGACCTTGGCTTTCCACAGCGCGCGGCACAGCCCCGGTGCTCCCAGAGATCTGCCAGTGGGCTCACAGCCTGCAGCTGGCTCCTGCAAAGCCCTGAGCTGAGGCTGCAGGAAGGCATGGGACTCCCAGACAGTGACCAGAGGAGACAAGCAGACTGCTGCAGAGAAACGTAAGGCTGTTTAAGGGATGGCATTGCAAGAGATTAGAGATCTGCACTTCGAATAGCCAGTTCCCTGACGGAATACAGATCCTATCCCATGACAGCGTGCATACTCTGCTGACTCACTTAGAGCAATTGCTCATCAATTCACCTAAATATTTTCCATTTTATGCACTCCCAGCCTCTACGACTCCTCTCACTTGTGAACACCTACCCAGAGCCCTTCCTGCAGAGGCAGGCACGATGCTGCTGCGAGCTGGGAAGGCTGGTGGCGAGGGGCAAGGTGGCCGTGACCATGCGGCAGAGTGGGACAGCCTCTCCCCTGCCCCAGGCAGGCAGTGGTGCCTGGCACAGGGGGCCAAGGAGCTGGAAGGAGATGACACACTGGGATTATCTGGGATGTCAGCAGCATGCAGAGGCATCAGGGAAAAAAGCCTGATGTTGCAGGGGTAATACCCCCGCAACAAATCTGTTAAAGAAAAGAAAAAAAAACGAAAAAGTTCATTATTATGATACAGAACTACAGAAAGACCCCACAGGAGTAATTCCAGCTGAAACTAAAGAAACCAGTAGCTCTAGCTGAGATCAGCTGGAAAAAAGACCTTAAGCAAACATATGATGAAAAGGGAATCTGAAGCTCACAGCTTATTCTTTTGCTCTGGGGTTTCAGAAACCTACCTGACATTTGGAACATGCAAAACTTAAGAGATTTCAGACAAAAGAGCAAAACACAATCAGTGAACTTTTTCCATTTGTCAAAATGTCAAAGTTGCTTTTTAATGAATTCCTGACACTGTAGCATTTGTCTGGACCTTCCAGTGGCTTAATATCTACTCCTGATGTTTTTCTGCTGATGCATGTCAGGGAAGGGATGAGGAAAACTCATACTTGTGTCACTGGGCTCACAGGGTTTTGAATGTTGTGATCCCAAGTTAAAAAGCACTAATTGTCACTGCATGAGTTATCCTACTGAGTTCATAAAGGCTGTTCTCATATCTCACATATGTTTGAATGCTCTGATTTGTCAGAACACACAGCCCTTAATCTGATCAAACTCATGATAGGGGTCACAATACGACACTTGCAGAGCACAGTGGTTCACTGTGCACTCACTACTTTCAAAAGTCTACCTAAATACCCAGCTACAAGACCATGAGATACACTCATAAAGCACTTTTTATTTTTCTGGAGCAGTAGCTTGCTCAAATGCCACTCAAGCTGTATTGCTTTTTGTTGGCCACTGTTCCAGAATTCATTGTCAGGGCACAGCATTTGAGGATTCAGATTTTTCAAAGATTTATTAAGCAATCTGGAAAAAAGCCAACAAAGTTAACTAATAAAACCATTTAAAGTAGATTCCAGAAAAAAATACTGCCCTGCTTCAAGAATAGCATCTTCAAACTGCTTTTAGACACAGGGTCCATCCTCGCCAATTAGACTGTGTTTGATAATTTGAAGAATAAAATTATTTTGTGATCCTTTAAGATGAGTATCTTATACACAGATGAATGAGCTATACTCTCATGTCTGCTCTCATGTCAAGCTGTCAGATAAAGTGCTAAAGTAGAAATAAAACAAATACCAGATTTCCTTTTTCGTCTGGCTGTAAGAAAAGTATACTGAGCACCCCAAATAAATCCTCATTATGTTACTTTTCTTAAAATAGGATTAGTGAGAAAATAGTTTAACACATGAAAAATTCCTCTTCCACCACAGATTAATTGGCAGGCCCTGATAGAGACACTGGAGACATTCCTTTTACCTGATGGAAAAAATCTTTCTTCCTGGACTGAGCTATGGCAGCTTTATTCATTAGTATTTTCTTTTTCTATTGAAAAATGCTGGTGGGTAAAGGAAGCAGACTCTCTGGTAGGACATTATTAACCTAGACTTTGGGAAGCTGCAGTTTGCTGCTTCGCACAGGCTGGGAAAATCACTGAAATCCATACTTCCACTGAAATAAATTCCCTGAAGGAGCTAAGGCATCATCTCCATGCCACAGTTCACGATCTGGAAAATCAAAGTCAAATATTTTGTCACTTTAAAGGAGGCATGAAAGAATGACCCTAATTGACTTACCCAGGTAAAATACAGATATCCATTTCACAAATTATAAAAAGGATTTATGTCTCTGAATTGTGTCTCTTCAGCCAAACAACAGTGTACCTTGTAGTAAGTAGGACATTTACCACCTTGTACTGAGAAATATTTTATCACATGCATAGTGAGAAACAAGGAGACAGAAACCCATGCTTGGAGGGTTAACTTCCCTAGGACGAAAGGAGGTTGGTGCCTTTGTGATCTACAGGGTTGGGAGTCACTGATCACCTCTCTGTTTGGTGTTTGTACAGTCATCAGTGCAACAGCCGTCCCGATCCATGACAGGAGCTCACAGGCTTCACAGTGCCACAAACACCACTAACAATGAACAGGCTCACAAACAATTTGGACAGCCACTTACCTTCTAGATTCAGAGAGACCAGATTTTTAGGAATGCACACATAATATATTGCAGGGTTTAGATTTCTTTTCAAAATGCAAGGCTCAGGAATGTCAGTCCCCAAGACTTTAAAGGTATGAGTCAGAATAAGCAAACACAGAGCAGAGGAAAGCAGCACATCTGTCAAGTGAAGTGGGAGATCATGATGTAGCTGGGAAGGCACTTCTGTCAGTTGTGGCAGTTTCCTGAACATGGTTGTAATTTAATTAGAAGTATCACCATTTATAGGAGAAATCAATACTTAAAGTTAGTGTCAAAAATTATGAACCGAACAAGAATCTTTTGGGAAGTAATGCCATCTAAAAGCCAAGCAGGAGAGACAGATTTATCCATTGCCCAGCAAGGATGATTCACAAATCAAGGCATCAAAAATTAAATAATATTGTAGCACAATGTCACTTCTGACTACTATGTTGACAAACTGTGGATAAAGAATTTTCTTTGACCAAGCAAATCAACACATACTTTCAGTTACAGCCTACCTTAGTGTTGGATGATAGATGTTAGCACCTTCTTCCTTTGGTTTCTGCACTAGCAGTAAGTGATATCCCACATTATGCAGTTCTCACTAGCAACACCTTCCCACCAAGAGCAAGACTGTGGCAGATTCTTCCAACAGTTATTCCTTGCGCCGTCTTCATACCTTTGTCAATAGATTTTCATCAAAACAGCCTGAGAGATCCAAAAACTCAGGACACAGTGCGAGTTGTCAATCAATGCACACGTACCTCGGGCAGTAACTGTGGCATGGCTCTGCCATTGCTGTGTTGACTATTAAGCATCCAGCCTGGGTGACACACATGTGAAATCTTCAGATGTACAACATAGTGCTCTGCTGAGCTTCATGACCAGAACTGCCAAGTTAATGCCCTATTAATGATTTACTCTGGCGCTTGCACACCAAACTGAAATTGCATAGCTTATGAGGAAAACTAGATCAAGACTAATGTCTCTAATATCTCATTTAGGAAAATCTCCCCAAAGTTTCCAGAAGATAGGTTGAAATTTTCCTTCTTTTTTTCATATGAGGAAAGAGCCAGGACTTCCTCAGCTCAGAGAAGAGAACTCAGGGGCATCTTATCGATGAGTATAAATACCTGATGGGAGTGAATGAAGATGAGGGAGCCAGACTGTTCTCAGTAGTGACTAATGTCAAGACAAGAGGTGATGGACACAAATTAGAACACATGATATTCCAACTGCACGCAAGAAAACAATTTTTTACTGTAAGGGTGGTCAAACACTGGCACAGGTTGCCCAAAGAAGTTGTCGAGCCTCCATCCGTGGAGGTATTCAAAACCAAATTGAATATGGTTCTGGGCAACCTGCTCTAGGTAACCCTGCTTGAACTGGGGAGTTGAACTAGATAACTAGATAACTAGATAACTAGAAGGCCCCAAAAGGCCCTTCCAACCCTAACCATTCTGTGATTCTCTGATTCTGTTTTACTCATAAAGTATCTTAACTCAGCCCTGATGTGCACTGGAAAGATTTCTGGGACAATGAATGATCCCAAACTGCTCCACTAGGACTCATCACAAAACAGAATCTATGTATTACAGGATATCATACGGCAGCCACAGTTAGTCATGTACTAAAGCTCTGAAATATAAGAGAAAAAATATAGTGCTATTGTGGACATGAAGAACAAATGGTGCAGTATGCAAATTGGTATTTATTGCAGGTGTTGATGGAAACATTTTAAACTTATTCCAAGGTTATGGTAGTTGGCCTTGGAAATCTAACTCTCTTTAGAATCTCACAATTAGCATATCAGAAAATTACTCTGCTTCTCAGGCCCAGAAAGAGTTGTGGTTGTCCATTAGAAATTAGATGACTTTCTGCAAGAGGATGTAATAGAGTACCGAATGGTCAGTGACATGACTAGGCTGCAGGTATTCTGATGGATCACGCTTTACATGCGATTCATGCTAAAAGCTAAAAATTGAGACCAAGAGAAAGAAAACATGGATTTGCCTGGCACCCTATTTCAGCCTTCATTGCTGAAAATAACTCCATGTTTTCAGTCAAAATTAATGAAGAACGCTGAATATTCAACACAGTTGAGCTAACCAAGTAACATATCTAAGGATTTTGGGCTCTGTTCCTGCGAACTCTTCAACTGGTAATTAGTTTTCTTCTAACAGTTTCAGTATCACTGGTCACACTAATTATTTGCATGACTGGAAACATAAGTCAAGATACAGTCTATTAGTAAGGTGACCCTGAAGGCCCAGACTCACCAAATAGGGATGGGGACTAAGATGGAATTTGGTTAATGTGATTTGAATCTTCATGATATTATTCAATAAAATGAATCACGAATATATCTTCATGATATAGTTCACATTAAAATGTGAAACTATGGCCAATAAATGTAGTTCATTTGAAAATTTATGTCCTACCAAGCCTGATTCTAGAGTAAGGCTAAGTCAGCATCTTCTTAATGTCCTTTCCATCACACCTCAAATCCACAGATATCCCTTTTTTCTTGTTAAAAAACCAACATGGGTCACATTCTTGGCTGACTTTAGTAATACGATGTAAAGTTACAACCACCAATTCTCTGATCCAGAAGTGCAGGTCCAGAACAGAATATACACATTTTATGAGGAAAATGAAATGGTAACAGGTTAAATTACAAAAAAACCCATACCCAAACCACACAAACTGTACTTCCTCATTTTTACTGATTCATTTATGTCATCTACATAAAAGATTTGCAAATGGTAAGTGAAATGTGGCATCTGGCTGGGAGCTAAACAGTGTTTTTAATAGATCTCAGAAACATGTCTCTTACAAAGCCAGACATTCAGCTCTCTTATCTTACACTGAATAATTAGCCTCAGTAGTGACAAAATGCTTCCAAATGAATTAGCTTTTGATAGGAAACTATCAGATTTCAGTGGAAATCTGATCATGGGAAAATTGCTCATGGAAAGAAATGGCTCAACACTTGATGCATCCCTTAAAAAACAAGGATTCCTTGGTATTATCTCATTTAATAAAGATGTTGCAAACAATAAAAGCCCCAAATGTTACTCATACTAAGCAGTTTTGATTAATTGTGGTTTTCATCTGATTAAAATGTATTAAAATGGGCAGACAGGTATTTAAATTTATCCAGAGATAGAGCTGTATTCCAGTTTATGTTTTTTTGTATTTCAATCTGGTTTTGTACTCGAAATTTGTATTTCAATTTATGCTAGACAGTAAATGATATGCCTAGGAAAAAACAAAACCTGATGTTTTTAGTTTTATTTTGCATGAAACATCTGTCTTTTTAAATTTTTCCCCACTATGGAATCTATTTCTTCTCCCATCTTAATCACAGGTAGTAATGATGGGCCATTTTCTATGCAGGCAACTAGCAGAGGTTTCGTCATTTTTCAATACACAGCAGCTACCATTGCTCTTAATAGGTAAGACTTAGGGTTAGGCACTTTTGCAGCTCTGGTCACTTCCTTTAGTTGCCTAATTGGCAAAAGAACCCTTTGGAAAGGCATGCACTTCTCAGACTGAGTGGAAAAGGAATTATTGATGAAACATTAGGAGGATTGATGGGATGCATGAAGCCAATTGAAAAGGAAATGCCTTCTAATTAAACATCTGGTTTAGGATTTGAAAATATATGTTGTCCTAGATAGGTCATTGATCTGAGAAGACTGTTCCTACAGAGTACCATGTACTGCGGGAGATGATACTCTTGGGACAGGAAAGAAATAATTTATCCATTAAGACTTTCAAATTGCCATGCTATAAGAAATCTCTTCCCCATTCTCCTCCTGTCTTCTTTGGTGCCCCTGTCCCCCCACATAAAAACTTCCCATAATAAAGAACAAGCTTAATAGGTTAAAATCCCCTGAACATTTTTCAAAAACCATAGGGAAAAATCCCAAACGTATTTCACACTTAATCTGAAAGAGATGAGGTTACCCTCATTGACCTCCTTCCCTTCTCACTCACAGAAGACACCCCATTGCACTATAAGAAACCCTGAGGGTCTTGGCCCAGGCTGCCAGGCTCTGGGCTTGGCAGCTGCCTTTTAGACAGGCTGGAGGGGAGCATGTCAGTCAGGAAGGAAAACAGAGGAAATTTCCCTGGGAAAATTGCCTTGTTTCTGCTGAACTCATCCACAAACTGAGACAATTCTACAGGATGTTTTGATTTCTTCCATACTGGCTTTTCCTGACAGAAAAGGAAAAAAAAAAAAGGAATAAGAAACAAGAAATGTTTCCTCTGAAAATTTCCATGTGACTGTATTCCAGATCTTATGCAGCAGCATGTTTCTTGTCAAACCCTAAGAGTTAAAAAGAGAAGAGATCTAAACAACCTAGCAATCAATAGTTTATGTTTGGCTGATGTTAAAATGGGTTCTGGAGATCTCTTGACAGTTGTGCTCAAAGCATACAGTGAATTGCTATAAAAATCCTGACATAAGGCAATGTTGTTCCAGTATGGGAACTCAAAGTGAACCCTCTGTCCTGAGAAAACTCGCCCTTTAACCACAAACACCAAGGGCAACTGCCACATTACCAGCCTCCCTGTATGGTTTCTTTCTGCAGGAGGGCAAGCACTCGCCTGCAAGCACAGGTTACCTGTGCATGCCATTTATCTGGAGCTGAGCAGACAAAAAAAGGGTTTGTCCAGGATCTGCCACATTCACTAAATAATTCAACGAACTAGTTTTTCTTTAGGCTGCTGCCTGAAGGTACATGTATTTTGAGTTTGAGCACAGCACTTTTTGTTTGGGTTCATTAAGTTCCTACTGCTCAGCTGACCTTGCCATGGGGTTTTTTTGGTTTGGTTTGGTTTTCCTAACATAAGCAGTATGATGACTTATTTTTTCCCCCAATTAATATGAAAGTCTCAAATGTTTAAATACGGGCCTGCTCTGTCAAGACTGCTTTGAGGAAATAAGCTGTTGTTTGATTTCCTGGTGGGATTAGTTCTTGTCAAATACATTTTTAATGCACTTCTGGTATCTAATGAATTATGTAGCATGGCCCTTCTTCTTCTGTCAAATGAGGTTTGGAAGAAATCAGGTCAAGTCCGATGGTAAAAAATGACATAGTATTCTGAAATAACCCCTAGTCTGAGTGAAAGAACCATTCTGATGGAAACTAATTCCTGATGAAACAAAGGAAAATATTAGAAACGAGACAGGCCTCCCTATTTTTGTGGCCACCACCACCACCAAAATTTCTTCCAATAAGGTGGAGGCTAAGTACAATTTTTACAGGCCTTAAAGGAAGCTAGTGAAAGCCAGGTTTGAAAAGGTTATTGAAAGAAGGTTATTCGTCCCTCAGTGTGTAGCAGGCCTGTGGCATTCCTAGACAGGGGATGCTGAGAAGGTGAGAAGCTTATGTGGGTATAACTACAGCCTGGACACAAACTTTGAAAAGAGATCCATTGCCAGTTACTAAATAGAAAAATCACAGAATGCTCAGGAAATTCCCTGAGCTCAAAATGCTCAAATGCTGGAAGAGTAGTAGGAAAAAAGATCATATGAGCTTGTCCTGTTCCTCCTCCTCCCTGGGCACCCATTGTCGTCACTGTGGGACACAAAAAGTAACTTGGATGGCTCCCTGGTCTAAACCGTTATGGTTATTCTTGTGTTCTCATCATTATTAAATGGTAAAATCCTAGAATAAAATAAAAATGGCCAAAGTTACTTTTGTTGTTTGGTCATATGTCCAAACAACTCTTCTTTTTAAGAAAGGGTTGACTAATATTTCTGTGGAATAGAGCTGTTAATGCAGGGGGGTATACGTTATTCAACATGAGATGTTAGGATGACATCTAACATCTCCCTCCCCCTAGGTTTGCTTCTGTGGTGCTGACACACTGATTCACTCCAGGGTGAGTGACAGAAACTCTGGCTAGAACTGAGATTAAATATGTGTATTCAGGAAAACCATTCTACTTATGTCAAATTTTCTGAGGCTTATCAGTTCTTTTTTTTATTTTACAGTACTATAACATTTTGGCTATTGCCATTAAAAACTGAGCAGGTACATAATTTCTAATTAAACTTTGACCACCAACAGATTTGTTCCATTTAAAAAAATTGCTCATTTGTAATTTTCCTGACAAGAATCAAATTAACAGTTTTGAATTGCCTTGAGCTAATACCATTCTCAAAGTCCTGTATACCTACGTGCTCTACCTTGATTGGGATAACTGGCCTTTACAGATCAGACTTGGAAGATTTTTGTCATGTGGGTTTTGCACTTAATTAACATTGCTTTTTTGACTGAAGCAATTTGAACTCAAATATTCCCTAGGGGATTCTGGAGAAGAAAATTCTTCTTCTACCTCCCACTTCCAATATATTGATTTTTTCCAGTTCTTTAGATAGCCAAAGATGTCACAGACACCTTAAAGGAAGAAAAAAGAACAAGTTCTTTCAAACACAGGATTTTTTTTTTCCCCACCAACACTACTGCTTTTCAATTTTATTTTTATTTTTCCTGAAGTGTTGTCATTAATCAGTGACTAATGAGAAAGGCTTTAGTTAATCAAAACCTACCTTGACACAATATCTGAAATTTACCTGTTAGTATATTATGTCCTACAGTTACTTTGCTCTTCTTCCAGTCCAGTCATGCTCATCCATTCAAATCCCCTCTGCATGACTCAGAACTGGACCATGAACTTGTTTTATCCACCTCTCAGGAAAGTGGCCTGGTCAGCAGTTTAGACCATCTGGAAACAGGTTTCTCTCAATTTCTTCTTTTGGAGCTCTTCACTTGGATACACTTAATTAAATACTAATTCTCCCTAGAGAAAAAAATGGGGAGAGGGTGACTTCTACTGGGTAAAAGTGGGAAAGTCATGTTCCAGTCCCTGCTATGATGAGTATATAATTACATATCCAAAACGGAGCAGGTTTTTTTTACAGGGAAAAGAGACCTTTCTGGGGCACCTCTAAGTGCAACAATTCAGCTTTTCACCACTGAAGTTTGTCAAAAGTTTGTCTCTCACTGGAAATGTTTTCCCTAACGAAAGTATTGGAAGGTACAGACACAGCATTACTAGTGTGCCTCCCTGGGATTTTTCTGCAGGACTAAGCATATTCTGAGACTGTTTATCTTCAGACAAGCCTTGTACACAAGATGTGGGGGCAGAGGTGTGGGCTAAGCCACAAGCTATCAAAACTGGAATACTTTATTACATGTACTGAATTCCTGAGCAGCCCATTCAAGGTCCCAGGCACATATGGCTACGCGTGAGTAGCAGCCATTCACCACCACCAAGTAAAGGACACTCGCTGCTGGCGCACTGTGCACGTGGAAATTGGACAGGGAACTTCATGTGTGACAAATGAGATGGGGTTTCCTCACAAGCACTACAAGCAAAGCCATGGATGTCTATCAGATCTGACCTCAGTCTCTCAGAATAGGGAATGAGAATTGCAAAGGCATCTGGACAACAGATGTGAAATGCAATCCACCCTTGTCTACCACATTTGTACCGTTATAAACTGAGCAAAGCTCGGGGGCATCTATCATCATTGTAAATGACTACAGAAAGTGAAGGATAACCGGGACTCAGGCAATACACCTCCGGATGGGCAAGGAAATGTACGTGATCAGAACAATCAGACAAACAAGGGGAGGTAGGAGCAAATCTGAAAATTACTGTATAAGAAGGAAAAAATTGTTACTGTAATAAGCAGTAAATGGCGATTAGTACTACCGATTTTAGTACCTTTGGACAAACATTGCAAAAGTGGTAATTATCCATGCTGTTTGTACTCTTGTCTGTTTCTTGGCTTCTTGCTTCCCCTGGTGGCATAGGTGCAAAATTCTTGTGACATGAGCTTTCTTTGGGGATGCTCAGAAATTCATGCAGTGACATGGGTGGGAGGAAGAACTGCTGCCTCTCACATGGGGGTGGCTGGGAGTGAGAAGCAAGTCAGCAATGCAGCATGGGGAATTGTAGCAATTTAGCAAACTAAACTGAACCCAGGGTAAAAATTAGGACCTGAAATAGGCAGGCTTCTCTAACCTCACAGGGTTGGAAATCCCAGCCCTTTGTTTCTTTTAGGTAGGCACACAAGCCACAGTAGGAGAACAATACCCCATCTTTCTAGCTGCTATCTAACCATGTATAGAGGGCTCTGCTTCAAAGAGATAACAATGGAAACAGGAGATAAATGATGGATAACAGAAAAAGCACCAATGAACTCCAGCTGACTCAAGTTTTCCATAGAGCACTTTTTCACACTGAAAAGTGTATGGAAAGACTGATTTAGAACACTTTTATTTTGGCTTTATCAGATTGGCTTGGGCTCCCAAGAACTGAAACAGAACTTGAAAACAAGTTCAAAAGTTTCAGTTTGAGTTTTTGAAATTTTCTCACTTTTTTTCATTCTGAAATGCTTTGTTTAAAACATCTTTTTTAGACATCAAGATAATTTCAGGAAACACAAGCCCCTGTTATCCCTGTCTTCCTGAAATGAACTGAAAAGACTTTTTCAGACAGAAAAGGAATTTTGTTTTGGTTTTGGTGAGAACACTTAAAACACCTTGGTTTCAGTTAACTTCTTTTTTTTTTTTTTTTAAATTAAGCTATGAAACTGAAAACTCAGTTGCTTACAGAGCTGCAAACTAAGATGACCGTGCTTTAGTACCCCACAAATCAGCAGTAGCAGCCCATCAGTGTTGATTGCTTTGCAGGCATCACCGAAGAAATTAGCTTTCAAGAGAGCAATGCAGTGACTGCTGGGATTTTGGCATTGGAAAGCACGAGAGAACTGTAAGGGGGTTTGATGGAGGGCAGGATCATCAGGAAAGCAGAGAAAAGGTTGGTTATTTTCACTCTGGAGAAAGGGATTGCATCAAGCTGAACTGCCACAGGCTTGCCAAAGCACCTGGTGGGCAGGCACCCCAGAGTGCCCTTTTTTATTCCCACTCACTCATGCACAAGCAAAATCTGTTGGAAAGAGCAGCAGGTCATGGATGCTTCTCCTCTCCTCTTCTCTCCTCCCCTCACTTTGCCTCCCCTCGCCTCCACCAAGAAGATGCCAAGGCTGCATCACGCCCCTGGTAGCCCAGGACTGACAGCTCGGCCACCCACTGGTAAAAATAAATCAGCACCTACAGCGATAGAGTCAGAAAACAGTGAGATAGGGGAGCGCACATGTATTTTATCTTAGAATATGCCGTTAGCATTTGCAAGGGTTTCTGGGCACCATTGAACCTGGCTTTTCCAGCTCCTTATTCCCATCAATCCTTTGGCATATTGTGTGTTTCAAAACAAAACCTCAACAAGTTATGTTGTAAGAGGAAGGCATCATCATGATCAGGATCCAGACACAAACATGGACCTTCTTGTCCTGTGGCAGCTGAGCACAGGATAGTGGGAAGTTACAGGAGATAAATAGATTATTGGGGCCTCTATCTATACAGTATCTCTGTTCCCTAATAGCCTGTGTGTCCTGCCCTTCTGAGGTAGAAAAGACCTTGAAAAGACTTGAATAAGCCCATAGATACTATTTAAGAAGATGAAATATACTTTTGGTAACTCTTATAACAATGTGATGTAGGTTTATGTGGGAAAATCCAGAGTTTAAGTGAGACCACAGCTTTTGCAGCTGTGTGGTTACTCACAGTGAAAAAGCAGCCAAGATCTACTGCGTGACACCAGGCACTGAAAGTAAAGCTTCATTCTTTGCACACAAGCTACTTCATAGGGTGGTGGGTGAATATCCTAGCGAATTTTGCTTCTCCAGCTTCTCTGGAGACCTTCTGGCTGAGGTAGGAAGGTCTGCTCTAACTTATAAAGATTGGTTTTCATGTTGCCTGGCAGTTTATTTTGAAGCTTTTCCCAAGGAGAGCTGGGATAAGTCCATCAAAAATAGCTGCTGCAGTGGAAGAGGACAGACTTAGCTGTCCTGGTGGGGTTTTCTTCTCTTGAGAAGGAACAAACCATGAGGCAAAAATTGGAGAAAGCAAAAGTAATTAATGCCTGAGCAACTTGTTTTGCCAGAAGAACCTAGGGCTGATCTCCATCATCACTGATGCCTTCATTAAGTATCCTTGGAGTCTCCGACTGAAAATGCATAAACATAGATCTTGTGAAATGTGGCATTTTTATGATTCTTCAGGAGGAGATGTTGTGGAAACTAAGAAATAAGAATTAGTTAAAGAAGGATAATTTAATCTGTCCATCAACTGAAAATGCAGGATAAGTTAAATATTACTAATATTTTAGATTGTTCTCTGGGCTGAAAGACTATCATTTATGGGTTATCATTTGTGTATTAAAAGACTATTCTGAAGAAAGTAAGACTACAAATGGTAAGATAATATGGAGAACAGGCTCTATCTTCACCTAATAGTGTTTAGATCTGGGAAATACTGAAAATAGTATTAAAAAAAAATTAATCCTACACCTCTTTCTGAATTCTGTGGTCTCTGATCTTGGATCCCCAGGTGATGCAAAGGACACCACAGAACTGGACACAGGTGTTCCTAGGATGTGGTAAGGTACTAAAATCCTATTTGTACTGCCTGAAATTAATGCTCCCTGAAAGGGAGAGACTGTTTAGCATCACACCTTTGCTTTGCCCCAGTTAGGATTAAAAGTACTTTTGTTATGGAGACTTCTTCCCTTAGAAAGACAGGTAGCAGAGCATGAAATACCACCTGGGATGAATATGTTGCCCTGGACAGTGACAGTAAGCAGATAGACTGTCTATTTCTTAATCAACTGAAAGATATTGAAGAACGGCCTCAGGACAGGAATCTTGGTGAAGTTGTCCAGGGACTCCACTGGCCATAGGCTCACACACCAGCAGATGTAACCTTGGGCTGTGCGTTCTCTTGACCACTTAAAATAGAGGTTACATTTTGTAATGGATGTCTTCCTGAATAAACATCCAATTTCCCAAACAATAACCTAATCATCTTGAAAAGAGCCCAGTACTGAAATAAAATTCATTGTCTTAGTGATCATTTTTGTGAAGAGAGATGCTGAGTTTATAAGCGTAGTCTGGTTAGAGTCACTAGATTTATCTACCTTTATTTTCTTTTGTGAGACTGGATTTTTTGTTAAGAGCTGTTTTAGACAGGTCTATGTGATATGTCTGGTTGAGACCATGACATGCTCCTGCCTATAGGTTGCTGCTCACTTTTTGCAGGGTAGAGGGGAGCCTGAAAGTTCCTGTTCTATCATACAGTTGGATTTTTTTTGATATCCTGAAATATTATTGTTATGATCCTCCCCAAATAGAAATATCACTTACAGAAAACATTTCAGCTTTAGTTAGGACCCCGTTAATAGCCCTCTCAATCCTCTCCTGTAGGAATGTATTACAGGTACAAGCATGTGGCAGGCAAATGTAGTTCCTGGGATGGGGACGCAGATTACAGGGAGAACAGTGTGTGTGTGTGTTGGTAGAAGTCGGCAAAAGAGCTGCACTGCAGCTCAAGGAGCTGTGTACTGAAGTTAAATTCAGCTGGTAACTCAAAGGCTTGTGTGTCAAGGCAGCTCTGGACATGTTCCTCCCTTCAGGGCTAATCACTGCAGGGAGTTTAGCAACGTTTGTGGCCGTATCCTGTAAGGTACCTATTTACAAAACTTTATAAATAGAAGATTTATGGGGCAAGGTTACAGGGACCATCGCTCCTTCATTATCACTAATGCAGAGCTCCCCATCCATTTGGGAGGGAGTGGCTGTGATCCTCTGTGGCCTTGTTCATCACCATTTTGTGGCCATGCACTCAGTCCTGACCCCCTGGCAGAGCTCTGGGGCAAATAGTCTCACAGAGCAACTGCTGGAAGACAGAATCCAGGATCCACACCATAATCTGGACTTAGACCAGATCCTGGTCTAGTGATGTCCATGCAGTTATTTCAGACTTACTCCTGAAGGAGAAGAATTTCCTGGAGGTGTGCCGTTGTACTGTTAGCTGCAAACGGGACAATATATCTCGGACAATATACAGCAATGTCTTGGACAGAAGTATCTTGCATAAGCATGTGGGATTGTGGAAGGGCTGTATGGAGGGTAGAGAGAGGAGGATAAGAGATAGAAATGGCAACAAACACTGATTTATTAACAGCTGATTTATTAACCTCATCACATTTTTCAGTTTGCCAAGCAGAAACACATTTCTATCTTTATGCTTTCATTTACAAACCTGTTATTGAACAATTAATATTTTAAAGGAGTGCCATATTAAAAATATTACATTTGTATAAAGTCTTCAAGACAAGTTTATTGTGTTTTGAACGTCAAAGTATGGTAGTCAGCAACTCTGCAACTGCTGTAGCTACAAATGTACACAATTGAAACAATTACTGTTTTTATTACAGTGACAGAAGATTAGACTTATTTTAGCAGGCATACTTTTGTTTTTAATTTTCATTAGTCTGGAAAAATTATCATTAGTGTAGTAGGATTTCAAGCTGTTTATTAAATGTAAATAAATTACTGTGTATACAGAAAGAATCTTTTCCTCCTCACAAACAATGCTAAAATGATGAGCAAATCTGAAATGCAAGGTAAATATGGCCCTAATGCACAAAAGACTAGGCTCCAAACTTCTGCTTCTCAGAGAATTATTAACAGTATTTTCTCCTCCTTGTCACATGCAGTTCCATATTTCTGCTGTCTTTAACCAGTGAGTCGGGTTATTGAAGCCCTTCCATGTGCAAGCAAATGTTTACACTCATTGCTAATCAAAAAAGCACTTCAACATGTTCCAAGATCCCACAGAAGAGATGAGGTTTCAAGATCCATATGTCTGCAGAGTTCAATGCATTGGAAATAAATCCTACATTAGTTGGGTGTATATCCCCTGAAACAGCTGTATGTATTTATTTTACAGAAAAACACTTTGATTGATCCAAGTTATGGACACAATTACAAGGTAGGTGGTAGGAGCCAATTCAGATAAACTACTGAATATATCAGCCTCTTTGATGACCTGCTCAAGAAATGCTGTTTCAACTTTTTCAAAAGCTACAGAATCAATAATACCATGACTAGAATCAATCCTGAAATCGAAAATATGTCCGGGTCCTAATCACTTTAGTCTTTACTTTGAAGGAGGCTAACAAATAATTTAAAAAATGTGATCCAACAGTGAAGAACTGAGCTCCCCAGTGCTCTCCATGGGTCACGAAGCCACCTCTCAGCTCTGCCAGCTGGCAGGCATGTGCTTGTGGGGCTGAAGAAACAGACAGCAAAGTCTCCTGCCAGGGTGGATGCCTCTTGCACCCGCTGCTCGCCCCGTACAAAGCAGAGGACAGGCAGCACAGGACTCAGCGATGCCCTCACACCCGAGGTGTCTTCTGAGAGGCTTTTTCCCTTTCACGGGGGCGTGGGTCTGACGGTGGTGCAGGAGTGCTCGGCCCTGGCACCCGGTGGGCCGATGCCCCGCAGCACCCTTTTTGATCCACCTCAGTCCTGCCCAAATGTAATCCGCTGGCAAGAGCAGCAGGGCACGGGCTCCTCTTCTCTCCTCACTTCGCCTCCGCTCACCTCTACCATGAAGGCACTGGAGCCACATCACACCCCAGGTAGCCCAGGAGTCGCAGCTCAGCCACCCACTGGTAAAAATAAATCGGCACCTGCAGTGATAGAGTCAGAAAGGACTGACAGGATCATAAAGGCAGGAATAGGAGTGATTTTGTTCCCCTTTTTGGGGGGAAATACAATGTAAAAGGAATTGTTCATAGCACAGGAGAGAGAAGTCTTGCTGGCAGTGACTATGGGATTGCTTCTAAACACTTGCAATAACCTCAGAGAACTGCAGGTTTACACAGATTTACAGGGCCCGTTTGCAGGGCTCGAGAGGCAGCCCCAGGGTAGCTATCACATAGTCCTTTCCAAAACCTGAGCAGCAGCATCCCCCACTGTTCCTTTCTGGCAGCCCAGGTTTAGAGGCATAACGCTCCCTCAGGCAGAGCTGCCGAGCTGGCTGGGACTGGGCTGCTTCCAGGACTTGCGTCCCTCTTTCTGGAAAACACCACACTGAGCGGTCTCATTTGATCCCTCTGCACTGAGCCAGCCTGGACTGCTTTGCTCTCTAGTGGGCAGTCCAGAGAAAAAATGCAAAGGCACCAGGCTAGATCCCTTCTGCACAGGTCCTAGATGGTGTTTGCTTTTTTTTTTTTCCTTTTTTTTCCTTTTTTTTCTTTTTCTTTCTCTCTCTAAATTATCTCAGGGGAAATACGACCTTTTTTAAGAAGTGCCAATATCTTCATGTCTAAAGCTACCTGGAAGAAATCCTTGCTGCGTATCTGGAATTCAGATAATAGAAGCCAGATTTAGGATTGTCAACTGGCATGAACAAAAAAGGGAGGCTTTGCTTCTTTATTAAGGGAGCAGGTCAAAGAGCTAAAAATTGTGATTCTTGTGACCTTGCCAGGGTGTCTGCTTACCTTTGTACAAGCAGAGCTTCAACAAGTGCAAAGTTAGGACTGCAAAATTTGGAGTGGTATTTTTCTCCAGACACACATTTTCTCCCAAAAGCAGGTGCATGTTTCCTATCTGGGGCCATCCTTGTGCATCATGAAAACATTTCATATAGTTAAAGTCGTGTCCAAAGTGTTGAAAGGTGAACAGCAGAGTCTTCTACACACTTGGGCTTCTTGTTCTACTCAGCCTTCTTGGATCTTTTCAATTGCGGACCCCTGAAAGCTCTTTTTCTCTTTCTCCTTTTCTTGTCTGGTTGGTTTTCACTCCCCTCTTCACAGGTTTGTTTTCTCTTTCTGGGTTTTTTTTGGTTTTGTTTCCCCGAGAAGGGCCTGCAAACCAATCCAAACCAATAGTATTATTGGTTAGGTAAAGCCATGATAAACTTGAATCAGTTCTTCTTTTAATCAAAGCTAACTCATTCTACCTTCTTTCCTCTGACAAGTTCTCCAGTTGTTCAAAGCATAGGAGCAAATCTATCATGCTTTCTGGAGCAACTGCAGTCAAAGCTACAGGCACCTACAATGAAAATGTAGAAGTTAACAGGCGGCAAGGGACTACGTGGAGTAGTAAGCTACTGTTTGCCAAATTTCTACCTTGCTCTTAAAAGCAGAGCACTTGGATTCGTTTGCATTATCTACATTTCACACAGTCGCCCACCCCAAAATAAGAGTCTGTGAAGCTCTGATCAGCTAGGATCTCAGCTAAACTTTTCTGAAGGTGACAGCTACTCACAGGACAGCTCAGCTGAGCAATTTCTAATGGGATCATTGCACAAAGTCCAATGGCAAACCTGCATCAGCCTTACTCTGAACTTTTGGAGAGCTGCAGACTGATGGATGACCTTGCTTGCCCTTTCAGAAGATTTTAGTGCTCAGACAGAATGAAGTCCTTTCTTAAAAGACCTTTTCTGAAGAGGATCACCTGTTTGTCACTTTTGAACACAACTTTCACATGGGAGTGTAACACTCAGTTAATTGGAGGAGGCTATTCAGCCTGGAGCTCTGAGAGATGCTGGGAGAGGGGAGCAGGGAAAGGCTTGCCAACTTCTTTCTGCCAGGATTTCTTCTGCTCTCCTGAGAAATATTTCTGTGGATATCCCTTTGGCAGCAGTACCACTTTCTGGGGTGGGAGGCTTTTCTTTTGAAATCTGTCTTTTCCTGCGTGATAACTTGTAGGTATTTCACGTGATTCAGCACATGCCTAATGCACCTGACAATCTTTCCATTTTTCCTTATGGCGTATCATTCTGAGGAAAAAAATAAACCAAACACACAACAGACCTAATGCCAGGGAGAGGCACTATTTTTGACTCTGTTTCTGCTGGATTCTGTGTCTGGATGGTGGAGAGAGTTATATCTCAGCATAGGAATTTCTAGCTGAGAAAAGGAAAGCCATTGCTTATGCAGAAGCAGGCACTGGCCTGCTTTTTGCAGACGCAGTAGACACTGGGGCAGATTTCTTTTCTGTTCCTGGTGAGGATAAGACCCTATACATTTCAGCCTCAGCTTTACATCAGAAACTTCCCTCATGCATGAGGCAGGTTCTTACAGTGTTTGTGGACCTGACATACCTCTGCTGTTTCATTTTCCACCATCATATCTCCCCCTGCTCCTTGAAGAAGAGAAGGTCTTGCAACCTGAAGTGCTTCAGCTTGATGCTCCCTATCCGCTTCTCCTGCATGGCCACCTTGCTCTTCCAAATGCAGCTCTAGAAAGCAAAGCAGGTGCAGCGAAGTGACTTCTTGGAAATGAAAAACAACTAAAGCAAAACACATCTGAAGCCCAAAACCAGTTTTCTTCTAGGCCCTTGGATGCCTTGTTTTCTTCTATGTCTGCTGCGCTGAATGGAGAGGATCTGGAAAAGCACATCTCAGCCAGCAGGCTTCAGAAGTCAGAGCCAAGGCCCTCAGGCATCAGCTTATCTTGAGGAGTAAACTGTTCCTGCCCTGAGAGGCAGTGGTCAAACAAAGACCATGGGACAAGCGGGGCTGAGGGAGCAACACCCTATGTTCAGCCCCACCAGAAATGACGCTGAGGAAAGAGCATTGCTCTCCAATCATCTGCTTGATGAACAAGTGAAGGGCAGGTGCAGAACGGAGGCCATGATGTTTGCTTTGTGAATCCTGTCACTCTGAACCTGTGGGAAGCCTTCCAGTAGGAAAACACCTGTCAAGTCTTGAGCCCTCAGCAGCTCTCCCTATTTGCACAGATGCCCACCCAGAACACACTAAGGAATAGGACCAGAAGCCCCAGCCTCTGACAGTCCTCAGTCCATCCTCATACCTGTGGAGCTGGCAATGGGTGCCGGTGACTCCTTGGCTGAGGGACTGAGAGGGCCAGCTATCTTCTCCCTAAATATTTCCCTGCAGTTCTCAGTGAAAAACTCCACCAGTCCCTTCACCTGCACACACCAAACCATTGGTTTCAACGCAGGTGGCTGAAAAGAGACAAAATAGCCTTTCCCATTTGCAGTGGTTTAATCCCAGCCAGCAACTAAGCACCACACAGCTGCTTGCTCACTCTCCCCCACCCAGTGGGATGGGGGAGAGAATTGGGAAAAAAAAGTAAAACTCATGGGTTGAGATAAAGACAGTTTAATAGGACAGAAAGGAAGAAAATAATAATGATAATAATAATAATAATGATAAACAATAATAATAAAAGAATTAGAATATACAAAACAAGTGATGCACAATGCAATTGCTCACCATTTGCCAAGCAATGCCCAGTTAGTTCCCGAGCAGTGATCCCCCCAAGGCTAACTCCCCCCAGTTTATATACTGGGCATGACATCACATGGTATGGAATATCCCTTTGGCCAGTTTGGGTCAGCTGCCCTGGCTGTGTGCCCTCCCAACTGCTTGTGCCCCTCCAGCCTTCTTGGTGGCTGGGCATGAGAAGCTGAAAAATCCCTGACTTAGTCTGAACACTACTGCCATCTCTCTCTCCTTCTGATAATAGTCACCTAACGGAGCAGTCTCCAGTGCCCTCAGGAAGTGCTCCAACCAGAGAAATGCTTCTCTGTGCCACTCTCCCCCAAAATTCACGTTCAGGGTAACAGCCAGCAGGTGTGCAAGTTGGCTTCACAGGTGTCCAGACATCCCCACCGCTGTCAAATGCCTCCCTCAGCTCTCGACAGGCTCTCTTTCTGGCCACAAGCCTGAATATGCCCTTGGTGGATGGTCCGTGCTCGTGCAGGATAGCCAGCAGGTCCTGCAGGGGAGACAGGAGGACAGTTGCTTGGCTGAAGCAGGCCCTGGGGCAGGTGAACCTTCCTCAGAGACAGGGTCATATGTGGACAGCTCTGCTTTCACTGGGGTGGGATCGAGGGGTGGCTGCAGTTAGGTGACATGGGATGTGAGGAGTAGCCAGCTTTGGCCCTGACCAGTGTTGGACTGGTGAACCCAGGGTCATTCTGCTGGGGACACCGCCTCTCAGGAGAAGCCAGAGGGATGGGATCCCCTCATCAGGCTTGCTTACCCGGAGGGGCTGGGGCAGCGTGGCTTCCCTCCTGCAGGGAGCTGCCAGGGGCTGACCAAAGAGAGCCCCTCTGCAGATGGACGCCGGCTGCCCGGGCACCTCTGAGGCAGCCAAGGTCCTCCACAGCACAAAGGGCCACGGCAATCGTCTCCTCCTCCTCCCAGTCCCACCTGCTGCAAAGGAAAACAGAACAAAAATCCATGGATGACAACCACCAGGCGATCCCTTTCAGACCCTCTCAGCTCTGTCCCCCCACTGCTGGGTGCAAAGGAGAGACATCGGGCCCCCGAGGACTCGACCCTCTCCTGCTGCGGAGCGATGAGGACAGACGTGCCCTGTGGGAAGGGCAGCAGCAGCCCCAGTGCAGCAGAAGTGCCCACCTGCAAGAGGGGGAAAGGCCCTTCCTACCTGTCTTCTCAAAACTTCCCTGCCGAGTGGCCAACTCCACCATCATTGCCAGATGGGACCAGGGGAGGCCACTGCTTGGGACGAGCCTGCAAGAAACATGTTACACTTAGTGAGCAGCCCCACAGCAGAAAGGGCCACCAGGGAGCTGCATCAGCCATCTGGCAAGCTGTGAGAGGTAGGGACGGCTGAGACTGGCAACCAGGGATGTGCCTGGCAACCTGGGATGTGCCCGGCAACCTGGGATGTGCCCAGCAGGCCACGACTCCCCAGTACGTCCATATGTCTCTTGTACTGAGGCTTAAGTATTGTCTAGTCTGATCCTGTTGTACCTGATCTAACCCGATCCTGTATCACTAAGGCTACCTCTTTGCTCCAGACTTTCCCCCTGGTCTCCAGGGTGTGGGACTCCTGAAGGTTGGTCTTGCTAGGACAACCATTCCCCAGGATGACTGGCAGCATCTAGGTCAGCCTGAAGTACTGGCATAGCCTCATGAAGGCCAAGAGAGTTTTAAATTGGAGCAAAGTAAGTTCTTGTGGCAATGGGGAACTTGGCATTGCAACTGTTTGAGTTGCCTTGCCCTATGTTCGGTCCTGTCTTCCAGTGTTCAGTAGGGAGGGTCTTTCACAAAATACTGGAAAGCAAACTAGCAACATAATGTCATGTTTTGTTGACTTCCATATGTCAACAGATTTAGCTGAAATTTCACGCAGACAATACTTGGAGATAAAGGCCAGAACTTTTATACGACATTGCCTGTCATGGAAGTTTTAGAAATGTAGGGGGGAAATCCATATTTTTAATTATATATACCACACTTCCCTACAAGCTATTAAAAGGCATTCCAACAGTCTCATTTTTCATTTGAATGTCACTCCTCTTCACACTGCTGATGTTATGTATAACATCAGATCAGGTTTTATTCTCACATAGATTATTAGATAGTAGATAGCATAGATTATCAGAGAGTAGATAGCAGATTATCTGCATTAATCATGCTAATATCAGTGAAAGGAGTTTGCATTTAGCACCTCAGCCAAAGGATAAAGATCAAATCTATCTATTGAACTTGGTGGGCTATTGATCAGCAGATTTAATTCACCATGTTAAAAAAAAAAGTTATATGAGAAAGGCATATTCTATCTTTTCTACTACAATGAATGTTTTAGGAGGTGAAAAGATAAAGAATTCACCCCCCCCCAAAAAAAAAAATTAGAGAAAAAAGATTCAACTTCTAGAGCAATGAGGCTTTTATTTGCTAAGCAAATTTCCCTGTATTATTTCCATTCAATAAGCCGCTTTTTCTGACATTCTGCCTCTAACCAGTACCAATATGGGATGCTTCCAGGAAAAAATTAAACAAACCAAAAACTTGTTATACAGCCAGTTTCCCATGCTGTGCTATGGAAGACGTAGACATCCTCCCTAATCCAGATTTTTTCACTTACATCCAAAAGCATACAGTGTATTTTTACTTGACAATCTACACGAGCTTCTCTCGTGCACAGAAAAACCTGTGACAACAGAGTGGTTGGCATCTGTGCTTCAAAGTCAAGAAAGGCTGTGATAAGATTCCCTGTGCAGCCTTCATGAAGCCTCTTTCTGTGCACTTTTCATGACATTGCCTCTCATTGCATGCTCAGATACAGCCCTTTCCACAGGGCATGAGTGCACTCTGTGCCTCGGATGAGCAGTGATCACTGACAGAGGAATTGCTTCATGTTTTGCACTTTCTGCATTGCTCAGTGTGCATCACACATTTACTGCATCACACCAAATCAGGGAACACTTCTTCACTGCCCATTCTGGTCTGTTCTTCTCTGCACCAGACTTCTTACCTCATCCACCCTGGACCCACCTTTTAGTCTTCTTATCTTAGTCTCAATTTTCTCAGCCAGGCTCAGCCTTATCTGGTCTCCAACTCCCATACGCTCATTCCAGGCTGATCGACATTTCAGTTGCTACTGTAGATGAAGCTTTTGTTAACATATCCAAACTAGCTTTAAACTAATTAACATAGGTAGCATTAAGGGTGAAACCGGGACTGAAAACCTGCTAAGGCACTGACTAAATACTTAGTAGCCACCTTGGGCTGAACCCCATGTCACCACAGTGTTCAATGCTGATATGGCACTGCAATGTCTGTGGGCTGCCTCTCCCATTTCCAGCGTCAACTGCTCCCAGCCTCCCTCTCCATGTCTATTTTCTCTTTCAATGATCAAAACAGCTTTGGTCTCTGCATACAAACTAGGGATTTCTTTTTCCTCAGTGCTGTCTGGATGTCATCATGGGAGGTCCTGACACATCCTTCTCTAGGCAGCAGCAGAAATGGCGGTAATATTGCTATTCTTCTCTGTGCCTTCAAAACAGCTCTGATTTCCCTTTATAGCAGGGTTTCCATTTTGTCTCAAGAGCAGAAACGTCACCCTGTTCAGTCTAGGTAATATTCACACACGCTAGGCCCCAGACTCTAGCTAAAAGTCAAAACCTAAGCTGTTGTGTGACCTTGCCTTGGCATTTTGTGGGATGCCAATGCAGAAAGCAGATGTTTGCAAGAGCCCATACATCAGAGAAGAGCTCTATCTCAGACTGATTCACAAGCCTGCAGCTCTGAGCATTACCCAGCTAACAAACATGTGCAGGGGCCTTCTGCAAAAATGCAGTGCAAATGGGAAAGCTTGGTGCAAATGGACACATGGTAATCAACATCACTGCAGTAAATGCTTATATTCAGGATGACATAAACTCATTTTACATTTGCTTACCCAGAATTTACTGTGTCAAAAAAACCCAACCAAAAGACAAGATTTTATTCAGCTTTTTCATAGTTTAATTTCAGTCTCCAGCTTTTATTACTTTGCAATTAGTCATGCATGTTGCTTTCATAAAAGCTATATCCAGGGAGAAAAACTCCCTAAATAATCCCTAATTTAGTCCCTCAGAAGGAATTTGGCAACCACCCCAGATGATTAAATGGTGATTAAGTAGCTGCCTAAAACTGAGAAGCAAGATGCTGCTCTGCAGCCTCTGAAGTTTTCTGGTAAAGAGCTGAGACTTATGTTACCCCCATTACCCAGGGAGGAAGTCAATCTGCTGCATGGTGCATGGTGGAAATAAGACTCCATGCTTCCCTTATCTTCCTGTCTTGCAAATGCGAAATATGTCTGGCTCCATGTTTTATTGCTTTCACTCTCACCCTGTAAGGAGCCTTCAGGCCTTATGCCTCTTCCCTGCCATGTGTTACTGTGCAGCTGGGACCAAGGCAGTTCAAGGAGAAGCTACTACCCTGCTGGGTTGCCTGAGCCTATTCTCACCAGAAGACTTACTTGAAAAGTTGCCATCAATCTGTTTATCAGATTTGGGATTCAATTAGCACTTTCATTTGAAGTATCTGCTTCACTCAAAACTGAGTTTTGTTTGTTTATGTTTTTCTTGTGGTTAGAAAAGTTTTTGGCAGGTTTCAGCCAAGCTTTGGGGGAAATTTTTCAGAAGCTTCTAGTCAGATATACATACAAATGACTAAATTTGTTGTTTGGGGCTTTTTTTTCAGGAGGAACTGATATTGATTTTTGCATTCGGCAAGACACTGTGTGGGTTGAGGGTGTGGGGCTTTCCCATCAATTTTTTTTCCCCACAAAATATATTTTTCTTCATCTCTAATTTGCTGTTAACTGTATTGGGATTGCTGCTGTTTGCTCCAGTTTGTGCTTGACCTGAAGTACACAGCTGGACCTCCTGGTTTTCCCCTGTCAAACCCACCAGGACTCTGTCAGGGAGTTTCAGCATGGGTTCCAGCTGCACAGATAAGGCGATGAGTGAGATCATGAACTTATTCACAAGGGAAACGCAGGGTCTACCTAAAGACTAACCTACCCATACTTAATGAATGGCATGATACAAAACCTCCTCTGCTTCATGAAACCAAGTTTCTTCCTTTCTATATTTTGGGGGTCCAGCTGGCAAAAAGAATCCCCACCAGACACAAAAAGAGGAGAAAAGTAACTCAAGCCAGCTGTGTGCATGCAGTCATGATGTCCTGGGGAGCCTGGGAGCTATATGCAAGGACTTTTTTAGTTATGATGCAGTTAACACTAACGTTTCATCAGCTCTGTGATACATATTAGGAAGTTTTAACTTACTACTGAAAGTGTATTAAATGCTATGATGTAACACTTATTTAATAACTACATGATGTGAGAGGTTATTTGTGATCTCAGGCACAAGGTAATACAGACAGAAGTATATGCTTACCCAGAAAAGGAATTCTACTAACAGTTAAATGCTCAGATATCTGTTTATGATTTTTAGAGTTCTATTTGTTGCCAATTAGTTATTTAATTGCTAAACATTAGCTAACTGTTTTCATGCTATGAACTCCCTCTACAGGGAGATAGAGGTTTCACGTACAATAGGACAGAAAATCTAAACACAATGTATAATGAGGACACCATTTATAGCAATCTCAGACTCAGTTTCTTTAATTTCCTATGCATGAACTTTACCTATGCAGGTTGTTTCTGTCTTTAAGCAAGCAAAATGTTGATCTGAGAAGGAAGTAATAAAGGAAGAAGTAATCACATTTCAATTGGAATACAAAAGATTTACATACGTTCTGTAATCAGACATAAAGCACCTAAAAGCCAAATAAATGAGCTTCCTACACCATTTTGGCTGACTGTTCTGTTTTTAATCTGGATGGACTTCATGAGGAAAATCCTAATGGACTTGGTTTCTCTGCTGAACTCAGGAACAAAGATGCTATACGGAAGCCAGTTATAATTGTGACTTTTTCCACAGCTACCAAACCTGCCAGGCCACTAGACACCAGTCAGCAACATCTACTAGATAGCACGTAAGTGAGTGTAACTGATAGGAAAATATTCTCAGGCATGTGTGCTAGCTCTCCCAAGAAATCTTATTCCCTTATTCTCATCTGGGATGAGAATGATGCTTGTTTGCTGCTGTGCCTCCTGTGCCCTGGGCTGGGGGGGCCAGCAAGCAGACACATCTGGTGGGCAAGGGGAGGCAGGTCAGCTGCGAGAAAGACAGCAAGCGGGAAAGCTGGGGTCAGGGGCACGGCCAGGGTCTGTCACTTCAGCAGTGACTTCTATGGGTTTCATGGGAGAAAGGGGTTCCAGGGTTTCCAGGCAGGTTGAATGAATTAGCCTGAGTTTACTTCAGTTCCTTTTTGGAAATAACCTTCACAGAGAAGTTGGTTGGCTCTTTCTTTGGGGGTTAGAGGTGTAGAAAAGAGAAAGCAAGAGAAAATGGAGAAAATGGACCCAGCATGCAAAAATCTACTGAGGAAGGGCAACTTTATATTTACATCTTTTCAAGTAGCATGCTTCACCAAGTAGATGGGGGGGTTGTTTCTTCTAGTTTAGACTTTGTGTCCTAAAACCCAGCCTGTGGAGACTGAGAACCTTTTGGCCAATCCTTCATAGAAGAGGTGGTGCGGTTCTACCTCAAAGTTCTGGCTGGTGCAGGATCCCTCACAAACAGTTTAAATACTTTTTGCATAATAGTGTGAAGGAAAGATACTGAGGCACTTTTTCCTTAGGGATGTGGTATAATGTGAGCAGAATAAGTTTCAACTGACATTAGCTATGTAAAAGCTAGCTTGTCCTCTGAGTTGCCTGTATAGTCAATAGAGAAGCACAAGTTGCTTGAGAGAACAATTCACTTTATCTTATGAGCCGATAAATGCAATCTAGAGGTTTCACTCCACTTCCACTGACTATAGATAGAGCCTAATTACTGGGAATTACAAAGGTAGGTGAGATGAATCCCACACAAGTTGTCTCAACTTGAAAAATGTACATGTATTTAATACAGCTCTCCAAAATATAAGTTGCATCATGAGGTGCCTTGAAATCAGGCTGCAGGGTGGTGAATGCAGGCATGTTACTGCATTTTTTAAAAATACACGGTCATGGTTCCTGGAAAACAGAGCGCGAGATCCTTGCCCATTATAAAATGTATATGCTTAGCTGCCTTTGTAATATATGAAGCTCTCAGTCCTGACTGTCTCTTGCTATCCAAAAAATGCTTGGCTTTAGGATAAAGCAAATAAGTGCCATTTATCTCTGAAACAGTCTTCCATTCCCACAAAGCAGTGATGGCCCTTGGAATTAGTGCTAGGCAATCTGGGACATGTGTGAAAGGGAGCAAAGAAAAACACTCCTTACAGCTGCAATCAGCCACAATGCTTTCAAGCAGCTCAACCCAACAGCAACTTTCAGCCCAGCTCTTCCCATCCCCCTTGTAATATCTACCCAGATACCACTATGCTCTTCTGCTGTGTGCTTTTCTCATCCCCCAGCTCTCACACTGCAATTTTCATCTGCTATTACTTAGTGGCAGTCCTGGCAAAGCCCTGTGCTGAACAACTCCCTCTTGGCATGGGGGAACCTCCTCCCAGTGCTCCACTTCCCAGCTGCTTTGAAATAACAAAAATCAGAGACTGGGCTGAACCACACACAAAGAATTTCAGCAGTTTGGGGGTCTCAAAGTAAGACTGTGCAATATCTCAAAAGCATATTAAATACAACTGACTTTTCATAACATAACAGCACTGATAGTTTCGCCTGAGTTGGTCTTCTCTGCTTGGGACACATCAGCATCACTTCATATGAATGAGAAAGTTACATGACATCAAAATCACGCTTTCCAAACTCAGATTCTGTTCTGACTGAAGGTGGCATAAATCTGGAGTAATTTCGTTGCTATCATTATTCTAGGTTCAGGGCAGTATAATCGGGAATAAAATATACTCCAGCAAGCACTGCTAGTCCTCGCTTTAACAACACGTTTTAATTTTATGGCAAATTTTAACTAATGCAATTTGAAAAGGAAGATGGAAGTAGAATGTGGAAACAAGTCACTTTCAAATGAATGCATATGTAATGGTTCCCTGTGAAGAAGCTTGCAAGCAATGCAACTGCTCATCCAGAATGGGGTTATTTTTTTAATTTTAGCTAATGTTGATTTAAATATACCATTTTAGTGACCGTGAAAGAAATATAACACGATTCATTTTTATTGTGATTAATTATTCCAATATTTCTTAAGCTTGTTGTGTTAGATTCTGATGTTACTTACATTTTGTTTTCCACTATTTTAATTTCATTAGCCCCAAAGAAAATATTCCAGATTTTTGTCAGGATAACTTGGAACAAACATAGGCCTTATATAATTTAAAAAAAATCATTTAAAAGTGCATAATACAACTGTTATTCACACCTCCTTTTATTTATTCTGAAAACAGGAAAAACCTAGCAACTGCAAAGAGCTGAACAGCATGCAAAGTGTGATTGAAACACTACTAAAATGCAGGTCTAAATAGGTAACTTTAATTGATTAATTTTCTTCTTTATTGGGTTAACTGTTGAACAGCCAGCCCAAGAGAAGCCATCAGGACAAGTCCGTTCAAAAGAGGCTTCCAGGACGTTGGGTTAAGGCTTGACCCTCAACCCTGGAATTCCATTAGAATCTTAAAAAATAAAAGGTTGAATCATAACAATTTGTAAACAAGGACTGAGCATAGTGAGTGCTTTGAGATGTGCCTGATTCTGCCGCCTGCATTTACAGCTCCGAGACGTATCAGCTGTTGAGCTAGGAGCCTCCTTCGTCTCGGCAAAGATGCTGAGCTGAGCCTCCACAAGTAAGACTTGTTTTCTCAGGAGCGAATAACTTTTCTCAGGAGTAAGTCACTCCAAAATATCCAGATGGCAACGTTACCTAAGTAACATTCTAGAGTGATGCTAAATTTGCAAGGTGCCCACGGCAAGGGATATGTAGAGCGACATCTGTGTTTCAATGATACTTCACCAACAGTTAGAATTACCAGCAATAACAAAACAGGAAAAATAATGTTCCCTCATGGACACAGCTTATCACATGTCTCACTGATAATATATTGCCCTCGAGTCTTCACTAAATGAATATTCTAGACACAATCTGAACATCCCTATACCTCTCACAAATTAGTGAAGTCCAGTAAGGGCTCAAGAAGTGAAGTATGATTAAGTCAGATGGGAAATGCAAAGAGCTCCGTTACGATCACAAAGCTCTAGTGACTGATTTTAGGTGCATGAAACACACCTGACAGACAAGAACACAGTGAGAGCTCAGGCTGGGCCGCAGGAGGAGACTTTCTCAAAGAGCCAGAAATGTCCATCCACACTTGAACTTGCTCAGTATGCAACACAATTTCTAAGTTCATGGTGTCTACATTTGCAGTTTAGAGCTCTATGACTTTCAGTGTATTGGTTAACAGCCACATGCCATTCTAGATTTGTAAAACCCAAAAGGTTTTGCTGCCTGTGCTGGTTTTGGCTGGGGTGGAGTTAATTTTCTTCACAGTAGCTAGTATGGGGCTCTGTTTTGGATTTGTGCTGAATACAGTGTCGATAATTGAAGGATGTTTTTGTTCCTGCTGATCAGTGCTTACCCAGCGTCAAGGGCTTTTCTGCTTCTCACCCCACCCCACCAGCGAGGAGGCTGGGGGGGCACAAGGGGTTGGGAGGGGACACAGCTGGGACAGCTGACCCCAGCGGACCACAGGGATATTCCAGACCATATGATGTCATGCTCAGCATATAAACTGGGGGGAGGTGGCTGGGAGGGGAGGATGGCTGCTCAGGAACTAACGGGACATCGGTCAGCAAGTGGTGAGCAATTGCATTGTGCATCACTTGTTTTGTATATTCTAATTTTTTTATTATTGTCTTTTTTTTTTTCATTTTCTTCCTTTCTGTCCTATTAAACTGTCTTTATCTCAACCCATGAGTTTTACTTTTTTTTCCGACTCTGTCCCACATCCCACTGCAGGGTGGGGAGTGAGTGGCTGCACGGTACTTAGTTACTGGCTGGGGTTAAATCATGACACGGCCATATTATTTCATAGCATACATATTTATCTATATATACACAGGGAGATATTTCTCTGATTCAGAGCATATGAAGTAAGATTGAAATTATGCATTACTGTAAGACAGGTGAAGAACTGAGTAACTGAGCCACAGAACTGGTTGTCCAGGCTCACTAAAGCAACTCATGTAACCTAGGCAAACAGGGGAGTAACAGTGAAGTGGTAGGTGTCTGTAACAGCTCAGTGAATCCAGACCTGGCAGCAGCAGGTGGTTTGCACCTTGTAGGTACAACCATCAGAAACAAACATCTCACCCTTGCTAGAAAGTGAACTGTCCAAATATGACCAGCTGTTAACATACATTATTTAAAATACGTATTTCTGCAGCTAGAAGGTATACCACGCATGCTCTAAGGCTTGCAAAGTGTCTGTACCTGCTAATGGTTATAGCTGAGAAAAAAAAAAAAGACTTCTGCTTTCACCAGCACATTTTCTCTATGCAAGAGGCAGTTCTCTGGTAGCCTCTCTGGCAGGATACCGTTCCTTAGTGGCCAGGGAACAAGAAAGGATTAGACCTTAAGGAAGGAGTTTATGCATAGCATCAGTCTGCCCTCAAGTGTGAACATCTGGGATGTTCCAGCAATCGTTAACACAGAACCACTCCAACGCATAAATGAATCTCTGTCACTTCTCTGACAGGTAGCTTTCAAAAACACTGAACTTTGCAGATATTTGAAGTTCAGCCCATTCTTGGAAGTAATATTAAATTTTGTCTTATTCAGCACAGTGTCTTCATTGCACAATGCCGTTTGAAGCAAGTTTAATGATACTGCTACTACAAATAGCTTATGAAATAATTGGCACAGGTCTCCTGTTCTTTAGGTTTGTTTTCTGGTCTGACCTCCAGTTATTTACCACAGATTTATTTCTCTGACTGGATTTCTCTAGCAATTCCATTTCCCATCAAACAGTGCTCTTACACACACCATTAACGACAGAGGGCTAGTTATGTTTCACAAGGAAAGAAGTAAATTTATTGAACTATGGTAACAAAAAACACATTCCGTTTACCTCCTCAGTCATTTTAGCATCTATCTTTACTGAAGTCCCATTAATTCACAGCCTGTGATTCTTTTATTTTTGGTAATCCTTCTGCTGCTTGTGAAGGGTTTTAGCATTCACCACAGTACCGGATTGTTAATGTACCCATTTTGTCACTGTCTTCAATCCACCTCACCTACCAGATGCTTTGGAGGGTATTTCCACCAACGGATTCCATCAGTATTGACTGTTGCCCATATCAAATGTTTAATGTGCATTGTCAGATTTAATCATGTGTTTGCTTGAACAAGATCCATTATTGTCTTTGCTTGTATTGCAAAGAGACAGCTTAGTAGGGTTTCTCACTTCACAGATTATTGAATCTTTTTGATGAACTGTGCTGTTTGTAGCCTAATAACTCTAAGCTTTTAATTATTAAGAATCTTGGAGAATTCTGAACAGTACAAGATAAAGGCTTTTCAGTCAGCACTTTGGACTCTGACTTGCTCCAGCATCTCTTGCCTGCCCTGTGGAACAAGTCTGAATACACGACAAATGGAAGCATTAATTATTGTCTGTGTAATACATACATACATACATAGAGAGGGATCCCTGAAGCACCAGGTAAACCAGTTTGGCTTAGGCAATGTAGTGTGACAAATTTACACATGGACATTTGCTTTAAACACTTTCTGGACAAATTCACCTCTGTTGAGCTCCATCACCAATATGTTAAAGTACTTGTTAAGATTGCATGTAGCCCTCTGGTGATTGTGTTGATGGATGATAGCTTTCTACTGTGGGAAAAGATTGAGTGCCTAGGGCTGATTCTTTCACATGTGTTAGCGCTTTTTTTTTTACCATGAAGTTTTGTTCATATGCCAGTATCTTAGCAACGGCAGACAGTCTGATTCAAGTAAGTTCACTGTTTCGTCCCTGGGAATTTAATACAATGATGACATCCCAGCTCAATCTTCTATTCCACTGCCTTTCGGGGTATAGAAGATCAATTTATTTAGTGCTGTGCACTACAAAGCAAAAGCTCCAGGATTGATCAGCCCAGAAAGGGTCTGAAAAATGTTGCTGTGATAGGGTAAGCAATCATTAAATCAGAAATATAGCGCCAGTAACACATGGCTCTTTGGCAGACTGGCAAATTTGCAGCCTAGGGGTTTTAATGTCCTAAAATAAGGGATCAACAATAACAAGGTAACCTGCAACTTGATGAAATACAGCCCAATATCTTAAAGTGCATCTGCAAGAAATTAGAAGTTCATGGCAATGATATATTACTTAGGCTACAGTGGAAGAGAAATTAACTTTGTGGGAGATTATACCTGTACAGCAGTAGGACTGCAGTCACATTTGGCAAAGTACTATTTGAATTGTTTGGAAGACAGCATTCATATATATATTTCCACATATTTTGTGCTTAAGCAAAGATTAGAAAGCAAGCATAAGGTTCCATTTCCTTCTGACAATGCTGGCTCATCCCTTTAAGGATATCTCTGTGTGGAGAGGCACTGCTAAAGTTAAATGGAAGAATAACATGACCTATTTTAACTGAGTGTTCCTAGATGTCAATCTAAATGTTTAGCATTAAAAAAAGTGAGAGTTGAATGGTATGGCTAGATAAGCTTGTCTTCAGGGTCCTGCTTTAAGAAAAGTTTTTTCCCTACCTCTTTGTCATCAGTATCCAAAAGTTCAAGGTTAATCTGTAAGGTATGCATTGAGAGCGCAGTTCTGCAGCCCCTATTTACAAGAGCAGTCCTGAGGAAGAAAGCTGAGCAGTATCTGTGAGTAGCGCTGGTCTCATGTACACAAGATAGGCAAAAAAACGCAGGTATTGATTCCAGGCTGATAGGTTCTTGTTCAAACAGGAATATGGTGTATAATGTGCTTTTAATATCTGAACAGCATTGTCAGTCTATCTCCATCTCTGCTTGTTCAGATTTTCCAGATACATCTAGAGTCTGGAGCCACATATTTGGTTGTACTCAGTTTCTAACACACCCTAACATTTTTGTGCGAGTTTCAACAACACTACATGTCTCTGATGTGAATGCAAGAATCCAGCAGGTTAGAGATTTGCCGAGTATGCGCTAACCAACCACAGCAAACTTCTATGGGAACCTGAGCAACATTGGCCACATGAAAACTAGTCTTTCTCCTTCTGAAACTACAACACACATTTCACAGCTCCCTGGCTGTTAATTTGCTTCAAAACTCAACACTTGCACACCATGATTGAAGAGCAACCACAAGAGGCCTTCCTAGTGCACTGGTAACATTTTAAAACTGGAAATCTGAAGAATTAAACATGTTCTTGGTCATGAGACCACACACTGAATAAAGGATTAGCAGGAGATGCAAAGTGTTTTAACTGGGGTGGTTGTATATAGATTTTAACTTTCAGAGAAATGTCTTGCTCTCCAGGAAACATTCACTTACATGGAAAAAGGAGGCAAAAGGTGGGACTTGGGAGGGAACCCTTGCTGCATTGGATTCAATGTGCTTGAGGCCGTGGCTCTCTAAATGCCTTGGAAGAATTTCAATTCATTCCAGAGAAACACTGTCATTAGCAGAAAATTAGCCAGATTTTGTTTGCCTACAGTTAGTCTTCAGAGTAAAAGTCAGATTAACATGGGGTGGCTGCAGAAAAATAACTAAGACAATAGCAAAATAAGGAATAAATTTTTACGATGAATAAAAAAAATCTTTTTTTTAAATATACATTTAAAGCTCTTTAATATCAAAATACATGTATCAGTCAACAGCACTTTCTTTGCCTAACCAGGAAAAACTGTTTAAGGCATCAAATTTTACTCTATCTAAAAAATATTCTTACTCTTACTGCTCACAAGGATATGAACAATAAAAATCCATACTCCTATTCTAGAATATTTTGTGAGGACCATGACTACATGTAAAGATAAAATGCCAGACTGCAATATTCAAACAAAATATAGTTGGTTTGGAACAATTTTTCAAGTAATATCTAAAGATATTTTGAAAAAACATCCACTTGACTGATGCAATCCCTGCACGTAGTTCTACTCTGCTTAACAGACTATTTTATTTGAATACATAAATATGCTTTTTCATGGGCATGAGAACTTTGCCTCATGTCTGGAAGCACATTTTTTGCTTATGTGGGGAATGAGAGCCTGGGTTTGTGCTGCTCCTATCCTTCGTCTATTATTTCCAAAAATCTTCATGGAACGTGTTCATGTTCAAAAAACGACAAAGGCAGGCAGCCAACAGTTTGACTCTTTTTGAGGC
This sequence comes from Haliaeetus albicilla, assembly GCF_947461875.1. NCBI lineage: Eukaryota > Metazoa > Chordata > Aves > Accipitriformes > Accipitridae > Haliaeetus > Haliaeetus albicilla. The sequence goes on along the minus strand of NC_091485.1, from coordinate 35,654,557 downwards.
AAAGGATAGACAAACAAGAACCCCTTTGTTTATAGACGCTTCATTGATGTGAAGATACCATGATAGTGCACTTTTCTTTCAGAAACGTGGAGCAAGGCACTGCCTACACAATACTTGTAAAAACCAAACGGACACCATTCTTAACAGAGCTCCACAATTAGGCATGCATTACAGTAGCAGTAATAGTACAAGCAGAAGGATGGCATTTTTAACAGAGTGGCTGTTACTTACTTAAGAATGTTTCAGCAAAATATTTGTCACAATTTCTAATGATATCTACACAGACAAAAAGTTTCCCATAAGTACTTGAGAACAGCACGCACTGCTACTTTACACTCTTCATCCTTCAGCTAACATCCTCCTCTCTTCCCACTGTTCCTTTTCATCTGCCTAGTCTTACACCTAGAAAAGTATTAAAAGGACAAAACAGCAATTATTCTTTCAGTTATGTCTTCCTGGGTAGTCTTTAAATCTCACCTGTGATCTCCTGATTTTCCTAATTAAAGTCATAAAGCTTTATGATTTAAAAAACATACTTTCCAAATTAAGTATTCTAATGAGGATCATATCAGAAAAATAGTCAGAGATAAACATAAATATTTCAGAAGGTCAGAACCAAAAGTAGCATTATTAATATTATTAACAACAAGGTAAACCAGTGAGGACTTGATTAGGGGAGTTAGAAGATAATGAATGAGACACAGGCGTGGCTGAAGGGTAAAGCCAAAAGCAACTAATTACCATGGGTTTCAAGGAGAATTATAATGTGATTAAGATCATGATAATTTAATCTCACTTCTTCCTTTGTAAACATTCCCTTGCAACTATTTATAAAGAGTATGAAACCCATTGTGGAATACAGAGAAGAGCAGAATGGAAACTTTAACCAGGGCCTTCTCTTTAACAATTAACTGGATCTCTGTCATACCAATCATCTTCAATTCACATCAAAACCAATGGGCAATGACTGATCTATGGAGACATGCTGTGTAATCAGGCCTTCTTCAGGGAACATGGACAGGTATTTCTGATATGGCACTGCAAACAGAGTCAAAGACATCCATTTGATGACAGTCACATATTACCACCTAAAGCCCGGTCAGCTGTCCATGGGAACAGAATGAAATCCAAACCCAGGCACCAGCTCTGAATACTGAGCTGCTGAACACCTAGACCTAGAGGAGCTCTTCCAGTTTATAATTGCTGTAAGTCCTGTGGGCAGTTTGCACTGGAAATCCTGGTTACTACAGAAGATCTGGGGTCATCCCACATGGAGGAGTACTCCAAACTACATGGAACCAGAACAGAGACCTTTGCAGTGCAGGCAGAGTATTCACTCAACCCCTGTGCAATTCTTATAAAAGACATTTCACATGTAACTAGTAAATGAGCCAGTAAAAACAGAATATCTCACATGCTAAAGAAATCTTTATGATGTGCAAAGAGAGCAGCCAGTAGCAATCAGAACTATTGCTTTTGGCAAGTTAAGAATGAAACACTGGCATTTCCCCTTTGAAAAGTATGTGGTGCACAAGCACCAGCTTCTGGCTGCAAACAAGTCTTCCTCTGTGTTTCTCCTGGCATTAGCCAGCATGTGAGCTGGACCTCCAGCCTACCTCAGCAGTCATATTAAGAAAGACTAAATGAGTAAGTGAAGTCATCACGCCAGTTCCTCTCTTGCTCGTTCTCAGATATCCCTATAGTAATTTCTGAATGTGGACTTCTGTTTGCTGCACCACACAATTCACACTGGCTGTCCCCACACTGCCTGAATCCTCCTTGTGCCTGAATTCCCTCCTGTGGCAAGCCAGTATTTGCTCCAGGCTCAAGCCAATTTCAATTAATGTAGAGGCTACGTGAAGACCTCAAGAGCATGCACTCAAATCCAGAGCTGATGTCTGTGCTAACCTGATACACCTAATTTGAGAGTGATGCCAGATCATTAGGGAAGTGGAATTTGGGCTCAGGAAAGAATTAAATCCACTGACAATATTTAGAATAAAAATTGCAGAATTGCTCATAGAAAATATTATCAATGTAATAGAAACTGTTGTACAGAAACTATATATCATTGGATCAGTTTAATATAATAGTCATGTTTAAGTAACTGTTACATGAAAGTGAAGAGAAAAAAATTTTCTCAAATAGTTGGCAAGCTAGTACCTGTAGAGGTATCACCTCCCCCCAAATAATCTCACAAATACTCTCATTAATTTTCAAAGAACACAAGAACGGAAACTAAGTAATATTGATTCATCCACTTTTCGAATGGGAAGGCAACCCCTTCTCAAAAACAAGATCCTCTGTCCTGGCTTCAGCTGGAATAAAGGTAATTTTCTTCTTAGTAGCTGGTATAGTGCTGTGGTTTGGATTTAGCATGAGAAGAATGTTTATAACGCACTGATATTTTAGTTGTTGTTAAGCAGTGTTTCTACTAAGTCAAGGACTTTCCAGCTTTTCATACTGCCCTGCCAGCAGAGGCTGGGAGTGCACAAGAAACTGGGAGGGGAAACAGCAGTGACAGCTGACCCCAACTGGCCAAAGGGATATTCCAGACCATATTACATTATGCCCAGTACATAAACTGGGGGGAGTTGGCCGGGCAGCACCGCGGCTCGAGGATTGGCTGGGATTTGGCCAGTGGGTGGTGAGCAATTGTATTGTGCGTCACTTGTTTTGTATATTCTAGTAGTAGTATTTTCCCTTCCTTTTCAGTTCTATTAAACTGTCTTTATCTCAACCCATGAGGTTGGGGTTTTTTTCTTCCCTGATTCTCTCCCCCATCCCACTGTGGCGGGAGAGGGAGTGAGCGAGCGGCTACATGGTGCTTAGTTGCTGGCTGGGGTTAAACCATGACATCCCCTCACATAAAATTCTGTTCCTAACCACCCTGATGCTACTTTCCTGTTGGCAGAATAGCAGCGGCGGCAGCAGAATAAAGATAGAAGCTATGAGATATTCAAAAGAGCCAAAGGAAATACAGTGCACATTTTTCAATAAATCTCAGTGTCAGCTGGCTGTCTCTTGTCTCTAGGTACACAGAAATTCAAGGTGAGCACAGACTGGTATACAGCAGCCAAGGGAAGCAATTTTGTTCAGGCTAGTTTAATATTCTTACACTTAATGACCTTCTCATCAAAGTCAAGACTATCAAGTTTATTACTCAGTTAAGAACAGTCTACAGAATTGTCGTGGTTTAACCCCAGCCAGCAACTAAGCACCACGCAGCCGCTCACTCACTCCCCCCCTATCCAGTGGGATGGGGGAGAAAATCGGGAAAAGAAGTAAAACTCGTGGGTTGAGATAAGAACAGTTTAATAGAACAGAAAAGAAGAAACTAATAATGATAATGATAACACTAATAAAATGCCAACAGTAGTAATAAAAGGACTGGAATATACAAATGATGCGCAGGGCAATTGCTCACCACCCGCCGACTGACACCCAGCCAGTCCCCGAGCGGCGATTCCCTGCCCCCCCCTTCCCAGTTCCTAAACTAGATGGACGTCCCATGGTATGGAATACACTGTTGGCCAGTTTGGGTCAGGTGCCCTGGCTGGGCATGAGAAGTTGAAAAATCCTTGACTTCAGTCTAAACACTACTGAGCAACAACTGAAAACATCAGTGTTATCAACATTCTTCACATACTGAACTCAAAACATAGCACTGTACCAGCTACTAGGAAGACAGTTAACTCTATCCCAGCTGAAACCAGGACAAGAATAAAAAAAATAAGCCTTCGAAGTAGTAGATGGCATATTACCTGTTATACTATTATCCCTGTCTACAGTCTCATGCAATATTGTTAGATTTTGTACTAGTAGAAACTCTGGATTGTAAATTACTTAAGAAATTAATTTAAGTTCAACTATGTATACAGGATAGACACTTATCTTCAGCTTTTGACTAAGAATGTATATAAAAATAACCATCTTCTACATAATACCTTTGTTTTTGTTCTGTAATGTTCACTACTAGATCATTGATTGGATGATGAATGGTTACTGAGATCAGTGAAACTGAGTAATTATCAGTAACATCTAGGTTCCCCCAAAACAACCTAGTAAGGTCTCCATTTCAGTTTCCTCTAAATTCCCAAACTAGACTGTTGGCCAGTTAAAGGTTATAAGTTATAAAAGTTGGTAAGTATTAAAAGTATTACGGTATTAAGTATTAAAAGTTACAGGTTGAGAATAATTTTGAAACAACTACCATAAAATCATACACTTTTCAACAGTGTCGTCCACAAGCAAAGGTAAAAATACTCACTTTATTTCAACATTCATTATCCAAATAAAGCCAGCACCCCAGTTTATGAGTAAACTTCCCTGAAGGCGGTGTTGTAAAGCAAGTTTAAAAGAGAAGAAAAAAACCAAAGGCCAGAGTAGAGGACCCAAAGAATTGCTCATTGCCACAAACTAGAGAGCTGCTTCAGGGAATAATGGAGTTTGTTCAAGCTCCTCAATTTTCAAAGCAAAACTTTCCCTGAATTCTGTTATATTACCCCTTCACAAAAAGTTCCTAGGCAAAGTTTGCTGGGAGACTTTGGGACAGGATCCTCTCCCCTTCTCTACAGCGGGGTGTCCACAACCAGGAGGCACTTGCCACTCGGGTGTTTCTCACCAAGCACAAAGCACAAGTATCCTGAAACCAGATGTTAATTTTGAGGGCTGAGGCCAGGAATGAACTAGACTTCAAGACTGCCTTCTTCAAATGGATTAACTGTGGGAAGACCTGGGTTTTATTACTTCCTTTTGAGGTAACCATCCTCAGATGTTCAAAGATCACAGGCACTTTTATTGAGGGTATTCGCACTCTTTTGCAAAGCTAATTTGGAGCTGCGATAAGAAGCACAGGAGCCAGTTTCACAACACAGGACCTCAGAAACAATACTTAGGGGCCTTAAAGTGTTCTTGACCCTCATTCCCAGCCCTTGGCATGACATCCAGTTCCTCAGGACATAGCAACTTCAGTAGGAAAAAATCAATTTTGCCATCCAAAAGAGCAGCGTAACACCTGATCCTCTGCCATGCCCAATGCTTTCTGTTTGTTTTGCCAGGTTAGTTTTCAGATGGATGAGTTCCCTGGTCCAGCTCCCCACGTGGTTTCACTTACACTAGCTTGCGTGGAGGTGGTGGAAACACACAGTTGGGGACAGCTTGTTGCAGGGAGAGCAGACAGGTTTGGGCTTGCACCAAGTTAAAGAGCTCGGGTGGGCAGAGCCACACAAGGACATAAAACTGCTTTAACTCTGGCTCAGTTCACTGTCCCAGTTTGCAGGACAGTTCCATGAATAGCTGTGCTGGTACAACTGGAGGAAGAAGAGTGTGGGGCCAGAAATGAGCAGTCATAGATAGAAACTGAGGAACAAAAACTCCATTCAGCTGTGATCGCCACCGAACTACTGAGCAATTGATAGCATTCAGTGTCATTTCTGAAGCTTTCTGCAGTGCTGGAAGCAAGAGAAAATGCTATCTTGTTTTGAGGGGACAGGAAATCTGTGAATAAACGTGACAGCTCTGAGAGGTGCCGCTGTAAACCAGCATGGTGTTAAAATGAAGTTCTGCCTAGCTGAGGGGATTTTACCACCACAACCCTTTCTGGAAGAGTCTGTTAGAATCCATCAGCAATTAAAGCTCTCAGGTGATATATAATAGGCTTTTAAAGGAGAGTCTCCACAAAGCTGTGAAATATGGTATTTCACTGCCTTGTACTTATATGGTCATCTATTCCTTTATAAATTGAATGGGTATTTCACTCTAATGGATATTTCCAATTCATATGTAAATGCTGTTCTAATTTGATAGCATTTTTACTCACTTTACAGACTTGAAGATTTTGCATTTAAGACCAGAAACGACTATCAGGTCATTTAATATCATCTCTTTATCTTGGACCCCTAACCTTACCCCACGCTAAGCTAAATAACTTATTTGATCAAAGTGTAGGTTGTGCTTGATAGTTGCCACAAAATCCCTTAAAATTCCTGCAGTTCAGTGTCTTCCCCACTGTTTTATCATCATCACAGCAGTTTCCTTACTGTCACCAGCAGATTTTTCTGCTTTTCCTGATTTTTGCAACACTCTCAGACTGCTCTGAACAGCTTCAATGCATTTCGCCTGTGCTGGAGTGCTGGGCTTTTCCTAAGCTGAAATGCCTGTGCACTTTGGTTCAGATTCTCCACAGCCTTGGAGTTCAGTTACCAGTGAAATCACATTTAACTCTCAAGCTGTTTACAATTCAAACAAAAGGATTTGTCTGTACGGCATCCAAAACCGACAGTTACAAGTACTTAAGCTTTTTGCACCAAGGTCAAATATAAAAAAAATCTCCCTCCTATTTCCTGCGCTTGCAGTCTTCTGCATACCATACAGCTTAGGCTGCATCTACAGAGCCTCTTTTTATGTATCACATAAGTTTTTACAGATAAGCTCGCTCTTCTAATCCTCTAAGGGTTCCATACAAATTCAGCCTTTTCCCTTCTAAACTTCTTAATTTCTTACTTATTCAGAAGATATTTCTGCACTTGACTACTTAAAGACTTTTTCATTTCCTTGGAGATATAATAATTTTTTTGCAGAATACCTGTTAAGCTCTGTACCTAACTGGACTATTAACAAATTTGTGACTCAACAAGGTAGTAAAATTCTGCCCTTTCCCACTGTCCTAAACCAGGTTTGACTGCACCTGTAAGATGGCATAATGTCTTGAAGGAGCACATTAAAACTTTCGCACTCAGATGACTGCTGATCTGATTTATAAACACCGTGCCCATTAAAATTTGTTCCAAACATTTCGGCAAACCAGTTTAGTATCAGATCAAGCAGCAGGTGCCTATATCAGAATTCCCCAGACCACCCACAGGTCCTTTCAGGCCCCTTCTTATTCCCTTCCCACTCCTTTACTCCTGAGCTCAAGGCACCTGGCTGCAGCTGCTCTTCCACAAATGCAGGCTTGGACCGTGGTCTTTCTTCCTGGAGCCTCACCATAGTCAGCTCTCTCTCTCTGTCACACTTTGCATGCCACTTTCCATCTGTCTTTCACCTTGGATGCCCTCTCTTGGACTGGGCTCTTCTGCCTTCCCTTAGGCCTTTTCTTGAATCACAGGTATTGCATTTAATAATCTTGGCATTGCCACTAAGCCAGAGCCAAGCCCTAGCACAGAGCCAGACATGCCATAAGCAGCATTCCCTGGATGCAGCTCAGTGCACTGAGTTGTTCATGGGAGCGAGCAGGTGGGAGGGCAAAGCAATCTCCCCTGGCAATCAGAAAGTGAGGAGCTTTTCTGCATCGCTGCTGGCTGAACATCTCAGTATCAGCACTAAGCGGACTTGGAGCAATGCAGGAGACAAGCTCTGAACAGCACATACCAGGGGACCATGAATGCCCATGACAGCTCTAGTTCTGGCAGTGTGATCTGCTGCAAGCTCCATGAGCTGGATCCTATCTGGTGAGGAATACAGACGTAATTCCCACATGCACTGCATATTATGGCCCCCTCCCATATTTGGATTTGGATCCATTTCTTCTCCACTAAGGAAAAGGAAACATCCATAGCCAAGGAGCACACTGCTATGGGGAGGAAACCTTTGAGAAAAGCTGGGCTACAGGTACCTAGGGACTCTTCAGTTCCTACAGGACCTCAAGACAGATCGAGGATCAAGACCAGGTAAGAAATTCACTCTGTGGGACCTTTCCTAACATGGTTGTTTTCCCTTCTCTTGTAGGAATGCAGCCAGGCCTTACACATTTAACCAACAGAGTGATCTAATACAACAACTGGGATGCCTCACCTCCAGCAGTGCCCAGGCCTGTTGTCTTCACCATGCTCCAGACCCATCCTGCAGCTGCTCCCATGTTTTTAACAACTGTCCCATTTAACCTATACCACACACACTTTAGCATGGGTCCTACTAGTTGACATTTTATTCCCAACTATGAAAAACCTTGCTCCAGTGCCCATAGACAGAGCTAAAGGTGTAGCCTGCCTGTTCCACAGGAGACCACACCAGATAAAACTGAGCAAGATTTCACACAGCCTGTCTCTCTCAGTGAGTTCCAAAATTGCCCCAAGAATGCATATCACTTCAGATAGCGAATCCACAGCAGTGTGGAAGCAGGGAAGACACTGCAGTAGGGCTGAGAAGAAATGAAGTGGATTTTCATGCTCTTACCAGTGGTGGGTTGTTCTATGGCAGCAATGGGAAGTCATGTGGCAAGTACAATTTGTTTCTTACCAATAAACATAAAGTTGGTCTGGAAAGGTGAACAGATAGCAGAAGTCATCTAATCAAGGCCCTGCAGCAGCCATAGAGTCCTTCTGTACATCTCTTACTACTTCACTGTCATCTTCTACACTACACATGCAGCCTCTAGAGTGGGAGTTTTACATGCCTCTCCCATGCACTGAGAGCACTCACTTCATGCTCTGGTTGAGTGGGTAGTAAAAAGCATGGTAGAAGCATCAGCTCACCCCTATTTGGGATACATGCTAAAACACATTGATCCTTATTCTTTGCACTGTTTAGTCCACCTCCATGCTTCACACATTTTGTAGTATTCTGCTTTTATTTTACATACTAAATTAAATAAAGTCCATTAAAAATACCCTGAAGTTCAAGGCTCTCAGCCCTGCAGAGCCAGCCAGGATATAAGAAAGAGCTAGCTATAACTGGGACTGCTGCTGCAAACAAGATTGGGTGAGGTGATGTTACAAGCAAAATTACCAGGCAAGCACAGGAAATATAAGGAGAAAAGAAAGGAGAGGGGAAGAAGGAAGAACCCAATTGCATAAACCCAGCAATGACTATTCATAGCTCCCCATACACACACACTGCACCAATCAAACACTCTATGCAAGGGAAAGCTACCCCACACTACAAAAGACTTTACACTCAATCGTAAGTACGGGCCTCCCTCATGGACTACCTTCCCAGCGTGGGCAGGGAAGTGAAGTGGCTGCAGCTGGTGCTAGCACTTGCACAGCAGGTTCCCCTCAAGTACTTTGGTCCCATTCAACAGCCACGTGCTCTTTCTGGGCCTCTCAGAAGCACAGGCACAGGAGATCTTTTTCATGTGCTGCAGATCAAACTCAGCTCTGACCCTGAGAGACTCCCCGTCTCTTCCACAGACATACTACAGCTGCAGACACACACCCCAAATGCTCAAGGAGGCTGCCCGTGAGTGCCTTCATAAACCATCAGGGTTAGGCAGGAGTCACAGAGAAACAACCAGCAAGACAGCACTTCTGTTGCTGCTGACAGACCATGTTAACCTGGTTGCACTGCTGCAGCTCTGGAAGATGCGGGCACTGCTTCCTTTTCCACATGAGTCAGCGCTGACGCTAGCAAAGCAGCTATTGCAATATACTACACTGTGAAGTACTGTTGACAAAAAACTGCTAGCCCGGGCAAGGATGGGAGCTCACTACTTTATACACTCTTGCCACAGACTCTACCCATCAGAGACACAAAACTCCCTGTGCTCTGGCATGCTCCCCACGCAGCCATAGCATGAGCAGGAGCTTTGTGTACAGCCACGGCTCTCTCTTCTCCAGCACTGACTTCCCTCGCAATGGTCAGAGGTTACCAGTACCTACATAACTTTCCTCATTGTGCTCCCTGGGGATCCCCACCTGGTGCTCAGCACATCTCTGTTAATGCCTTTTCCCTACCAGCAAGTGACCCCTTCATTTGTCAACCTCCCGAACTGAAAGTACCACCGTTCTGCCAAAGTCACCACCACTTGTCTCATGAATGCTGCAGTGAACAGCACAACCATTGGTCTTGCTAAGTTCAGGGAGGGAGTCAGACTGCAGTATCATATTGCCTCTCTGTCATGCACAGCCTCTGTTAGATGAACCTAACAGAAAGCAACACATTTCACTCCCAGCACACTGCAACCCATTCGAGAAGCTCTGCCAAGCCCTTCCACAGCAACTGTTTCTGTGGGAAGCTAAAGGGGCACATTACTTTCAGCACATAAGCCTGTTGTTTGGGTCCTCAAGGTCAGGGCTGCCTTCACATAAGGCTGACTCCTCCTAAGATGGCAGCTGACACAGATCTAACAGGGATGTATGTAACATCAGATTTGCATCCTCAGCTTCAATCCAGGTTGGAGCACCTTTTTTTCACTCAGTTAAGGATCACTTCAGTATTAGAGATGGATGTAATTTTCCTGTCAAAGACACAAATATGTTTAAAAACTTGGTTTGATTCAGGCAAAACTATTTTTTTTCAAATACATCAAATTATTTGGCCCACAATTAGCTAAAGTGTCCAAAATAATAATTTTGTATTTTCAGAAGGAAAATTTCCATTAGATTTTTATGCCACAAGTAAAGGGATAAATCTCCTTTTGCTAAGAATGGAGACAATTTTTTTTTCAAGTTTATTTCATTTTGTGCCTACGTCATGGTCTCTGGAAACACATCTTACAGGTTGAAGCCATAAAGAAAACCTTGCCCAAACTCCCTTTATGCCAGAAGCACTTTGCAAATATCTCTGTGGTGATCTGGAGCCCAGCTGAAGTCAACGGCACCCTGGATAAACATGAGGAAGCCAATCTAGGGAAAACAGCATGGGAGGTGCCAGACTGAGACCTTTAAAAATTATATTGGTAATTACAGAATAAGACTGTTAGGGAGAAAAAGGATGCCAGCATATTGTCTATTGGTTATGTGATTGCATTCATCAACAAACACTGTTTATTCTGAAACCTGGCACAGATGGTACATACAGTATCACTGAAATAAAGAGCCCTCTGTGCACTGTCCTCTTCACAGTTTACACTACTGTTAATATTTACTGTCTATATTTACTGCAGGCATAGAAATGTTAGCAGCAAGTAATAAATCCATCATTCTTCTATGCCTCTGTAAGGTCTTTGCAAACTTCAGTGGGACAAAAATCCTAGTATTTTTTTTCCCCATTAAGTAAGAAACCAGTTCAGAAAGTTGCAGGTTTTCTTCCTTCTAGTGGGTTTCCTCTGCCACTAGTTTAGAAGTCCTGTTTACTGAACACACATAAAGTGTTACTGATAACATCAGGCAGCACAGCTGTTGACTACTTTGCCCAGCATTTTTTAAAAGGGGACAAATTACAAGCATGCCTAGTTGTTAGTCTTGCATTCACGGCTCATTACAGACACAACTTTACTCTTTGTTCAACACGAACCCTGTGTTGCTGCATAGCTTCTTACCATTAATTATTGCTATATGAAATGCTGAATAGTGAAATCGGTATTAAGGAAAGTGATCAGTGTATCCTTTCAAGCCCCCTTGCTGCCAGAGAAGCAACTGCATAGAAAAAAACCTTGTACCTTAAAAAGAATGGGAAGCTGGAACACGTGGACTTTCTAGTTGTTGCCTGATAGCATATAAAGTTAAATCTCAGCATAGCTAAGAGTAAAATCCAGCTCTTTTGAATCCCATTTCAAATGGAATGCTTTCTCTTCCTACAGTCCTTTATTTCATTTCCAGTCCCTGCATGTACATGCATGTACACTTCAGAGAGGGTGTGATTCTGCAGGACATTTGGTATGTAACCATGTAATTGAAGATGCCATTAAAAAGGAAATGCAGAGGAGATGATATGGCAACTTCAGTTTGCAAGGCCAATCTTAATTTTGCTCTTTCCTAGTTTTCACATTCTTGATTACTGTATTGGCTTTGTGTGGCAAGGTTTTGGTAGTGGGGGGTGGTTACAGGGGTGGCTTCTGTGAGAAGCTGCTGGAAGCTTCCCCTGTGTCCGACAGAGCCAATACCAGCCGGCTCTAAGACGGACCCACCGCCGGCCATGGCCGAGCCCATCAGCGACGATGGTAGTGCCTCTGGGAGAACAGAATTAAGAAGGGGAAAAAAAAGTTGCTGGGACAGACAGAAACAGCAGCTGGAGAGAGGAATGAGAACATGTAAGACAAACAACCCTGCAGACACCCAGGTCACTGAAGGAGGAGGGGGAGAAGATGCTCCAGGTGCTGGAGCAGAGGGATGCCCCAAGGAGGCTGTGACCCCGTGGGAAGCCCATGCTGGAGCAGGCTCCTGGCAGGACCTGAGGACCCGTGGAGAGAGGAGCTCACGCTGGAGCAGGTTTTCTGGCAGGACTTGTGACCCTGCAGGGGACCCACACTGGAGCAGTGTGCTCCTGAAGGACTGCACGCCATGGAAGGGACCCATGCTGGAGCAGTTCGTGAAGAACTGCAGCCCATGGGAAGGACCCACATTGGAGAAGTTCATGGAGGACTGTCTCCTGTGGGAGGGACCCCATGCTGGAGCAGGGGAAGAGTGTGAGGAGTCCTGCCCCTGAGGACGATGAAGAGGCAGAAATAACGTGTGATGAACTGACCGTAAACCCCATTCCCTGTCCCCCCGCGCCACTGGGGGGAGTTAGGTAGAGAATCCAGGAGTGAAGCTGAGCCCTGGAAAAAGGGAGGGGTGGAGGGAAGGTGTTCTGAGATTTGATTTTATTTCTCATTACCCTACTCTGGTAGACTGGTAATAAATTGAGTTAATTTTCCCCAAGCTGAGTCTGTTTTGCCCATGACAGTAATTGGTGAGTGATCTCTCCTGTCTTTATCTCGACCCATGAGCCCTTTGTTATATTTTCTCTCCCCTGTCCAGCTGAGGAGGGGGGAGTGATAAAGCTGCTTTGGTGAGCACCTGGCATTCAGCCAGGGTCAACCAGCCGCAATTACACAAGTTTAACATTTTTTAAAAAAATAAAATGCAAGATCCCAGGAAAACAGTTATACTGCATGATCCCTAGTAATTACTTCTTCCCAGAGTCACTACTCAGGTCTGCTTTTATAACCTGTATATCAGCAGACAAGAATATCGCTTGAGTAAAAGAATGTGTAATTAATTCAAACAATGCTGAATTAATTTTTTTTTGTTTCTGATATAACGTACTCAAAACTACTAGAGAGAATTAGAAAAGAGAACAGAAACAGAATCCGAGATTTCCTGCTTTCCACCCCAGATGTCCATCCTGGTCATAAACATGCAGTTCCACACTCCCCCAAACCAACTGAGGTGCAAAGAAAAGTATAAATTTAGACAGGTAGGCCTTTAGCGCATCACTTGGCTGAGAAAACGGTTGGATTTGCTTCATTCTACTGTATGAAAGGAATTCTTAACTTCGAGCCCCTTTCCTGCAGCACAAGGGGGCTGAGAGTCCCGAAGTTCCCTAACCAGTAGGTGAAAGACACGAGATGCTGCTCAGCAACGATGCTCAGAACCGTTAACGGCAAAGCTTCAGAAATTAAGCGGCAATTTATGCCAACAGCACCTTCCAACAGAAATCTCCTTCCCGGCCCGTCGTGCCGTCCTTCCGAGCCACCTCCGGCCCCAGCCCCCGCGGGCGGCCGCGCTGCCAGGAGCGGGCAGGAGCGGGCAGGGCCGGCTCCCTCGGCCCCACCGCTGCCCGGAGGTGCGTGCTCCTCACGCACCTGCTGCCTAGAAGCAGATGAAGAAAAAAAACCCCCGAAACCCACCCCAAACCGCACGTTTCAGGAGAACCAGCGGGCGCAGGGGAGTGTGCGCTACCAGGCAGGCCCGCGGCAGGGACCAGGAGAGCTCTCCCAGCCTCCTGCCGGGACACCCGCAGAGCAGGGGAACGATCGCGCTGCCCGCCGGGCGTGCGGTGGCCGGCGGGACATGCTCAGTGCGAGCGGCGGGCCCCGCCTCCGCCTGACCCGGATACAGACGGCGCTGCCTCCCCGCCGGCCCGCTGAGGAGCGTGGAGCCGGGCCGGCTCCGCCGCCGCAGCAGCAGCCAGAGGGAGCGGAGCGCCCCGGCGGCACCATGGGGCTGTGGTGAGCGCCCGGTACCGCTGCCCGCCCGCCCCGCCGTGCCCTCCTGCCCCGCGGCCATGGCCCCCATGGGGATCCGCCTCTCGCCGCTCGGCATGGCCGTGTTCTGCCTGCTGGGGCTGGGCGTCCTCTACCACCTCTACTCCGGCTTCCTGGCCGGCCGCTTCGCCTTCTTCATGCTGAGCGAGCCGGCGGCCGGCGGGCCCGAGACGCCCCGCGGCTCCGCGCTCGCCGGCGCCGTGGACCTGCGGGAGCTGCTGGCCGTGTCCGTCCTGGCCGCCGTCAGGGGCGGGGAGGAGGTGAAGCGGGTCCGCGAGGGCAACGTCCTCAACGCCAAGGCGAAGGGGAAGACGCGGGAGGGGGCCGAGGAGCAGCTGACGAGCGGCGACCTCCTCTCCAACCGCAGGATGTTCTACCTGCTGAAGGGCGCCTTCCCCGCCGTGCAGGTGGGTGCCGGGCTCCCTCCCGTGAGGCGGGGAGCGGGCTGTGCAGCGGGCCCGGGGCCGGGCACCCCCCCCGCCTCCCGCCTCCCGCCCGGTGCAGGGCTCCAGCGCTGGGCTGCTCCTCCCCGGCCGGGTGAGGGCCTGAGGCGAACCGCCGGGCTGCCGCGCCGCGGGGGCTCGGCCGCTTGCGGGGGGACACGCATCACCTCCCCGTTTTGTAACGGCCGACGGGAAATACTGCCCTAGTTTTGCGGTTTTTTCCTTCCCCTCTTGCTGATTCTGTGGCGGTGCCGCCTCACGGTTGTTGCCGTGGGTGTTGGGTTGCGGGGGAAGGAGTTGGATCTTGTGTAAGCGAAGCCGTGCGAGGTGAAACAGTGCTTGAAATAATACGGGCGTGAGGGGTGTGTGTTGGGGGGAACGCCGAGTCTAACCGTCGTGGATCGTGTGCTCTCTGCTTATGGATAAAGGTTACTTCATAGCGCCAGTTCTGCGTGTGTTTATGGTGCTGAGACTAGCAATGCTGTTATTTTCTTAATTATCCTTCCCGCCGTAAGCTATAGGCAGAGCTGGTAACGGGGAGAAGGGGTTGAGGATTTGAGGTTTAGGAACATAGCGTTACAGTATCAGACTTCTTAGCTCTCGTGGCTTTGGGACAGCAGATAAGCTAACAGCTGTGTCACACTGTGGATCACTGCCTACGTGGGCAAAATGTGTTTACTTTTCTTTCAGAGGTGTACACGCCTCCCTGCTCTCACTCGCTTCTGAGATCTGGGTCTAACAGTTCAGGTCGCACCCAAACCAGAGCTATACTTTAGAGGCCTTTCGGGTTTTGTTGGCTTTGTTTCCACTTTCGCTTAAGTAAATGGGAACTTCTCTTCAGTGTCTTGATGTTAAATTCTTTAGCTTTTTACAGTCATTTGAAACGGATAGAAAACCCTAAGTTTGGATTTCAGAGGTGGAGATTGCGTGCTTTTCCTCGACAAGTTGAGAAAAAAAGTAGCGTAGTTTATTTTTTGCTTAAGTTTAGTTACTACTCAGTGAGTTTTCAGTGGCTGTTTTGGAAGTTCGTCAGCGTTGTGTGTAGTTCTTTGGGGTTTGTTTTTGTTTTGTTTGTTTGGGGTTTTTTTAAGTTTGTAGAGAAGCTATTGAATATGAAATCTAAAGCAAACACCAAATTCTTCAGTATTTGAAATAAACTTGATATGTGATTAATAATCCTCTACAGAAAGATTATGAAGGTTATGTTCTGAAGATTGCTGGATTGTCGGTCACAGGCCCTACATTAAAGGAAGAAAAAGTATTGTCCCTTGTTCTCTTTTGCTATTCACTGTCCTCACGGAGCGAGGCATTACCTGTATTGCTGCCTGGAATCTGTACGCTTCCTCCCCTTCCACGGATGGAGGGACTTCATTAGTTCAGATGTAAGAGTTGTCTGTGCTTCTAGAGAAGGCTGGGGTTCGGTTTGTGCTTGAAGAGCTCAGGGAACTGTGTTGCCTGTTCTGTGTCTGTGGTCACATGCATAAACTCCAGTGCCTGGGGTGCATAGCAGTGACAGTCTGACTTGTGCATCTTCCTCTTAGAGGGTGTTAACTTTGAACGTCTGCTTTTAAAGAACTTCGCTGCTCCTTTTTATTTTCCCCACGGTCAACTTGTGCTGCTAGCCTTTAAAAAATAGTTGGTACTTTCTAGAGTGCAGATGTGTTCTCAAACACAGTATGAAGACAAAAATGGGTGTGTACATCTGTGGAACTGGAAAAAAATCAGGCATATTTCTTTTTCCTTTTTTTTCTTTTTCTCCTTCTCCCACCCCCCCTTAGGTTGACTGAGGTTGAGCACTGAGGATGACTAGGAAGAGTTTGACAAATCTTTCAGCTGATCTAGAGTTACTCAATCTGACAGATCAACTCTGGGATATTTAGTATTCTGAGTACATGATCTGCATAATAACAGCTTATCTCATGCAGCATTTAAAAAATATCCACTAAGCTGTATATACTGATAAGACATGGTGTCTCTTAAAGTCTATACTATTATGAAGATGTATTCATAAACATTTGTCCAAACCAAAATAAAAACTTTTGTTTTACTATATGCATGTGGCACTATACAATTTTCAGGTGTGAAGACAAGGTCTCATCTCAATCTGCAAATCCTTCATGTGTATCTTCAGCACAACACATCTAAAACTGCTGCTGTTTCATAGAACAGATCTACTGTAGTTTTGGTGTGAATATGAGGATTATAGAGGATTTCCCGAGACACCTTTCACGTGATGCATTATAAAGCTGTATCTTGTAAGAGGCATCGTACTTTATATCTGTAGCCTTATCCCTGTGTACAGAGTGACACCCCAGAATAACAAACATTGAAGTCAAATAAAACCCCTCTTCTCTTCTTGCTAGAGAAAATGCAGCGAACAAAAACTGTCAAACAGAAACTGAAAGAATTCGAAGAGTAAATTTATGCAAAATGCTGATTTACTCACATCATGGAGTCCTTGAGCCTAGCAGGGGTACCGCAACATTTAAAGTGGTGCCAAATGCTGCAGCCAGGAAAAAAACCAAACCAGCACAAAACCTGCATGCCAAAATATGGCTATAACGCAAAGGAAATGATCCATTAATTGTCCTCTAAGAATAGCTATGGCTTTCCAATGTTTAAAAATAACCAGGGGGAAAAGTAATTTGACAGAAATAAAGTTAAATCAGTGAGCAGCCTTGGATTCCCTGTATTGTGCTGCTGGACATCATAAGGGAAAGCATGCAAACAGTCTGTCTGAAGCAGATCTTCTCTTAAGGTGTGATTATTAAGAGAAGATGGAAGAGTTAGGCTTCTCCCTTGTGGAAGCTAAAATAAATCTGGAAAGAGTCTTATAATCCTTACAGTTGTGATTTAGAAAACACTTTCAAAATCTGAGGGGTGGAAGAGAGGAAAAAAAAACCCCATAGAAATGTTTTGCCTTTGTCTGCTCTTTTAAGTAAAGGTATTATCTCTACAGAGGAAGAGGAACTCCACTGCTTACATCACCTGCTCTATTTGATATAAATAGATGCATTTGCGTCAGTTCAAGACTTCTCACAGCTAGGTTAGGTAAGACCGAAGAGGAGGAGATTGATTCTGTTTTATCACTGTGTAGTAAATTGAGTGGTGTTGAGTATTGTTGTTATATCCCTTAGAAATAGATGTGAGAAAGATAAGGGAGGAAGGGGCAAGTCAGTTATTTCTAACTCAAGTATTACCCAGTGTTGTCTGATTGCACTCAACATCCATCAGTGAATATTTGCATGCATCTTCTATGAAGTATGTTTGTGCAGTTGATTTTAAAATACATTTAATGCTAAGATATATGCCGTGGTTTCTCTTGATAAAGTCCTCAACTGCAGTTACAGGCTTGAGGTGTTTACTGCTCCTGCACTACCAATGTGTTGTCTTTGTCTATTTGTCATGCTGAGAATGAGTTAAAGCTCTGATCCAGCTATAATCATCCCCTCTGCTCCTTTTCATTTTTTTTATCTTATTTATCTTTTCTGGGTTACTTCGCTGCTTTTCTGGTTGGTTCTCCATGCGGCCCCATTTATTCCTTGTGCACAGTGGCGGTGTGATAAAGACTGAGATGGGAATCAGGTGAGGGGATTAAGGAGATGCTCAAGCCAGCCCTGCTGCTGGGGGGAGAGGGGACTGGGGAGGCAGTGTTTCCAAATCCAGTTAAGAGACTGGACAGAAACACTGGTATGTTCTGCCCAAAAGAGCTTCTCAGTTTGAAGAGATGATCTCATTATACAGGGGTTTCAGCAGCATTACCTCATAAAAGAGCTTCTTAGAGCCATGCATCAGAGTCTTCCATTTTTCTAACTCTGCTTGTCCAGGGGTCAGTGTCAGGAACTTGATACCTGAATGTATCCAAGGTAAAAATGTAAAATAAAAGTTATTTAGGAATACCCTGGTTCACTTCACATTATGGCCCTACCAACAGCCTGTGTCAGCACATCTGAAGGAGCAGCCCTACTTGTTCACAAAGGTGGGAGTGATTGACAGAGGAAGACATGTTCCTTAAACAAGCACTTTGGCCACATTTCCTATGTCCTCTGACTATCAAAAAGCCAATCTTAGTGACCCACACAATTCTGCTATTTCGCTTCTACACTATACTAGCGTTATTTTCACAGGATGCAGAATTCAGTCTTATTTGCCAGAATGAATTCTGCCCTATACTCTCATTTTCAGCTCTTTGGGCTTAATTTTGACCAGTGCATTGATTTATGTTCTATAGTTGCACCAGCTATATGTCTTGTTTTCTAGTGTAAATCCTAGTCTCTCTTCAAGCATCTTTTTATCAGTCTGTCGTGGTTTAACCTCAGCCAGCAACTATGGACCACACAGGCACTTGCTCACTCAGCCCCCGGTAAAATGGGGGAGAGAATCAGAAAAGTGAGAAAACTCGTGGGTTGAGATAAAGACAGTTTAAGTAAAGCAAAAGCTGCACACACAAGCAAAGCAAAACAAGGAATTCATTCACCACTTCCCATGGGCAGGCAGGTGTTCAGCCATCTCCAGGAAAGCAGGGCTCCGTCACGCCTAACGGTGACTTGGGAAGACAAACGCCATCACTCCGAATGTCCCCCCCTTCCTCCTCTTTCCGCCACCTTTACATGCTGAGCATGATGTCATATGGTCTGGAATACCCCTTGGGTCTGTTGGGGTCAGCTGTCCCAGCTGTGTCCCCTCCCAACCCCTTGTGCCCCCCCAGCCTCCTCGCTGGTGGGGTGGGCTGAGAAGCAGAAAAGCCCTTGACGCTGTGTCAGCACTGCTCAGCAGGGACGAAAACATCCCTGGTTATCAACACTGTATTCAGCACAAATCCAAAACAGAGCCCCATACTAGCTACTGTGAAGAAAATTAACTCTATCCCAGCCTAAACCAGCACACAGTCTTGCCACTGCCCTGAATCTGAATGTTCTACCCAGTGAAGATGGATGATAAATACCTCATTTCAAGTTTCTGCATGATAATGCTGGAATTGGGTGTCAGTGTTTGAAATGGAAATTTAAGAACATGTCAGTTTAACTTTTAATGAGATTTTCCTCTAAATTAATTCCACTGTTTGAAGATTAATGTCTCCAAGCATACCTTTTTTTTTTTTTTTCAAAATCAAGCTACCTGAACTACTTGTGAGGTTTAAACCTGCTGTTTACAGACTTCTGACTACAGTGCCAGCTATCATACTTAGAAAACTGGAATTTCATCTAAGATGGCAAGCTGTGCATCTGATGCCGATTCTGTGGGAAAGATAGATATGTTAAAGAAGTAGGTTTAAAAACCAAAATGCTGTTTAAACTTCAGAAGGATTTCAGTGCTTTGCTGAATAAGTTCAGTAATTTATTTGTCTCTTCACGTTGTGAGAATGGCATCCTCAGGTCTTGGGTTTTTTAACAAAATTACCATTCTTCTGACCCAAATGATCTTAGCAGCTGGCAACAGGTTTCTAAGTAAAGCAAGAAGTGTGAATGTTAATTGGGTATCTTGGTAATAGGTGTTGTCTGGAGATGCATCTCTTAACATGAGTTTGAATTGATGCTAGATGACTTATGCTGTCTCTCTCTACATAAAATGAAATTAAAGCCTGTAACTTTATGGTAATGAGGTCTGTGATGATCTTTTCAGATGTAATGACAACTAGTTCATTTGGCTTGTGTGTATCCTGGGGGTGTTTCATCTGTCAGCTGAGCATCTGGAGGTTTGAGTTTCTTAGTAGTGTAACCACTCACGAACAGCAAAAGTTTTCTCAGTGTTATTTATTGTATTGATAGACTTCTAATCTGGCTTTATTTTGATGTTTTTTTAAAATGAAAAGTAGTGTTGCAACTCTCGTGACAAACTAGTCATCCCTTTCTCTTTGCTAGACTTGCATCTGTATATAACTGTAACAGAGAATTTTGCCATCTACTGAAACACGTGTGAGCTAATGAGCAAGTGGCTTTATTACTTTTACTGGCTTTAAATTCTAGTTGTTTCTACAGATTACTGGAGGAAACTTTGAATTCTGTGATCCGTGCTGATTCCCCCTGTTGCATTTTTGTTGTTTTCACTAACTTCTATTTGTCTTAAGTCAGTAGAAGCAGAGTTGTCATCTGATACGTCTTTACCATTTGTGAAAACCTGTTTGTTTCACTCTGCTTCCTGCTGTCTTAATGACCAAACCACGTAATGAGTTTTGATAAGTAGTAATTGAGCTTTTTGACATTTAGGCTTGTCCATATTCTTCTTTGCACATCCAGTAATCTTGTTCCTGCATGAAGTGACGACTTCTTATTAAAATAAATGAAGATGTAGTTGATGGTAGAGGAAAACTTCTCTCTGCCTGGACTTCTGTGCCTTGAAAAAAATGCGTGCCTCCTTTATCTGTTTCGTGGCATTATTATAGAAGTATTTGTTGTTTTCACTTCAAATGAATGACAACATGAGACCAGCATTTTTTATACCTTTTATTATTTTATATATTAGTCTATTTTTATACCTTCCATATTTATATACAAATATACTTTATATTTTTATTAAACTTTATTACCTTTTAACAAGCTATTTATTTAGAGGATCATGTGACTCAGCAAGATCCTCTCTATCCTTTCATAACAGAATCTACCTTGCTAAAACTCTTTGTAAATTGGACCCTAGCAAGAGGAAACTTTTTGAAAGGCATGAAGGTCACCTGTAAAAGCTCATTTTTCCTTTCTAATAGGTTGAGGTAATCTAAGGAGGAAAAGAACCCTTTCAAAAGGAAGCAGCTGGCTTTAAAAATGTCAGTGTATTGAATAAAACTAGAATTTTTTACTATGCTGGCAAGGCTACTATTCAAACTGTTTAAAGCTTAAAGGCACTTTAAACTTAAAAAAGGAAGTGATATTTTGATTTCTGAGTTTGCGTTCTTTTCAGTGTCAAGTAACATAAGCTTTCAGGAAGCAGCTTTCATTCATAGTGAAAACTGCTGCTCACTGCCCCAAAATTCAAAAGTTGGAGGGATCATGAGTGGTCCTGGCTGCTGGTGAGCTAAGTCTTGGTGTGAATGCAAGTCCTTCCTTCTGTAGCAGATTCTGGAGCCCTGTTTCATAACCAGGATAAGTTAAATACTTTCCTTGGTTATTGGAAATACAGTGGTTTGACTGCTTCTTGCTCTTCCGGAGAGTGCTCTCCTGTTGTGCATATTTATACATCATGACTTGTCAAGCGGGTGTTTACGTTCAGAGGTTTTGGCATCTGATTCCTTCACACAATTTGTGTATGTACAGATGCTGTGAGAAGATGAGACAGCTTTCACCTCTGATATATTTGAGGGAAAAAACAGAGAAGCTGAGCAAATGGAGGTAAAACAGTCTGACTTGTAGTGTAGCGGGCATAAGGGCATGTTGCTTTTTGGTGAAGCACGACAGCAGTGGTTGGAGGGGTGAGGTGTGAGGCTTGGCCCATAAGCGGGGGAAAGCCCAAAGGCTGCTGGTTGAAGTGCTCTCCCCTGAGTTGTGACATCTCTGAAGCACAGTCAAATAACAGCAAATCAAGTACAGTCCCGTGCAGTCATCTAGTAGGTCAGTATGCCTTTCAAGGTGCTGGTTTCTCTGGACATTAGTGACAGGGGACATATCTCAGTCAGTGTCCTGGTTTAACCCCAGCCAGCAACTAAGCACCACGCAGCCGCTCACTCACTCCCCCCCACCCAGTGGGATGGGGAAGAAAATTGGGAAAAGAAGTAAAACTCGTGGGTTGAGATAAGAACGGTTTAATAGAACAGAAAAGAAGAAACTAATAATGGTAATGATAACACTAATAAAATGACAACAGCAATAATAAAAGGATTGGAATATACAAGTGATGCACAGTGCAATTGCTCACCGCCTGCCGATCGATGCCCAGTTACTCCCCAAGCGGTGATCCCCCCACTCCCCCCAGTTCCTCTACTGGATGTGACGTCCCATGGTGTGGAATACCCAGTTGGGCACTTTGGGTCAGCTGCCCTGGTCGTGTGCCCTCCCAACTTCTTGTGTCCCTCCCAACTTCTTGTGTCCCTCCCAACTTCTTGTGTCCCTCCCAACTTCTTGTGTCCCTCCCCACTTCTTGTGTCCCTCCCGATTTCTCGCTGGCTGGGCATCAGAAGCTGAAAAATCCTTGACTTAGTCTAGACACTACTGAGCAACAACTGAAAACATCAGTGTGTTATCAACATTCTTCTCATACTGAACTCAAAACATAGCACTGTACCAGCTACTAGGAAGACAATTAACTCTATCCCAGCTGAAACCAGGACAGTCAGCCAGTAAGAAGGGATCATTGTTGTTTTATTGGTTGTAAATGTTTGCATTTACTTATTTACTTCTGTCCCTCCGCTCCGTTCCTCCATCTCCTGTCATGTGAATGCAAATGGCAAAGTTAAGTTTGAATCTTGGGTATGCATAATGCTTACACTGCATAACCACCAGTGAAGTGGCTGTGTATGTCATGGAGAGTTAGTGCCCTAATAAAACAGAAGAACAAAGTCAAACATCTATTAATGTTGTACTAGCGTTCCCCTGTGCACGCTATTTTGTCTGGGCCTCCAGGCTTTCCATTTTCATGGTCCCATTCAAATCAATAGACTTATTCATTGAATCATAGAATGATGGAATAGTTTGGGTTGGAAGGGACCTTTCAAGGTCATCTAGTCCAACCCCCCTGCAATGAGCAGGGACATCTTCAACTAGATTAGGTTTCTCAGAGCCCCATCTGACGTGACCTTGAATGTTCCTACGGATGGGGCATCTACAATATCTCTGGGCAACCTGTTCCAGTCTCTGTTCTTGAAATGTAATACATGGAATATTCTTATATTCATATTTGGACTAGTGAAGAGTATCTTTTGTTGTCACCTAAACTGTGGGGTGTTTTTGTTCTGTTTTTACCTTGATAGCTTAATTAGTATTTCTTCTTTATAATACAGGTGGGATAGTATTTGTGTTGCTCTTGTTTTGTTTTCTATTTTAATAAAACAGCACTGAGATTTGGATTTGAAAGGACTTAATTATCAGATGAGGATATTGACCCTCAGGAATAAAGAGCTGTTCTACCTCATCTTTTTTCAAGATACTGGTTTCTTTGCACGTTAAAATACAAAATGAGTATTGGGATGAATAAGGATGTGGGGAAGGAGGGGGAGTAATAAATTCAAATAAAATTAGCTTCCCACCAAACACTAAGAAAAGCATTGCATTCTCATGTACTGATGTTTGGGGTTTTTTTAATAATTTATGTATTTGAACAGAAACTTCTATTTAATTTTTTTAGCATATATGTTTTCAGTTTAATTTATCTTTAATGGGTGAATTCAAAACCAAAACTACAGCTGTGTCCTACTCTTTCAAACCAGGAAAAAGCCTGAGTTTGTTCACCTCGCCACAGACAGCTACCTAGTATTCAAGCAGTTTTGTTGGGTGATGATCTGCCACATAGACATCACGAAGTGCTGGTAGGGAGTAGCCCAGCACAGGACAATGAGCCACTGTGAGGTTCCCTGAAGACTTTACGTGGTCAGGACTGTTGGCTGTTTGTTTCGAGTACTGTGTTTATCCACACGGGTTTGTAGTACACTCCTGAGTTGCTTCCCGTGTCTCCGAGCAGATCTGTATTCCAATCACCAACGTGCCAGAGGAGAGGGTGCAAGGGGCTTCCGAAGGCTGGGGACACCTGGGTGTTTCGGAAGGCACACCACGTGCTGATCCCGATGTTGCTGTTGGACCTCTGCTGCTGGCTGCTGTGAGCAGCATCCCTCATCCCTTACGGGATTCCTGCACCTCTCAGACTCGTTTTGAAGAAGCTCTGTGCTGGTGAGATGCAGCCAGACTGCCTTTTTTATGAAATAATTTTTTTGTTGACCTTTCAATAGTAGTCCATTCACCTATTTATATGTGTTTTATTAAATCTCTGTGTTTGATGCAGCTCTTTGTGAGGAGGGCTTTCCCTTCCAAGTAGGACTGGGGAAGATTGCTTAAATGTAGTTAAACTCAGTGTCGGTGGGCAGCTTACAGAGCTTCCCGAGACAGGTTTTTACAGCTTACAGCTGTTAGTTGGCTAACCCCAAATAACTATTTATTTCTGTCTTTGGCTTGCTGCCTCAAGTTCTTGCATGATGGGTTGCTATCTAAATCTGACTCTCAGGAGTAGGCAAAGTTATGTATATGATAGCAAGCATGCAGACTTTATAATTATTTACATTAACGTGGCAGTTTGACTCAGAGTGTCTTGCTGGAACAAGCTCTGTTGTCTGAAACATTTGGTGTTGTGATTGTCTTTCTACCATAGCTGCTCCCAATTTCTGAGTGAAGACTTGGGAATGCAGTCAAATACATATCCATATCGCTTCAGAAACGCTTGAAATGTAAGGTCGTGGCCTCTGGAGGCTTCCGGCAAATGAGAATGACAAGTAGAAAGGGAACATTGTATTAACACAAAGGTATGTTTTCCAGGTTATATTCTCATGCATTAAAAAAAAATAAAGTGCGGGGGGCGAGATAAGTTCCCAGCATTAAGGGTTGGTGATCCTCTCTCAGGCAGCTATGTCTGGCAAAACACATAATGTAGCTTTAGCTTCCTAACAATAAATAATCTAATAACTGCGTGTGGTGGAATAACTATGAATTTCTACTTGGACTGTAACTTGTGGAGTATTCAGCCAAGGCTACAGAGTAAATGGTGGTATGAATGGAAAACTAGTGACCCAGTTGATTTTTTTTATTTTATTTTATTTTTATTTTCTCCAGATGGCTTTGCAACCTGATCGCTATTCCCCCCCGCCCCCCTTTTTTTTCACTGGCAGACTAATTGTGGCTGTTGAGAGAGACTCCTCAGAAGCATTATAAATACTGCAGCGTCATGGCCACCTCTGCAAAAGTTGAACTACTAGGAGGTCTTTCTCTGAAAACAATACCTTTCAGATAGTTTCAGTCTTTTAATATTAGTGTACTGTAACAACAGGTTTAACAAGATATTCTTCCTTTTGGGTTCCAACCCTTTAACTTTTGGAGGCCTCTTTCTTCTGTGGAGGAAATGTTTTTGGTTTTTGGGTTTGTTTGGTTGGTTTGGTTTTTTTTACAGTAATAGGCTGTAGTGGAACTTAAACTGCCCAGGGGCTGTGTTGAGGCTGCCAAGTCTGTGGGACTGGTCATCCTGACTTTGCAGGACTGTTTTCCCTAGGGGAAAACACAATTGTCAGGTTTCTTGTACAGTGACAGATGTTTAATTTGTAACTGTCATGGCAACTTCAAGGACTCTGTGTTTGGCACACAATGCTTCAAATACTGGTTTTACATGAGAAGACAGCTATGATGTATGGCTGGAGTTGCTGCAGTTCTGCTTGCTTTCTTTTTTTGAATTCTCTTGGAGAGATGGCCCTTAACCCTTTGCTAATAGTGTGTTACAGTTGAGGTGTGTGATGTCTTTTCTTGTCATGATGTGAATTATGTAAAAATCCTGCTGATACAAAGACTGTAACATTCAAATGTAGTCAGATTGTTTCTTTATTTTCATTGTCTTTCAAAGTCACCTACCTACAACATCTGTAATAACAAGTTGGTTTAGTTAGAGGGGATTTATCTGGTCTAGCAGTCAGCTGAATCTGAGCTAGCAGTCTTGACACTACCTGTAGCAAGTAAAGGGAAATCAGTGGTTCTAGGTTGTAGACACATTGTACCCCATGCGTGCCTACTATTTTGCCTTGACGGGACACAAGAGCTAGTCAGTTTGGCATCCATTTAGAATTATATTAGAGGAAACCACCTTTAAAGTTAGCAAGAGTAAAAAAGCTGGTTTTCCTAGTATTCTTAAATGTCCCAAAAGTCCAGATTTGTTAACTCAACTTCAGACATATAACCTACACATCTAAGCCATAAGCATCATCATCCTACTAAGTAATTAGTGGAGTGCTATGTTTCTGAAGCATTCACACAGGCTGAAGCTAGAAAGGCATAGCAATGATTTTGTTTTTATTGGCAGTAGAAGGAGCATAGAAATACTAGTCTCCTACTGTAACTAAGGTGCTAAAAGTAAATGGGATGAATTTGTCTGAATTTCTGTTAGCACTACTTATGTCCAGTTGGATTACAGCTCTCCTAAAAACCACGTTTACAGTGGTAGTAAGCTGGTATGGATGGGTTAAGACAGATTGATCCATATTTCCCCAGCAGTTCTTCCTGACAGGTTATGTCGTGTTTTGTAACATGAGAGATCATTACATACAGTGTTTTGTGCTAACTGCATCTCTTGTGATCCAGAAATACCTTGCTATTGCAGTCACAATGACATTGTATTGGGTTTTGCAGAACGTTCTTCCATTCAACAGACTGGGACTGTGTGCTCTGCTACTGGACCAAACTCTATTTGGCATACTAAAATGCCCTCTGGTCCAGAATAAAATTCATTAAGCTAGGCAGCCAATGACAGTAGGCTTAAATGTGACCTTTGATTTCTGCTTATAAATGTTCTTCATGGGCCTTCTTAGGTCCTTAGCCCAACTTACCCTAAAGACAGGTAAGGAATATTATTAGCTTGTTTATAAAATAACATTCATCTCGCAATGTGTAATGGTTACATCCAGTTGAGCTGCTTAAATTGCTAGTTGTAACTCAATGCCGGAAGCAGGAATATATACTAGGGTTCCTACTCCCCCAAGTCATACTATAGTCTGCAAAATATTTGTTGATAAAATATCTGTATATTTCAATCTGCATCTACTGATGTGTATAAATGGAATATTAGACCCCTGCTGTATCTGTATACCACGTGACTCTGCAAAGTCAGATGTTTGGCTTGTAGTCTTTGAAGCAACTGCATTTAACTTTTGATTTAAAAAAAAGCTGTGATTCATACTGTGAGAATGTTCAGTAGGAAGAGTTGCAGCCAAAGAAAGTGTCCAGCTGTGGTGTGGTTCGTAGTAAAATTCTGGATTGTGGTTTTCCATTGCTTGTTGCTTGATGGTAATAGCTTGTGAGTTGCTGAAAAATGAGTAGTTTGTGCATTTTTAGCTGGAGGTGAAGGGAGAAAGAGAAGATCTGAGCAAATCTGTAATTTCTCTGAGTACCACAGTTACTGTATCTGATAAGTTAATGAAGCTACTTTTGTTGTCTCATCATAGATAAACTCTGAAGAGCGTGTTGATACAGCTGATCAGGAGACAGTCTCTTGGGATCGCAGTATTCCTGAAGACATAAAACAAAAAATACAGCCTAAAGAGGTTCCAGCAGAAAGTGTTACTGTCTGGATCGATCCATTAGATGCTACACAAGAATACACAGGTAGCTGATTCTTGTTGACAAATCATGTGTGTAATTCTGATGTCTGCCTTTTATACTGGAGAAAAAATAGTAAGTATTTAAAATGACATCTCTTGTTAAAGTGTGTTATGTCAAAACTAGTGTGATTTAATTGAACAAATTGCATCATGAAATCTCTATAGTTGTTAGACCACAGCGTTTACTTTCATATATTCCAACTGTGAAATTACTGTGGTGTTCCTTGGAAGTAAGCAATTGCTAAAATAAATGGTAACTGTAATTTATGGATTTTGCTGGATTTACACATTTCTTTATTGAAGTTATTACTGTGGCAACACTAAATATCTCAGAATATTTTGTTTGTTTACTTAAAGGGAATACTAAGTAAACATTCTATTTAATCTGATAAAAATTGTTATAGTTTTTCAAAAAAGCATTCATAATTCAATCTTCCCCTTTTTCAAGTGTTTTAAGATGTCACATAAGCAGTTCAAGGCAATCCAACTAAAATTCTTGCTGATAAGTACTGAAGAACAAACAGAAAAATGGGGATTTTTTTGTGAGTATTCCATTGATACAGTCACCTTTTCTGGTGAATGTTCTTCGGTATTTGAATTATCAGCTTTGAACCAATAGAGGACAGGAGGTGAGGCAGAGAAGGGAGAGTATAGGGGCACAGATTTCCATGACAATACATGCTGCATAAGACACGGCTGTTAACATTAGACCTGGTAGGATAGGTTACATCTACTGAACAGGAAAAATTGCTGGAAAACTGAAGTCTTTAAAGTTGTTTGAAAACTGCCAAGGTTTTTTGAAGATACAACAAAGTTACATAATTGTAAGAGGCAGAATATAGACTAGTCTTCAAAGAACAACTTTTCTATAATGTCAGATCTGCTTTCTTTTTGTGTTCTTGGCATCTGGCTGTAAACTTGCTCACTTTCTCATTTTGCCCACAGAGGATCTTCGACAGTATGTCACAACAATGGTTTGCGTGGCTGTAAATGGTAAACCAGTAATAGGAGTGATACACAAGCCGTTCTCAGCATATACAGGTATCTTTATGCCTTCACATATTTCCAGCATCTTCAGTCATACTGTTAATTAAAATTTGATGTTTAAGAGAACATCTGTAGGTATAAATGAGAAAATAGTACCTGGGGCAAAAGAGCGCTGCTGCAGACCTCAGAATTAGAGCTGCAGATGTGTTCTGTGCTGTAAAACCACAACGGGAAACGATGCATTTAAAACTAACTGAAAATGTGTTTAAGAATTAAGATCCCTTCAGTTGGAGCGCTTATAGCAAAGCAAAGTGAAACCTACACATACTGGCCAGTCTTACATGTGCTATTAGTCTTTAGCAGAAGAGCACTTTGCTCATTCAGCAGAAGAACTTTGGTCCGTGATATTATACCCAGAAGCTGCTGTTTATTCAGTGTGAATAATAAAGATTGATTAAAGATCTTAATGGCAACTGTTTGTGTGTAACAAGCAAGACTTTCTAGCATAGCCTCATTGACTATCTGACATGATTTTAATGCCACAACCATGAACTAATTAATTCTTTAGTATTAATAACGTATCGGTGAGCGTAGCTGCAAGCTTGGCAATGTGTATGCACTTCTGAAAGCTTCAAAGTAGTTTTAGCATTCATGTCTGTTGCGGGTTGACCCTGGCTGGGTGCCAGGTGCCCACCAAAGCCACTTTATCACTCCCCCTCCTCAGCTGGACAGGGGAGAGAAAATATAACAAAGGGCTCGTGGGTCAAGATAAGGACAGGGAGAGATCACTCAGTTACCATCACAGGCAAAACAGGCTCAACTTGGGGAAAATAATTAACTTAATTTATTGCCAATCAACCAGAGTAGGGTAATGAGAAATAAAACCAAATTTCAAAACACATTCCCCCCACCCCTCCCTTCTTCCCAGGCCCAGCTTCACTCCTGAATTCTCTGCCTACCCCCCAGCAGCACAGGAGGATGGGGAGTGGGTGTTGTGGTCAGTTCATCACACGTTGTCTCTGCCGCTCTTTCCTCCTGAGGGACAGAACTCCTCACACTCTTCCCCTGCTCCAGCGTGGGGTCCCTCACACGGGAGACAGTCCTCCAAAACTTCTCCAGCGTAGGTCCTTCCCATGGGCTGCAGTTCTTCACGAACTGCTCCAGCATGGGTCCCTTCCACGGGGTGCCGTCCTTCAGGCACGGACTGCTCCAGTGTGGGTCCTCCACGTGGTCACAAGTCCTGCCAGAAAACCTGCTCCAGTGTGGGCTCCTCCACGTGGTCACAAGTCCTGCCAGAAAACCTGCTCCAGTGTGGGCTCCTCTCTCCATAGGTCCTGCCAGGAGCCTGCTCCAGCGTGGGCTTCCCATGGGGTCACAGCCTCCTTGGGGCACCCACCTGTTCCGGTGTGGGGTCCTCCATGGGCTGCAGGTGGATATCTGCTCCCCCGTGGACCTCCCTGGGCTGCAGGGGGACAGCCTGCCTCACCACGGTCTTCCCTATGGGCTGCAGGGGAATCTCTGCTCCGGCACCTGGAGCATCTTCTCCCCCTCCTTCTTCACTGACTTTGGGGTCTGCAGGGTTGTTCCTCTCACATGTTCTCACTCTTCTCTCTGGCTGCAGTTTCTCTTGCACAGCAACTTTTTCCCCTCCTTCTTAAATGTGTTATCCCATCGCTGATGGGCTCGGCCTTGGCCAGCGGTGGGTCCATCATGGAGCCGGCTGGCATTGGCTCTGTCGGACATAGGGGAAGCTTCTAGCAGCTCCTCACAGAAGCCACCCCTGTAGCCTCCCCCGCTACTAAAACCTTGCCACACAAACCCAATACATTGTCTTACCATATATTTGAAACAAGAATTTCTGTTCTCATTTTCCCTTAGGCAATACTGACCTCTAGAGTTGTGAAGTTATGCAGTAGCTCTGGCACAGAAACTAATTCTGAATAAATGTATTTCCTATTTGTTCTCTTTTTTTGCCCACTGAATGCTCAATATTTTGTGCTAAATATTTTACTGTCTTTAAATATGAACTTAATTTCCAGTCATTTAAGTGTGTGCTATATTCCAATATGCTTTGAGAATCTTGGGGTTATTGGAACATTTTTCTAACTATCAACATCTACCTGAAGAACTGTTTTTTTAGGACTGTAATTTTGAAAATTTATCTCCTTTAGTGATAGTAAAGTGTGAAATGCTCAGACATGATATCAGATGAGGTGCAATGAAGTCTGTCATTCTATGTGAACAGTATTCATTTCCTAAGCTGGAAATAACAGTATGTTGCAAGTAGGATTGTTCCTAATACTACCACACAAACACAAAGCAGTAAAGGGCAGTCGGCATTGTTATTACACATAATTCAGTCTGTTGCCATACAATCTGGCCCTCTACTGAGATGAAATTGCTGGTTAGTCTGCTAAGTAAATGTCAAATTAATGGTTAGGGGATGCCACCTACCAAGCTTGGCTTTGAACTTCATGATGAAACAAGTGGGAGGTTGTGTATTCTAAATCCAGTCCTCTGAAACACACCATCAAATGTTTTCCTTAGTATTACTATCCTGCTGAGCTATTTCCTTCCTTGCTACCTGCTTTGAAGGATAGTGGGGCTTTTTGTCCTTATAAAAAGTTTGTTTGAGGAAATACTGGATCTATTTCTGACTCAGAGCCATCCTTTTAACTTTGGTGGCTTTCCAATTGTAAGTTCCAAATATTCCTACTTGGGATTTTTCCCTCTTACTCTGTTTTTTGGAAGTATCACACAAGAATAGTTAGGTATGGGATAATGCCATAAGCACAAAAGTGTGTGTTTGTGTGGGTGCTGTTTCTCTTTCTCTTCCACTTGTGTGCACATGTGGGCATGCACCCCTTCCTTTTGTCAGCCCTAACCCTCTTTTACAATAGGGAGAGAAATTAAACCAGAAGCATCAATTCCATTTTCTCAGATAAGTATCCTTTTATCTTTACAGTTAACAGAGATTGTCTTTGTAAATCTTAGCAGAATTTATGTTTTTCTTGTAGCCTGGGCAATGGTGGATGGTGGGTCAAACATAAAAGCTCGTGCCTCCTACAATGAGAAAACTCCAAGGATTATTGTATCCCGCTCCCATGCAGGAAAAGTTGAGCAGGTTGCACGGCAGACATTTGGAAATAAGACTGTGATAATCCCCGCTGGTGGAGCAGGTTTGGTTCCTTAAGCATCCTATCCATTTTATTGCTTCCAAATGATTTAAGGGGATAGCTGTTATTAGACAAAAGGATATAACTGTGGCACCTCTTCTTTTTCCCCACCTTTTGTCCTTCGCATCCCTAAAAGCAAGCACTTGACAATGGGACACAGTTTTTTCCTGTATATAGAAACCTACATGCAAACTTAGTTCAGGCTTCAAGCTATTCACAAGTTACTATGTTAGTGAACCTAAGCCTGGGCCAGCAATGTTCTTGTGGTCTTTTCATTGAACCCACTGATGTGCATTCATTGAAGGCACTGGTGCCTCTGTGGAGGAAAAAGGGGTTTGTGACCACATACGGAATCATGGAAGAGAATCTGTTGGTTCTTAGTTAGCTAGTAGTATGTTTCATTAAACAATTTTTTTTTTTTTTTTTTGAGAAAAAGCCATTAAAGCTTGGTACTATGTCTTGCATTTATGTCAAAAGAGAAAACTAGTGTCACTGAAGGCCATTTTTATGTGTCTCATGTTCAGTCCAAAGACGTTTTAGCTTAGCTTTTGTAAGCTTACACAATATCCTTGTGTGTGTTGCTGACAGAATGGAAATATATGAGACACTAGTGTGAAGCCATTGCTGTTTCAAAGTCTTAGAAAAGCCATGCAAAATTTGAATTTTACAGAAATGTATCATTCTATGTCTTTAATATGGGAAGCTAGAGCTCCGTTATGAATTGTTTAGTCAAGAAGATGTTGCATAGGTTCCTGACAATGAATCTAAATGAGTTTTCTTATGATAAAGGAAGTGAAAGTGTAACTGATTATAGCAGATCTTCTCCAGGGCTTGACTCTGTGTACGAAGATAAAGAAAGGAACAGTTTAATGAAACAAGGATTTTGGTTGAACACTTGAAAAATTGAAAAAATTCCATAAAAGAAAGAATACTATTTTGAGCAATGACTTTGTACTGCATAATGTATGATAAAGAGGAATGCCCTGGGCTGAGTGGTATATGCATCTTCCTTCTATTGTAATAAAAATCCAGGAAGAAAAAGGTTGACTTCAGCATAATACAGAGATTGAGAAATAAGTGAGTGAACATTAAGAGCAAAACTGTATTTGAGTTTCTGGTCTTGTTCTTTTAATGTGTCTCTAGATAAGTCTATAGCATATTGGTAAAGGCTGTCTAAAAATAATGTGTCTCAAATACCCAGGGTTTTAAATGGGGTGCAGTGGAAAAATCTTGTTGGGGGGTGTGTGGGGGTGTGTTCCTTTTTCAAATTTTCTCTACAGGTTAGAAGGCAGACAAAGTTTATTGATGCTTCTGCCATTATACTGGATGGCATGATGTAATTAATGACATCACTTTCCTAAATCTTTTATGTGCATCTTAACACTTACTATTAGATTTATCCTTTATGAGGAACAGGAAAACTTGGTTTAATTTTTTTTTTTTAACTTCTGCCTGTTTCTTCTAGGTTATAAAGTGTTGGCCCTCCTTGACGTTGCTGAAAAGAATCAAGAAGAAGCTGACGTGTATATCCATGTCACCTACATTAAGAAGTGGGACATATGTGCTGGAAATGCAGTGTTGAGAGCATTGGGTGGCCATATGACTACCCTAACTGGTGAAGAAATTAGTTACACTGGCTCAGATGGCAATGAGGGAGGACTTATAGCCAGTATCAACATGAACCATAAAGCACTAATTGAAAAACTTCCAGATCTAGAAAAAACATCACACAAATAAACTTGACTGATGGAGAAGTACAAGTTGTGCTTTTGTAGCCTCCGAATGCTCTGTCTGAAGAAGCAGGTGTGAAAACCTGCTGGGAAAGATGCACAGCAAAGCAGAGCAGTTTGGTGTGGGTTTGGGGACTATATAGTGCATTGGGTTTCTTCAGTGGTGGTATTTAAAAAAGAATAAAATAATAATAATCAGAAGTAGAAAGGGGACTGACTGCCTCACACCTCAGTTTCCACATTGTTTTTTTTTTTCCAGACTGTTTTTATGCAGTTCTTATACTCAAGGTGCATATACAGTATATATTGGTGAACGTAGGTGAACTAAAGAAAAATCCAAATTTATTCATAAAATAACCGAAGTAGTTCTCACAGGAATTTCTTGGAACCTTTTACATCTTGTTACTGTAGCTGTAGCAACTCCATAATGAATTAGGTAGGAAAAAAGGTTGATTTGTATAGGCATCTGATAACTCTGTAAACAGTTTAGCAGGAAACATGACCCTGTGTTCTGTATCCCCTGAACAGAAAGCACAAGAAGGTTGACACAAATTTATATGCAGCAGCAATTTATCTTTGACAGTGTGGCATTCCTTCTGCTTTTTAAGAGGAAAAAAAAAGAAATGTTCTATACTGTTTTGACTTTTTTCCTGAAGATGTAAACCAGTTTAGTTCAGATGGGTTGTGAATATCAGTGGTTTATTAATCAGTGTAATTATTTCCATATACCTTTTTAAAAGAAGGCAGTGTTTCCTTGTATAGTTTTTAACAGGTACTTCTTGTCCTTGGTTTCTGCGTACAGTGTTGAAGATGCATGCTAGATTTTTCTCTGATGTAGGCCTTGCTCATCATTTCGTATTTGTGCCTATAGAAACAGCCTCTTCCTTCAGTACCTGTTTTTTTGTTTGGGTTTTTTTTTTCCATTGGATAGAGTCATATGGAATGAGTTTAACAGATATAGTAAGTTGATTGGTTGTTTCCATTTGCAACATGACACATAAACCAGCAATTTTTCTACAACCCCAGAAACTACTTTCTGTCTTTTTAGATTAAGGTGCACTCTTTTCTGCAGAAAGCTCTTGAGCCATCCCTAACAGCTTGCAGTTACTGGTTTGTGGAAATTTACATAGAAACCATTTAAACTTGAATCTGTTTAAGCAAGTTTGAAGAACATGTGGCACTTGAAGTACAGCAGGGCCTGCAAAACTTCGCTGAAAAACATTCTTTGTCAATCCAGCATACGCAGAACAGAACATGGGCCCTTTGATATCAAATGACAATTTGTTGCATCTCTAAAATATGTGGAACTCTATCTGCAAAATTGTAACCATCTGTATTGTTCTCTGCATCCCTCTGAAGGGTTTTAGAAGGTTAAAATGTACCTGTTTGAATTATCAGTAGATAAGTTTCCCATCTCTCCTCAAGAAAGCTAAAGTTCTTAGTTAATACAGATGTTTTCTGTTCAAAGTTTATTTAGTATAAGCTTAGGCTGTTTAAACTAAATTCTTAATTACTTTCAATTTAACTTCTTTCATCATACTGCTGTTCTGATTAAAAAGGGGTTTTTCTCCTTACCTAAGTAGCAGAGCATGTCTAGATACCTCTTTTAACTTCTAGCTAATGTTCACATTTCCGAAAGACGTCCTCACATGTTGCATAACTACAGATACAGACTTTTATTTTGTAACCTTACTGGCAAAGTAGACTGAAGCTTAGTCTTACTAGCCTTTTGGTACGGGTAGTTTTCCAAGAGAGCTGTTTTTCCAAAATTGACGCTATTGCTGCTGTTTGAAAATAGCTTTTACACATGTAGATAATACACAAAGCAACTTAACTTCCAATTTTTAAATTTAATAAACTACTATATGCTATGACTAATAAGTGAATATGCCCTCTTTAAAAAGGGTCTGATCTATTTTGAAAAACTTCTGGAGCTTCCAAACCTCAGTGAAGAGTAAAAATCCAGATATTTATCAAGGCTTTAGTAATATTTTACAAGAAGACTGCAGCTTTTTTTCCTTCAGGCTGATTTAAATTACTTAAGGCCTAATAAAAAAAGCAGCTCCTCTGTTTATTAGTTAAAGGACACGGATTAAAATTTAAATATGAGAAATAGCCATAGTTAGCCTAGTATAAAAACCTAATTGTGTCACAGAGGTTGAATACACAATATTTAAATAGGCAATTAAGACAGTCTGTGGCAGGTTGTGAGTTTAGATTCAGGTTGAAATCGTGTAAACTTAGCTTGTGAAAATGTGACTGCTTTTATTTTGGGTACGATTCTATCACTTCCTTGCATAAGCTGTGATCAGACTTAGCTTCTGTATGAGAAATGAAAAATAAGATGTTACATATTGCACAAGGGCTTACCTGCATCTTAGTTGAAGATATAGAGCAGTAAACAGAAGTAGTTGCCTAAATTATTTTTCCTTAGGAAGATAAGGTACAAAGAAGAGCTTCAGCCCTCCTTTCCTTCTTCCCGTATGCTGGCTAAAATACCTAGTCTGCCTTTAGGAAGACATGCTTGTTTAGAGCCATTTATATCCTAAATTGCTTTGTTGTAATGGATTACAGTGTTCAGTACCATTCGCAGTGGACCCTTATTGGCCAAAGCTCACTTCTTGTGAAAATGAAGAAAAGGTGAGAGTGAGGTGCCCAGTTAATTACTTCTGGTACTTGTCAGGCATGAGCCTGAGCTCATGCAGCTTTCCCACAGCTGAGGCCCATGGTGGTGCTTGGAGTCTCCCAGTCTAGTTTAAAGAGGAACTTCTTTGATATGAGAATAGGTAAACACCTGGTAAATAGCAGTTTCTGATGTCATTTTACAATAAACGGAACTCTTATGCAGACCAGCAAGTATTCAAAAGTGCTTGCTTAGTGCACATGTGCCAGTGCACTTTGATATTTGTTTGTATAGTGTTAACACTCAGTATATCCTATTTCTTTGACTGTGTTTACACTGCACTTAGAAAAAACATTTCGCTGTTCTGGTTTAAATACTTGTTTGGTCTCAGCTGTGTGGATGTGACTTAAGCTTATGCCTAGAGTGGTAGGAAATCATACTGTACCCATGTCTATGTTTCACTACTGGGCTAGAACATTGTTCTTTACATTGTAGCCTTTTCCACATTAAACTGTCATACTGGTTTTAGGGATGCTACTTAAAACAATTGCATGTTGTAGGTGGGTCCTACAAAGTATGTCTTTTCTAAAAATTTTAATTAAAAAAAAATCATGGTATCATTCTAGCTCCAAACAAGGGAAGTAAGAGAATGTATTATTTTAGCATTGGTTTTCCAGTGATGGATTTTTTTGAGTGGCTATTATGATTAAGGTAATTGCAAGTGAAATTATTCTAAAGCCGTATGTATTTTCTCTTTTCATTCTGCTAAAAAGAGTGGATGGTAGCATAGATGATACCTCATACAGTACCAAGAGTCCTAACTTCCATTCCTTGAATGAATGTTTTAGAAATAAAAGGACACAGAAATAAAAGGGTTGAATATTGTACTTAACTGTTTTTGAGTTTAACCTGTTTGCCAGACTTTTATAGATGGAGTTTTATAAAAGAGCTGTTTGTTCTGATTTACAGAGCACGTAGTAATAATGAAAATATTTAGCAGAGATGGCTTACTCAGATGGTGAGTTAACCATCTAGGTGAATCTGCAAAGTCATCTAGTGATATTGTTTCATATATTTGCTTTTACTTCATGCTCATTAGAGTGGACAGATATTCTAAGTGGCTTTAGGTGTGAGAAGAGATTTTTTTTTTTTTTTTTAAATGGCCAGTGGTTGGAGATCAGGGGCATGGAGGGGAGTCAGGACTGGAGTTTATCTCTGCTTTTTTGTTTATAAACAAACGTACCCCAACATCTTTGCGGCATCCTCTTATCTGTTGGAGTTGAACAACAGCAGTGCAATACTGTACACTCGTGGTGTAATAGTGTAAAACGAGTCCACATCCCCCAGAGCAGTGCAATGAGAAATGACTGAGTGTTGTGCTGGGCCTTGTCTGTTATGCCAGCTGAGGCTGGCTGCTTCGTTGTCTCGTAGATGTTGTTCCAGCTGCAGTTTCTCTGATGGCAAAACTGCTTTTGTAGGCTACTGTCTCCCCAGTTATGCCCAACACCTTTGTGGATCTCTTTTCTAAAGTAAACTAGAGAAGTGGAGAGGAAAGAAGCAGATGATTGTGCTGGAGAAATTGTATCGGAGAACACTTATTTCCATTTCTTGATTTAAATTACATTGATAGTTTCATTTCTCTTGTCCTTCAGAGGTTAGATAACCATACAGTCAAGATTTAATGGACCACAGGTAAATGCCTGCGTGATTTTAAGCCCAGGCATGATGCGGGTGGGGGAGACTGCCTCTAACCAAGGAGAGCCTGGATGGATGCCTTCCTGTCAGGCCATTCACACTGAGCCTTTTTTCAGTGCTTTGTTGTAGAGACCTAGGCCCTTTCACACAAACAGTTGCAGATTTGACTTTACCAAAGTATCATTCGTAGTCTATCTTCTGACCTGCTCTCCTCAATGATAAAACTGCGCTATATCCCCTTCACTGTAATGTAACTTGCTGAGACAAGACTCTGGTAACTGAGTCAATTGCTTGACTTTTGAACCACATCTTCTGTATGGCAGCTCTTATAATGAAGTGCTAGAACCTGCTGCGAATGTCTTCCCACCTTACAAGCAGGTTGTGCCACTCATGGGTTGTATCGAGAAACTGCTGAAGCCTTATACTTCGTGGTTTCCAGATGCCACGCCAGCTCTTTCAGCTCTTCTGAGAGCGGTTCAGAAGTGCTCATCCAACTTCCTTCCAAAGCTCCCCCTGGAGCCAGCAATTAGCAGCCACTTTTCCCTCTTTGCTGTTCCTCATTTTTCTGTTCCTTTCTGATTCTTGCTCCTTTCTTAGTCCATATGGACAAGAAAAATGAGAGATCAGAGGTGCAAATACTCCCAGAACAAGAAAGCCACAGCAGCAAACTATCCAGTTTATCCTCAGGCTGTTAACGTTTGGGACCAAGGTCTAAGGTGGTGATCCTGCCAAAAGTGAGATAGATGGCCAACAAAATAAAGGCATCTTGAAGAGAGCTTCATGTGATTGGTGGTACTGGCCATACAGAAAAGATACAAGTGGAATAAGGAGAAGTTAAACTGCCTTAAAAAGGAGAAGGAAACAGCTTTTCAGTGTAATGTTACAACCATTATGGCATTTCTGTCCCTCTGGGTGCAGAGCTTTGTCGCTTATGAAAGAGGCTCCATTGGCCCTCTGTGAAAGACCTTATTTTGCTGAAGTCAGTAGCGGCATTCCCACTGAATTCAATGTGAGCAGAAGCAAGCCAGATAAAACACGAACAGTAAATTCAGCTAAGTTCTGAAGAGGTCGGCTTCTGCCAACAGAGCAAACAATCTGGGTTGTGTTAAACTCACCTCTGGCGGCTTCAGTCTACGTTACTAGAGAACTTGGAAACATCACCCCGGTGTCTCAAGGTTCTAAGTCTTTCAGGGTTTTTTTTATGGTCGTCTGCTGCTACAGCTCACTTTCAGATAATATTGTTTTCAACCCTGATGGATCCTTATTTGTAATTCACATTTCTTCTTTCTCCCCAAAGGACCAGCAACACTCTGGCATTTTTCCTGTTGTCCCACCAAATTGTATTAGCATTTTCCAGTTGTGTGCCAAATTGAAATAACAATTCTATAAATAAACTCTCTGAAAATACTGATCTGTGATGGTGTTTCCTATATCTTGTCTTTTTGTTGAGTATTTATGTTTCTATGTGCACCAGATTTTTTTTTTTCCCAGTAATGCATGTCAGGCTGCTTCAGCTGTGCTGTGTCCTTTGTGTGTGCATGACTTTCTGCCTGAGGGATTATGGTTATTGACGGGTCCAGCCAAGTTCATGATAAATATAATTCAGGATCTCCACTGTTTTTGCTTTCATATGTGTGTTTTATTGTGAAATTTGGTTGATTCGTGTAATGAAAAATGAGTGCTTAGAAATTTCCTATATAGTATTGTTCCTTGGATCTGAAGCTTTCCTTCCAACAGCATCTCCAGGACTCTTCCTAATTATGTTACTTCATTCTGCTTGAGTCTCTTGTTTCCATGAGAATAGTAGTAATAGAGTAGCAACTGTACCATTACTAGTCCTTTTTATAATAATGTGCTACTCTTAAGTGAAACCATAGAATAAGTTGAAAGGTGCTTTAATGTCCCACATCAATATGGCATGTTGGGCTGTTCTTGGGTGCAGCTTCAAATACGGTGGTTATCACCCCTACCAATATGTGCAAGACTGGATGTACAATGAAGTCGTGTATCATCCTGGCAACGGTGGGCTTGGCATGCTTTGTTGATTCTCATCTTTCCCCAGGTATGAACCAAAACTGCCAGGCAGCCTCTGTGCCAGCATGGTCCAGTCAGTATTTAAAAAAGCTACATTTTAGCGTGCCTAAAATTGTGCTCTAGCACTAACACTCATTGTACATACCACTGAACACTTTCAGACTCCAAAACAGGGTGGCTGCATGTGGACTGCTCACTGACAAGCCTCCCAGGATCATGCAGACTACTGAACTGGGAGATTGTTTGGGACAGAGCTGGTTTGCTTAGGCCAAACACATGCTGAGGATCATGCTGTAGTACTGACCGGTGACCTGTGGAGTCCAGGATCGTTCTGGACTGTGTAATTGACTTGTATGGACATAGGCAATATATGCCACAGGAGCTGTAAATGGATGATTTGAAAACCTTTGTTGATCATGTGTGATCTAACCAGATAATCAGTGTGGAGTATTTGGCAGTAATTTGGAGACACAAGCGTCTCTTGCAATGCTCTGAAGAGCTTTTTGTGGAAGGAACAACCCAGAGGAGCAGGGATTCTTCCCATCTTGCAAAGTGTGTGTGTGTGAAAATGGATATTTGTGTTTACCAGTGACATTGACATTTTCCCAACTGCCTTTGATGACACTGTCTGTGCAGCAGCCTGGACAGCCCAAGTGGCAGGCTTGTCTGAGGAAAGCACAGCTTGTGTCTAGTTGCTGTTTCATGTGACTAATTGCCAGAGTAGCTGATTTCTACGCCCAGTTTGGGTACTTTGCTGCACTGAAAATACTGTCTTTTCAAGTACACTGGTTAGGAAAACATCAAAATTGCACTTTGCTGTGGGTTGTGGTAAGGCACGCAAAGGGCAAAAGCACAAGTATGGTGATGCTTGGACAACAAAGGAGATTGCAGAAGTTGAGTAAATATATTAACCGTTGGTAGCTGGCTTTTTAAATATGATTGTATCTTTTGGGAGGCCTGAAGGATTGAACTGTAGGCTAATGCCTACTCTGTGCTGTCAGCCGTTTTACATGAGGCTCTCAAGCTTGCACTTCTCCCACTTGACCTATTGCTGCAGTGGGGCATAAGAGCTGGTTGCTTGCAGTGCTTATTCAGGCTCTGAGTGCTGCCATGTTATACTGGTATCACACCAAAGACTTGACTCGTGCTTGGACCTGGAGAAGACACCCGCTAGCCACCAACGCTGGTCCCAGCAGCAGCCTCCTGCCTCACCTCTCACCAGGGCTCAGCTTTGCCTGAGCCACAGAACCTGCCCTGGGCCAGCATTTTTGCAGGTTTCCTTATTCAGAGCAGTGTGATAGGTAACAGGCGTAACACTGTACAAAAACTAAACAGCCCGCAGTGGCATCCTGCTCCCCAGCAACATAAACCCAATTTATGGCTCCCTTTTTTCTGTTGGATCAGCTCCTCCTTCTTTTCATTTTCTTCTTTCAGGTGGTCGTGTTGTCCATATGCTATTTATAAATGCAAGCTAAAATAATTAAAAATACCCTAAGTTCAGTTCAAGTCGTGCGTGCCTAAGAGCCATTTGCACATTTCTTTGTTTGTACAACAGTAAGACTGTCCTGAGTAGAGTTCTTGTCTGTTGGCACACAGACATCCTGCACACTAGTCTAATGTCTGAGAGCTTTTCAGTCGTGGTCTCCAACTCCAAACGTCAGCTCACTTGTAGTGCTACAATAAATAATTAAACTCTGTTTTTCAGATTAACACCGCAGAGCACTTTTCATTTGGTCTGGACCCTAACTCAGTTGCTGAAAGGCATTCTAGGAGTCTCCGTCAGCCAGAGGGGAATTTCTCATGCCCAGGGAAAGGGCTGAACTCCCACTGCAGAGGATTGGAGGTTTGACCCGGCGCCACCAGTGAGTCCAGAAGCAGTGAAAGCACAGTCAGGCAGCTGGGAAGGGGCTATGGGAGTGCTTTGCAGTCAGGTCAGACGAACTGGAGTGGCTGCCCGTCACCTCCGCTGCGGGCCGAGACTTGGTGACCCCTTACTCGTCACGTATCTTAAGTAAAATGACTCCAAATTACAGGAATTCTTCCAAATTAAGTGGTATGGCCTAAATGGAAAGTACAACAAGCATTGTGCTAATCTATAGTAATTCTGTTAGGGCAATGGACTGACACAAAACTACACAGATTTGGCTTTTACATTTTAAAACCACACGGTTTTCTTCCAAAGGGATATTTTTATTGTAGAGTTAAGAATGCATCAAGTTCGCACTCCTC
Organism: Haliaeetus albicilla; assembly: GCF_947461875.1. Classification (NCBI taxonomy): domain Eukaryota; kingdom Metazoa; phylum Chordata; class Aves; order Accipitriformes; family Accipitridae; genus Haliaeetus; species Haliaeetus albicilla. The sequence goes on along the minus strand of NC_091485.1, from coordinate 35,612,527 downwards.
TCACGTGAACTCCACCCAGGCTGGGTTCGTGTGGTGTCTTTGTATTTGCAGAGAGCAAGTAACACAGTGCATGCTCTATTTCTGCAAGGGGATAGTATTCAACTAAAATACATAAAGGGGATCAAATACATATGAATTCTGTACTAGGGGAAAAGCAAGTGTTTTAAACTGCTTCCCATAATTTTCTGAAATCTTAATACCTGAATCTGTTGCAAATATTGGCATCAACAGCAAAGATTTTCAATTATTTTGGCAAAAGAAAAGTATCTCTTGTATGTAATGTTATCTACAGGACTGAACTGATGCATCTGCTTGCTAATCTGATAAGATCCTAAACTTCTCTCACAGGAATAGTTTTATGCAGGTGTAACAATGGCTTTTGGAACCTAAATTGCACCCCATGCTAATAGATTTAGACCCAAGAAAACTATGTATGCCAGAATAACTTTTAGCACTGACACTTGGCTCTTTAATACTAAAGGACTTGGGTGGGGAAAAAAAAAAAAAAGCAGGGGCCAGTAGAGGGCTCTGTCTTTTCATGAATGCCCTGAAGAGCCAGAAAGATTTTGGGGACTATGCAGTTACATGCCTGTTTTTTGTTGGGTTTTTTTTTTTTTTTGTATGGCACATGTTTTTAGTTAAGAGGACACCCACAGAGTTCTAGGGTCTGATTCAGAGGGCTGCACTGAATTGTTACTGTGCAATTTGACAGCTTGTTATTATTTCTAATGCACGCTTTCTCTTGTATTTTTAATTTGATTTAATATGGCTGTAAAAATGCACACCTTTGTACAGTGGGTATAAGCTACTGGCAATATAATTTTTGTTAAGTAGCTTTTTTCAGGCTCCTTAAAATTTATCCTATGAATTCACAGACATCTGTAGCTAGAGCTTGAAAGTCATGGTGTGAACTTCCCATGAATATGTCTCTGTGCACGCTCATTTCCTAGAAGTTTTGCTTCTGTAAGTCATGAGAATAAGGTCAGCTGTGACAACTGTACATCCAGACTTTGTGTGCTTTTAAGTACATAACCACTCCACCTGCCATTTCAAGTTAATCGCTCACATCTGATATTGTCAGAGGAGTGACTCTTCCACTTCCATCAGCTCAACTTCTACATTTCAGTTGCATGGAAATACATTTCAGTCTCATGGAAATAATAACTTATTCTCACCCACCATAGACATGACTTGATGACCCTCTGTAACCCCCCCACACACACATTGGGGTTTTTTTTGGCTTCTTTCTTAAAATCTAGGTGTTCTCCCACCAGACAAATTTTTATCAGTTTAGTTTAACAAATAAAAAAGCCTATTCTGTTGCTTAAGCGATTGAAACATCCCATCTTACTACCGTTAAAATGCCGAGACTTGGTTCTCTAGCTAATATAAATTGCCGTATATTTTTAGATCTTTTGAACTTCCTTCTAGTTAGCAAAGAACAGGCTTCTATTTTGGCCTTTCTTGCACGAGAGCTATTGTACCCATCTTTATCTGGAAATATTATGTCTTGCAGGAGCATGCTGGGGCCCCTTGAAACAGCTCCATCATACCTTTCTAGGCTCTTTCTGGCCACTGTGCCAGCAAGAACGGAGAGCACACTGATATTTTATCAGCTACTTGCTACTGAAATTGTTTGGAGTTTTTTCTTATTTCTGTCACTGGCATTTGTTGTCCTTTGTGATCATTTCTCGCATGGAGGAAAAAAAAAGTAATTTTCAGCCTTTTACAGGAAGCTTGCAGTTTCTCCACAACTGTCTTCCAGTACTGTATTAACAACGTAAAAATGTAATATTATTGCTTTCTTTGCATTGCCTTTTATTCATGCCACATGAACTTCTAGTGACTGTCACCTCCCTGCCTGTGGAACAGAGAAAAAGAAAAGGTCCATATGCCCACGCTCCAGCTGCACAGACAAAGTGTGTGTGTGCTGCTCTCTACCTCTGCAGGCTCTCGCGTAGTCAAACCTAAGGCAAGATGAAAGAGAGGAGTTTTGAAGAATATACTTTGCTACAACCCAAACTTAAGTCTTCAGCAGCAAGGATTGTTGCTCCCACAGTGAAAGCTAATGTAAATGGGTCCTTGCCTGCCAGAGGTATGGTATGGATACCAGAAGGTCTAACAACAACAAAAAGAGCTGGAGAAAAATAGGCATCCTAATTTTAAAGAAAGAGCTGACAGTGAGCAGAATAGATTGAGAATTTTATGGGTTGACATTTGTGTCCAAATATGATGCTGATTTAGGAGTTGTTATTTGTGTATGCAAGTAATTCCTTCCGTTAATTATATATAGCTGCCTATTTAAGTACAATACTTCATAATAACATGGAAACTAAGTCCCTTGTGTACTTTGGGAGTTGAAAGAGAATGAGAAAAAGAAAACCAGTCTTATATTTAAAAAAAAAAAAAGAAAAAGCAAGCAAGCATTTTCTGTTTGTTTCGACAGCCATCCTCAGTATAAATTGAAATGCTTTGAATCACTGAGTCTTTCATAGTCCGTGTTCATCACAGGCACTTTCTGCAATGCTGACTATCAGGATTAGGCTGAGCTTTGCTGTGCATCTGTGTTCTGACTGTGGGGATGGGCTGGGGGTTGGCAGTTCATTGTTCTACACACTATGTGTGGTCATCAGAGAAAAATCCTACTGAGTAACACCCTCTGGATTTCTGTTTCCATGTCTTAACACTTTCACCTGCGGAAATTGCATTAGGGCAAACAAAGTCCTACAGAAATAATCTCCCTGGTGAGGCGCTTGGTAGGATGATGCCTGTTGCTGCCTCCAGTTTGGCACTGTTTCTGTTAGGAAGAGAGGAGCAATTTTCCTCGGGCCACATCTGCTGAGTCACTTGAAGAAGGAAAATATGAACAGTTACTACCCATGTTTGAAATTCTACATCTGAAATTCAGCCTTCTCATGAAAATTGCAGTCAAGGGGGGGAAATTACATGAATAATTCCTAACTTCTGTCACCTTGATCACTTGTGGAAATGTGATTTGAATTTCTGTGGGTTAGTCACCCATCCAGGACACTGGGAGGAGGAGAGGGACAGAGGAGGATGTGAAATTAAATGAAATTAAGATTACTTTATATCATAGAGTCATGGAATAGTCTGGCTTGGAAGGGACCTTTAAGGGTCATCTAGTCCAACCCCCCCTGCAATGAGCAGGGACATCTTCAACTAGAACAAGTTGCTCAGAGCCCTGTCCAAGCTGACCTTGAATGTTTCCAGGGATGGGGCATCTACAGCCTCTCTGGGCAACCTGTTCCAGTGTTTCACCACCCTCATCATAAAAAATTTCTTCCTTATATCTAGTCTGAATCTACCCTCTTTTAGTTTAAAACCATTACCCCTTGTCCTATCACAACAGACCCTACTAAAAAGTCTGTCCCCATCTTTCTTATATGTGCCCTTTAAGCATTGAAAAGCTGCAATAAGGTGTCCCCGGAGCCTTCTCTTCTCCAGGCTGAACAACCTCAACTCTCTCAGCCCATCCTCACAGGAGAGGTGTTCCATTCCTCTGATCATTTTTGAGGACCTCCTCTAGACTCGCTCCAACAGGTCCATGTCTTTCCTGTGCTGAGGACTCCAGAGCTGGACACAGCACTCCAGGTGGGGTCTCACCAGAGCAGAGTAGAGGGGCAGAATCACCTCCCTCTATCTGCTGGCCATGTTTCTTTTGATACAGCCCAGGATACGGTTGGCTTGCTGGGCTGTGAGCGCACCTTGTTGGCTCATGTCCAGTTCTGCATCCATCATTACCCCCAAGTCCCTCTCCACAGGGCCGCTCTCAATCCCTGCATCCCCCAGCCTGTATTGATACCAGGGGTTGCCCTGACCCATGTGCAGGACCTTGCACTTGGCCTTGCTGAACCTCATGAGATTCACATGGGCCCAATTCCTCAGCTTGTCCAGGTCCCTCTGGATGACATCCCGACCATCAGGTGTGTCAACCGTACCACTCAGCTTGGTGTCATCTGCAAACTTGCTGAGGGTGCACTCAATGCCACTGTCTATGTCATTGATGAAGATATTAAACAGTACTAGTCCCAGTAGGGACCCCGTGGGACACCACTTCTCACTGATCTCCATCGGTATGTTGAGCCTTTGACCACTACCCTCTGGATGTGACCATCCAATCAATTCCTCATCCACCAAACAGTCCATCCATCAAATCCATATCTCTCCAATTTAGAGAGAAGGATGTTGTGGGGGACCATGTCAAAAGCCTTACAGAAGTCCAGATAGACAACACCTGTAGCTCTTCCCTTGTCCTCTGATGTAGTCATTCCATCATAGATCACTCAGATCAAATATTTAGACTGCAAATTTCTTATCAAAATGAGATGAAAAATTGTGGTGATGACATATTGACAGCCAAGAAGAAAATTTCTATCACTGGTATTTTGTAAAACTTACTTTTAAGCCAAAACAGAAAAATGGCATAGCTGAGCTACTTAGGTTTTGGGTTGGTTTGGTTTTTTTTCACTTGAACTAACATCAATTAACACAGAAATTAATTAAAAATACAAAGTTCATTCTTGTATGCTTCAGTAATTTCAGTGTCATATTGTAAATACATAATAGACAAAGCACAGGGAGTTTGCTTGAAATGATAATGAGCAATTAATGTTTCAAAGATGTTTTCAGCATTGGAGGACCCACTCATCTGTATTTGTCTGCCCTGCCCTAGTTTGTGAGTGATGCTATCAAAAAATGGGACAAATAATATGAAATAAAGATTTTCAGGATCAGCAGCACAGTCTTTGCAGCATCTCTCGAAATGTTTTTCTTTTCATGGAAAAATCTTATATTTCACTATATTAAATATTAAAATTCTTGACAATGACAGACTATTCCCATGTCTTCCCTTTTTCAGCCATCAAGAGTTTTGTTTTGGGTTTTTTTTTTTTTACCTTTTCAAAGGCAAAAATCTGAACAATACTACAAATACCATATTCTGTGCCTTTTATTAATGCTTCTGCCTTCAACAAGTATGGAATAACAATGGGCAAGGGACTACCTGAGATCAATGCAATCATATGCTTTGTTTTAAGTGGTTCATTATAGGAATCCTTTAAAATGGTTGCCTTGCCAATAAATAATTTTAAATATAGAGACTTAACATCTTGGTGTTGGCAGTCTTCTGCCCAGAAAATAAGGACAGAGACTTGAGCCGTCAGGTCTCTGTTATGTCACTGTTATGGTGCCCTTGATTACGGACTGGATGGAACATCTCAGGTCTGAGGCACTAGAGGTGATGGATTACATCCATTTCCCACTGCCTCAGTACAGCCATTTTTTCCCTAAAAAATTCTGAGCACTAGACAAAGGGCATAACTATATTGCATTAGGTGGAAATTCAAGTCATCTTCTGTGTCAGGACATGAGGTGGGCTCAGACCCTGTTTTCTTCTTGTACCCCTAAGTGGAAATCCTTGATGTTTATGCAGGTGACAGCAGTTTTGTCTCAGAAGACTCTCCAAAATATTTTATGATTGGGGCTGATTTAAATCTAGGCTGTGATATTCAGCTGATTGCTACAGTGGGAGTGTGTGAGTCTTTAGTGAGAACTGCAAATACTTGAGCCCTTTGAAAACTCTTCCCGGGTGGATTCCCACAGAAGCCCCTCAAAAGAAAATTCAGGATGGGGATTTAAAGGAAAACTAAATGATGAAGTTCCAGTTTTTGTCTCATCAGTATGACTGGTTTTGCCAAGAACAGTTTTTGAGTTTCCCTTCTTTGTGTGGATGGTAGAATAGGTATATTTCTGAGCATTTTTATCAATAAAGCTTAGACATCTGAAACTTGAGAGACAATGCTGCTTTTCTGTTTTGTCTTAGAGCCCCTGGGGACTCCAGATACTTTGCATAAGGGAACAAGTCTGTGGAACAATTTCTATGATGGCAAAAGTAGATCTGAAGACAAAATCTGTTTCCAATTTCTCTCTTGTTGTGAGGCATTAAATGATTTATATCTGACCTAAAAATCAAAACCTTTCCAAATTGCCACTTCCTCTCTTTTATTCGAAGTTCATGATACATGCCTGCATCCTAGTAACCAGAAAGTTATGCTAGGAGAGGATTAACTGGGAAAAGATTGGGCTGATGTTAAGTGAACTTGAACAGTCTCAGGTCCTTCCTCCGGTGCTATAGACAGTAGAAGCAGAGGCAGGAGTGCATTTATCTAGAAGTACAGCATGTCCTCCACATTGCACTGAAAGGACTAAATTGCAGGGAATTAGCAGCTCTTCCTCTTTGCGGATATATGCCTGGACTCTGGGACTGACTTGGCTCTTGTGCTCAGAGAGCAATTGGTTCTCCCCTACCTGCATTTTGATTTAGAAAATTTTGAGTTACATTTAGAAAATTCCTTTAAAGCACAGTATAAGGTCAACTTTAAAAATGAGCATGAATTTATACCTATGTTGATCTTACTAAGCTCATTGCTGTGGCCTGGCAATAAGGTTAAGCTTTACCTACATTTTTACTGTTGCAATTCATGCTTCTTGAGAGTGCTAAGATATCACACAGCCACCCAATGAGTGCTAAAGTGTCAAAAAAATGATGTTCCAATGCTTTTCTTTTGTGAGGCGAAGGAAGGAATGATCCTTTTTATAGAAAAGTAAGCTTGTGGTGGACACCATAGTATGAGCCAGTAACGCTGTCTCATTGCAAGAAAGGCAAAACACATGCCAGGTGTATCGTGGCTAGTAGATCAAGGGAGATTATTACCGTCCTTGGTGACAGTGAGACCATGCCCAAACACTTTGCCCAGGATTGCCCCCCACCTTCCTGCAAGAGAGCTGCAGAGAAACTGGAGAGTCTCCACCAGGAGACTGCTAAGAAGGTCGGGATCCTGGAGCACCATGTACCAGGGAAGTCTGAGGGGGAGGGTGGGCTCGTTTAGCATGGAGAAGAGAAGGCTGAGGGCCAATTTAATAGCATCTTGAAGTGTAGCTACAAAGATAGCAGGGTTGCACTCTTCTTGGCAGTGCCAGATGGTGTAACAAAGGACATTTGCAAAAACTTCTTCACTATGAGGGTAGTATGTGCCAGGAGCGGTTGTGGAGCCTCCAGACTTGGAGGTTTTCAAGAGCTGGTTACACAAAGCCACAAGCAACCAGATCTAGAGCTGGTGACAATTGTACTTGGGCAACCTCCTAGGAGGTTAGACTAGCAACCTTTAGAAATTTCTTCCCCCCCAACATTTCTTGAGCATCTAAGTTTAATCTTAAAAAGTTCTGACTAGTTGTGGGGAAAGCCCTCGGGCAGCGCTTTTGGATCCCCTAGTATTATAGAAGGTTTCACAGGGTTAGAGCACAGGTCTCACTGCCTTCTTTAAAGCCACAAGCATTCAGCATTTCTTCAAATCATGGGTCAGATCAGCAGAGGATGACTGTGGAAGTAGACACCTGTAGCTGAATGCAAGGCAGAAAGAGGTCTGAATTAAATCTTCATAAGATACCTGAATTCTAGGATTTTTTAGTGATTTTTCATTGGATTACTATTTGCCTTGCTTGCTTTTTGTTTTAATGAAAATTTCTCATCAGTTATTTAAATAGTGCCTAGTAATTCAGAAGAACGTGAGGAGGAGCAGTATACATGAACTTCAGCCCTTTACAGACATAGGCCCTTAACTGACAGTCTCTGTATAACTAAGTTACTTCCATAAACTGTAGCTAAGCCAAGACAAGCAGGGCAAACAGATTAGTGAGAAAAGAGAACAGGCAAAACTGGGATTATTTCTGAATTCAGCTGTTTCTTAGCAGAAAAGAATGGAATTTAATAGACCTTTTTGTGCTATGCAGAGCATGTGTCCCCAGCAGAACAGCTGTAGTTGTTCAGGCACAGGCTTAAGAAGGAAAATGTGGTTTGTCCCTGCAGTTGAGAGGTTGCAAGGCTAACTTTCAATGGGGTACTTGCTTTGTTTATTCTTTCTCTATTTCTATGAGGCAGATGTAACAGAGAAAACCTTCAGGAAAATGCCCTCAGAAATATACCCAAAGGCTTCAGGACAACAGCTCTTAAGAGGAAAGGATGGCTTCAGACCTCTCCTTTCGCTCGTTACATCTCCTTCCCTCTATCCCTTACCCTAACCTTGGCACCAGGCGCTGCTCTGCTGTGGATTCAGCTGTTATTGCCACAGCAGACCAAACCCATCTGACCACATCTGCCACTGCTGCCCTTCTCTGCCTTCTTGCTGCCTCGAGCACTTGCCTGACCCTGTGCAGAGCTGTATAAGCTCTCTAAGGCAACACAACAACTCACCTGACAAAAAATAGAGAAATGTTTCAGGTCAGGGCCAGGTAGTCACTCTGAAGGAGGATGCAAGAGGCAGCAGCTGAATTGCTCTTGCTTGCCACAGAACTGCCTGCACAACTCTGACCCACTGTTGCTTTGTGCTCATAGCCCCTGAAATGCAATTGTACAATCATATTCTTTTTCTGTTTCCAGTGAAGTGAAGAAGCAATGTATAGCTCTTCTGGGACCTATGTTATGTCAGTCTTGGAAAATGTTTCACCTTCATACTGCTTGACAGAAGAGTTCAATATCCTAACAATTAGGAAAAGACCATAGATCATCTTTATAGCTTCATAACTAGTCTCATAAAAAGACTTATGGAAGATGCTTGTGTGAGGAGGCTTCTGCAACCCTCACACAGTGCTGCTGTTGAAAAATCACAGGCTGGCTGTCTGCTCCTTGAAGATGTTTTTCTGCTGTTTAAAGTTTTGGATTGTGATCTGTCCAAAGGATCAGAGAAAGGAGCCTGCACTGCCCGTGTCTCAGCTTCAGCTGTAACACTGATATCATCCCGGGTACTGATGAATGTTAAGTTCTAACTTTCACAGAGAAATCAAAACATGAATGCAATGGGTTGCAATTCTAGAGATCCAAATTCCTGCCTCTGCTTTGTCTGTGACTTTGGGCAAGTTTGGTACCCAGTACAATCAGTAGTAGTTTCCTGTGCACCTCTCCCAACTCTGCCACAATCAGGATGCCCACATTTTGTCAGAGTATTTTCTACATTTTACAATTGCTGATGTGTTCGAATCCTTATCCATCTGTCCTGTCACAGTCAATTTTAAGTGCTAGTCTTAAATCCATCCATATACTGTCAGTGTGCAGAGTACCATCTCAACCAACTCCTTACATACAGATCAGTCCAAAAAGGAACTTTACCATGGGACAGCTAGCCAGGAATCTCCCAAAATGACCACCTTTCAGTTAAGAGACCATTAAAACAGAGGATTTCTGATGTCCTGGATTTGGTCATTTCTGATTAGGGTGTATAAAGATGCCCACTGTATTTTCTCAATCTCATTTCCCACCATGCAGTGTTAAAAATCAAGCCTCTTCTCCTTCCCTTTCGCACAGGTTAATGATTTCTTTAGCCGGGAATGACAGCTGCCTCACCTGTTGCAATGGCAATGCAAATCTCTGACTGGCCCTTTCTGGGTTCTCAGGATATTGTTCCACCTGTTCAGGACGGGTAACTATGCCACATTCTTCCCCATCTGTCTCAGATCTGTGCCTACATAGGGGCTTAAGCAAGAAAGGAAAATTGTGAGCAACAACAGCTGAAAGAGCACATCTTATTTTATAAATACTGTGTCTAGTGCAGATAAGACAAAAAATGAAAAGAAAATGGAAGACGTAGAAGAGTGAGACATTAAGAAATGGTCTATAGAGCAACAAAACCATTCTATAAATCACTGTAATAAATGCAATAAAATTTCAGAGATTCACTGGTCAATGGTTCTAAAACTGATGCAGCTCCATTTTTAATTATGTACTTGCTTGCATTATTAAAAATACCAATATATTATGTTTCCTGGGATATAGTAATAATTAACTTTTAGGCTATGGTCATATGCATTGTCTAGAGACATAAAATACTTTCATATTAGTAAGAGAATTTTGATTTCATAAATTATAGAGAATCTGCCCCCAAAAAAGAATTGCAGAGTCAGAACAGAGCAATGAAATTAAAATACCATTTTTTACATTTAAAAGAAATAAATAGAGGTTATACAAATGCATCATTGAATTACCTAAAATTTAACACGGTCCTCTAGCAACTACATAAAATAAGCAGACAGTGGTTGCCAATGTGTATGTTTGGAGTCATGTTTAATTAAAGTATTTTTAGTCATCAGGTTTTAGTGTGCCTTCTGGCTGTAGGTTGTTGGGGTTCTCCCTATAGAGAAGAGTTAGTTGTTTGAATGATTTAACTGTGACTCTCTGGCCCTGGAAAACATTGACTTGTAATCCTGGGATCTGGTTTCCTTATAAGAAAAGGAAATGGCGCACCTGGATGGACCTCCTATTAAACACTTCAGCATAGACCCTGGAAAGGGCTCTCTGGGGCTGCCTCCCTTTTTTTTTCTACTTACAGCTTCGACACAGAGCTGAGCCGAGGAGCATATCTGCTGCACCCGGCGGCAGAGAGCCCCGAGCGGCTGTCCCACCATGCTGGTCCAGCTGTCCCACCATGCCGGCACAGCAGCGTGCCGCAGCGGGGTGTCACACAGATGCACCCGACCGGGCTCTGCAGAAGCGGCACCCGGGTGCGACAGTGCCCAAATCAACAAGCCCCGCAATGGCAATGATGCTCCTTTCAGACGCCCAGGTGCCTGGGTGCAAGGCGGGGGGTCCTGTTGACCCCCACCTGCAGTGCAAACCCCGCTCCCCACCGCTCTTCCTCTTCCACACAGCTGCGAGCCTGAAGTCTGGAACTACAGGAAGATTTTTAAAAACCTACCTTCAAGTGCAATATATAGTGACAGAAATAGTTTTGAAACAGGTGGAAGATGGGAATAAAAAGGAATGACTGTAATGAAGTGATGAATACCATTGAAACTGTTCTTGATAATCATTCCTAATTTCTTTTTTTTTCTCATTAAAATTCTTTAATAAATAGAAGTACAAACCTCCTCCATTCCTTGCTGTATTGCTGCAGGACTGGTGAGCTATCAAACTCTGCCACAGAGGGGAAGTAGAGTATTGTTGTAAATCCATGGTGGTGCAAGCAACAGCTCCTTCTTTCTGACGGAGTTAAAGCCTTGTCAGTAAAAGCTGAAATTCTGAACCTTTTCGTGCACCAACATTTTTTTTATTTAGAGAACGAAAATAAAACCTTTGCTTTTCTGTATTTTAAACTTTAAATCTTGCAGTAGTTCTCTTTCCTTAGTATTTGTTATGAATGAGGGGAAACTACCTGGAAGCAGGATGCTCACATGTCAGTTCTCCTTTCGGACTGTAATGTACTGCTTGGCTTCAGAAGAACTTCCCTAGCCTTCTGCTGGGATGTCAGGATTATGACTCAAAATGAAGAACTGTATTTTAGAAGCTACTGATTAACTGTTAAGCAGGTGCCTTTTCACTGAATTGGCTGATGAGGAACACAGAAGTTTAGTGTCAGTGGAACAGAAGCATCATTAATATCTAAGGAGCATTTATTTGTATAAGTCATTTACATAAATAGGCTTGCAAACGTGGCTGCATTATTGCAGGATGTTTTTTATAGTCAGACCTTTGGGTAAGTATTTTCTCGAACAGTCATCTACAGAGGTGAGCGTGACCCAGACCAAGCTCTCTCCATGCAGAACTTCTTTGAAAGGAAATCTCTGAGGTATCAGGGAACCTGAAAGTTCCTGTGACTTGGGCCATGTGCAAAGGGGATGTAACACTATCGGGTACTAGGTATGTGCCAGCTTGTTGCTTTTGCTTTCTAATGTTTGTGTGTGCACGCTTCAGAGAGACTGAAAAGCATCTGGGATGTTAACAATCTGGAAGGCTGCAAAGCGCTTGCATGGAGCTGTTTTGCCTTTTACAAAGAAGAAGAGACTACAAATGCATATATGGCAAGAGGGGTGAATAGTAAAGATAAAAATTGCTTAAGTTATTTCAAGCAGTCTGTGCTACGAAGAAGCTTAATTTGGAACCTAGGTCCTACTAACGCCATCAGATTTACTGACGCCATCAGATTAATATTCTTATTCTTTTAGAATTACAAGTGTTATCAACATGGAAAGCTAATAATAGCCCTGCTGCCTCTGTAGGGACCATAGTGTGCTCTCAGATAAACATAACAAAATCAGTGCTTCAGCCCAAAGAAAATCTCATGTGGAAAACTGTCCCCAGTGAAGTGAGTGGGAGGGGTTGTTTTTTGCACAGATGTTAACATGGCAGGACACTGTCCTCTGATTCAGGCATGCTGCTTAGGGGTTTGCTAATAGGCAGCAAAAGCTTTCTTTGAAACTTCTGTTTTATAATTAGCTGTCTGGTGAAGGCTAATGCGAAAAGCCCGAATGTTGATCTGGGTGAGGCATTAATTACTTTGTCGCTTCTTCCTAGCTCACAACAAATTGTGGAGAACTTTGAGAGCCCAAGGAGCAAGAAATTAATCTTAGAAGAAGGAAAGGAGTTAGAACACAGCATCTGCAATAGCGAGCCAGCAGATGTACTGTGGTACTCCAGCCCTTGAGGCTCCCGGGGCTGTACCACCTGCGTTCCTGGTTTGAGCTGGATTCTCCTCCCACCAGGATACAGAACAGGGTCTGGTGGTAGATCTGAGCACCTGATCAGGACTGAGGTCTTCCAACTCAGATGCAAGAAGCAGGATGTGTTCCTGTAACCCCCATAGTAGCTTAAGAGTGATTTGTCACTGTAGCATTCAGTGAAAACCTATGGGCATCTTAGTTGCTGAGCTGTAAGCTTCAGGGATGTTAACTTAATCTTTTTTGTTCCCATTAGCTGGCTCTCTTTCCACTGCTGTAATGAATACATTTAGCCCATGCTCACACCTCTGTCAAGGGTATTTCCCAGGATGATGTGTATTTCTTCGTCAGGCTGCACTATAGCACTGATATTGCAGCTCCCTTTGGGTGTGGAAATTGGTCTTCTGTGGCAAAGCAAAGCTCGGCAAAAATGAGTTTCCCTGACAGGATAGGGTGCTCAGCACCATCTCCTTGTATGGGAAGAGCACTGGGGCCCGTGCCACTTGCATCACCAGTGCATGTATCCACACCTGCACCCTGGCAAGCCCAGCCTGCCTCTGCCAGCTCTCCAGTTACTTCCAGGAATTTCTGGCAGTCCATTTCATTCCCCATGTAACCTTCTAAGTGAACCAGACTGAACTGTCCTTACAGCTTGCCTGCTGCTGACAGCTGCATGTTGCCCTTTTCCCCATATTTCAGAAAAATTCTGTAGAATAAGGACTGCCTGCTAGAAGAGAAAACGAAAAACCTTCGTCATCCATATTCTTCATTGAAGACTCACAGAAAACTTGTGCCAGGAGATATGTCCTGTTCAGCCAGAGAAACTTATGTTCAGCTTATTTACTTTGCTGGAGGAGATGGGTAAAGATAAGGAATCTCCATTCCAAAGCTGCTTTTCCTTTGCTAGAGTGCAGAAGAAAACTCCTGAAAATACAGGTATTTACTATTGGAAAGGCTCCCAGAGGCACACCTAGTGTTTTAATACCAGAAATGCTAAATACTTTAATAATCACTGTTTGTAACTGAGAGGCAACCACAGGCTTCTGTATTGATCAACACCCACTTTCTTCTTTATTTAGAAGCCTAATTGTGGTAGTTTACCAGATGCGTGGTCCACCTAGAAGCCCATCTGTGATTATTAGTTCCCTGCTTTGGCACCAGGCTCAAATGACAGGGGAGATATTATAAGGTTCCTCTCATTCTCCATGACTTCTTTTTATTGTCTGACATATATCCTGCAGGAAATCTGGAACTTACTTTATAATCACGAGGCCAGAGGCCAGTCTTCTGTAAAAAGAAAGTCCTGTCTCATTGACAGCCTGCAACCTGACCTTGCTCTAACCTCTTTCATTGTGGTTTCATTCAACAGGTGCCCACTTTGTGTGTGTGAGGGTGGGCGGCTGCATGGCACAGGCAGGAATAGTAGCCCCCTGCTTACTTTCATTCCCTTTCTGTCGTAATTTTCCAGGTGCCATGAATGCTCCCGTTGGATGAGTTTCCTCTCTCCTCACTTTCCGTGGAGTCAGAGATTTATCAGTGGGTTTGAAATTAACGTTTTGGATTTGTGATGTCTTCCTCTTTCCTGCTGCTTGACCAACCTGTAATCTTTTTCTTCAATTAGGAAAGATTGCTCTGCTGATGCAATTGTCCACTCAGCTGGAGTGAGGCCAATCTCTCATCACTTCAGCTCTCCTTGATTGCTTCCTGCACAAACTCTAATGCAGAAGTTTGTACAAGAATTTGAAAAGTGATTACAAAATCCCATAAACCTTCAGAAAGAGAAACTTGGTTTTGATTTTTACCCAGAAAACAGTTACAGTGAAGATTATTTTCATAGAATAATTAAGTCATAGTGTGGTAAAGTTTTTGTTTGTTTTCTGGGGTTTTTGGGGGGTAGTGGTGGTGTTTGCTTTAAAAGGAGATCTTTTATTCAAGGGTCCCAAACACTTTAACTTCACTACTTTAGTCAGATTGTTTTAATTTTTCTTAATGCCTCTGCCTAGGGAAGCTATTAGTACAACATTTGTGTCAGAATGTAAAATCAACTCTTTGTACAATACTGGAAATCCCGTGCGTTTCCTAAAGTAAAATTGCTACAGAGACAGGAGTTTAAAATAACTGTGATTCCAACAAATAGCATATATCATTGTTTATTAAGTATTTCATGAAAATGTTAAAATACAGATGCTAATATTTGTTTTGACTCTCCTTACCTTCCTTATGATTCTAATTCAAAGTAGGGAAAACATTGTATTCCCATGTGTCACAGTTACTGAGTTTCTCTTCCTCATCACCCATTTCTGGCAGAACAGGCGACAAAGCATCCAGATCTCAGGTGGATCTGTTGCTAGTCGGGGGTGACAAGTGTGCATAACAACAGAGCAATGCAGAAATGCCATACCATGTGAGACTGTGGGATCCCAGCTGGAAAACAAGATCCTTGACATCTAATCTACCTGCCATAAATAATGTTTTACCCCTCTTCAAGTTAGACACATCAGAAAGGTGACTTCACCGTTGTTACAAGGCAAAAGAACAGCTCTGGAGCTGGAAAAAATAATGATGTTTTATACCTATGTGATTACTGCATAAAAGTATTACTAATTAGTATGGCTGATTGTTTCAGTATTACCTGTAACCTTTGCTCAGAGGCTGGATAAATGCAGTAATCTCAGACAAATTCATGTGTATGTTCGGTCAAGATGTCAAAATACTTAGAAGCTTGCTGGTATGCTCCAACGGTGATGCAATGCTGTTCCTGCTCATGTTGCATCCTGTAGCACTTCAGCCCTCGAGCACTTCAGCACTTACTTTTCATGTGTGAAACAATTTCAGAAGGCTGAGCAATAATTAGTAGTTTCTGCTCCTTTGGCAGCACAGGTTTTGGTTCAGTGTTAAGCAAAACCTGTATAGTAATTGCACTATTTGCTGGAAGGAAGGGTCAACATGCTGGCTATCTGTAAGAATAACCCTTTTCTCTTTTGAACATTTACAGAGGAAAACCCTTGGAGTCAGAAAGGGAAAACAGTGCAGTGAATTGTCCAGTTTAGGATACGTAACAGAGAGCACTCCTGAGAACTGCTTCCCTTAGTATGCTGTTAGTACAAAATGATCTCTGTCATTTTCACTGCTGCTATAAATTTTCAGTGAGAACTGGTGCTGTTTATTTTTCAGACCTTGGCTGTCACCTTTTGCTTGGGGTGAGGATTTTGGCATCAGCTCATGGGCGACAAAGGTTTTACCGGAGCAGCCCCAGAGTTGTGCAACTCCCTGTTCCCTGCAATTTAGCTTCTCTTTTCTCCATTCTGTCCTCATTTTAATGAACATTTTCATTTCTGAAGTATTACTATTTTTTATTTGCTTATCTTTCTGTATTTTGGGGTATTTTTAAAAGAGAAAAACTATGGGGTCTTATGTGTGGCATTCAGCATTATTGAAGAAAAGTCGTCTTCTGTACTCTTGGAGGAAAGTAGCTTATGAGCTGAAAAGTAATTCGTGGTAGTCAAGGAGGACAAGTAGCACGCCAGTAAAGTTTCTCTAATAAGGCTAACCATTAAGCAGTGCAAAAGATCAAATGGATTAATTCAGTAAAGAAGAGACCAAGACAAAATGCTGCCAATGTAATGCTCCTTGTACCTGTGATCAGCAAGAAGAGCTGCAGGAAGGGCTCTGCGCTGGGCGCTCACCCCAGGCTGCTCAGCAGGACTGCCCCATAGCATGAGGTTTTTCCTGCTCACCTCTAAGGGTGTAGGGCCCCTGTCCAATTGTGTAGGATTTTCTAAGAAAACAAGGGAGAAATCCTTCTCCTTACTCCTCCTACAAAGACCTACTGCTATGGTTTAGCTGAGGCTGCTCTTTAAAGGGACTTTTCCCCAGTGACCTGCAGGTGAATAGCTGCTGCTTCAGGGCTCAAGAAAGTTCTGCTCACTCTGTGCTCTGGCCTCAGTGCCCAGAAGCAGATCCCAGCTTTCTTGAGGAGACCGCTGCTGTATAAATTACAGCAGGTAGGACCTGGACACTTAGGAGGACAGGCACAAGGGGTATATGTAGTGCCATGTGTTGGAACATGCACCTAAGGATGAAATAACACCCCTCTTCCTCTGTCTCAGGCTGATGAAGGCTAGCAGAATAGCCTATGGCAAGCTTCAGTTCCCAGATATAAAACATCAGTTCAGTGATTTTAAAATAAATAGCACAAGCAAAACAAAACAAAACAAAACTACCCCTGAAAAACCACCCCTCTAGCCTTTACCAGATCAGATGCAATTATAGTGCCCAGTCCAAAATGAATCCCGACATGTAGTTAAACCCATGTCGAGTCACTTAAAAATTGAATTAAAGACAATGTGCATGAGTCAGAACATTAGTGTTATTAATATCGGTATTTTATTATTATTATTTTTCTCCCTTAGGCAACAACAGGATTTGAGAAGTATTTCAAACAGACATTTGAAATCCTGTTCTTTAAACATTCACCAGTATTGTCATTTGCCTGAAAGCATCAATGCCAAAAAAGTTTCCATGGGAACAGTATGTGATTCTGTCATGACTTTAACCTCTGTAATCCCAGGGGTGGAAGATTGAACCAGAGTCCTGAACTCTAGCAATGATACTTTCACTAATTGTTTTCAGTCCGGAGGGGAACATATTCAATGTGGGGAAAAGGTGATCCAGATATGTTAGTAATATAAGCTCTACCTTGAAGTGTCATTAAGAGCACCACCCTCTTCTACCAAAAATAGCCAAGTAGTCACATTACTCAGATCAAGAAGCCATTTGGAAGAAAAAAAAAAATCCTCTAGAATAAACCTGGCTTGTGTTCCCAGCCTGAGCCACTGGTATTACTCTTCTTCTTGATTAATTACTGATTAACTACTCTCAATTAACATTAAGAAAGAACATTTGCATCCCCTCATTTCTCCTGTTTTATTTAGATCTGGAGCTTTAACGAAAGTTTCTGTTTAAGTCCACAGTACTTTGAATATTTATTACAGGAACTATTTCCAATGCAATAAATGCTCCTGGCCTAATTCTGCTGTTTGGCAAGCATGTGTGAAATCTGAAAGCAGGAAAAACTCAGTTTAAAGGTAAAAGCCTCCGTATCAGACCCCATGTCTGATGCAAGAGGCATAGTATTTTGGGATTTAACAGCTGTAAGGAGATTTAATGCATCATTAAACCTCAGTCACTGCAATAATCTCTCATATTTCCTATAGAAATCTTGAAAGAAAACATGATAACAAATGGGTAAAGACAGAATTTCATCCTTAATTTGTACATGTCTTGACTATAATACACCTGCAGTTTATTTTAAACTAGACTGGCAAGGTAAAAACTTCAGTAGGAGGAAGAAAGCCATTGCAGGTCTTGTAAAAACTGGTCAAAAGCCATGTCACTAAATAACACCATTTAAAAAATCTTGTGTCAATTGCAAAGCCAAAATGAGCATTTGGAAATCACACTCTGTTTCAGTCTTGGTAGCACTTGCAAACTATATTCTGTGCTCTCTGTTTAATTTTGGAAAGTCCGAGTTGCTTATTATTTTCTTTCCTCTGAAAGGATGCCAAATATGTATCCTCTGAGCTGGAAGAAGCTAATCATGCTATGT
The DNA here is from genome assembly GCF_947461875.1 of Haliaeetus albicilla. NCBI lineage: Eukaryota > Metazoa > Chordata > Aves > Accipitriformes > Accipitridae > Haliaeetus > Haliaeetus albicilla. The sequence goes on along the minus strand of NC_091485.1, from coordinate 35,594,418 downwards.
TTAGTCAGTCCTGGATGAAAGAACAGCTCAGAAGTGTGGAAAGATGCATATCTCAAAAAAGTGAAGAAAAAAAAGAAGATAATTTTCAAGTGGACCACAGGTTTTTTTGTTCTTTCTATGTCTCTAGTCAACTATTAGGTCAATATTTTTTGTAATTTAAATACTACAGCAAACGTCTGGTCTTTCTGTTGTTTTACGGTTTTGCACAGACTCTTCTATGGAACTGGTATTAGTTCGTACCCAATTATTCCCAGCCAGCTTGCAGGAAAGTGCACTGGCAGGAAATATGTACTAAGACATGCTGGGAAAAGAATTACTGGGGCCTAGACACAAAAGGTGTCACAGAGCATGAAGACCGCAGAAAAAGTGGTATAAGCACAAAAGGTGACATGAATAAAGTAGACCAAAGCAGGTCAATTTTAGCTGAAGAAATGCAGAATAATTTATTACTCAGGCTCAATCAGGTCTAGTAGAGACTTTAGAAATAATCAGATCTGAATGAATTCTTGACTCATAGATGGTCCAAAGAATTGCTTGGACATAAAGGTTAAGATTAGGCCAATAGCATTTCTCCCACATTACCTTTAGCTGTATTACAATCCTGCTTCAGCAGTCTGTCCTGCTTTCCTGGGTGAAATCATTCAGCTTGTTGGAGGATCAATGTGCCTGGGGGCATGGACACCTCCTAGGGAGCAAGGATTTTGTGCAAAGCATCCCAGGTTCTGTCAGAGCTCAAGAACTAGTATCGACAAGGCCTGCACGTGTGTATATATATGTGCACATGTATATACATATGTGCATATATGTATACACATAAATAATCCTGAATGTGAAGATATACAAATTAGGAACTTAAATGTAGGACTACCCTATTTATGGATCTCTCTGATAGAAATATGTGGGTATATGCCTTCTGGCAGATATGCAATGAGTCCAGGGCATCTACATGCGTTTGACTAACCACACATGTGCTGTACAAATTATTTAAACATAAACAGAAAGCACAGGACCTAGTGAGCACACACTGGGGATATTGCTCTGGGATTTCTTGATATCCACGAGCTTAGTCAGGGACTCTGCCCCAGTGATACTACAGGATGTCCAGGAATCCTAAATAAATCATTAAAGTTCCCATTCCTCCCAGACAAAATTTCCAGATGAAAAGAAGGTCACTGTATCCAAGGAAAGCTCACCCAGCTGGTGACCCTACTACAAAGGCACTTTTTAGCTGCCATCATGTTACTGCATGGCGCAGAAAGGTCTCTCCTGACCCCCTGGTCACCTGGCACATTTCTGGCATGTCAGGATGCTCTCCCGTGGCTTCACAACATCCTCATTCTGGGCATGGCTGGAGCTATTTTGCATCCCACCACCTTAGATATCAGAGCTATTGCAGCACTGAGCTTCCTGACAGCTACAGCCCTCCCTGAATCTTGCCAAAGTAACTGCTCCATCGTATTCTATAGGGATCCTGGAGGCTGGGGGTATTTCTATTGACACACAACTTTCATAACATTTGTTAGAAGTAGCATAATTCTCATTATTTGGGAACTGGAGAATAAACCACTGCACTCTCCTATTATTTCATGCAGAAGATTTTGAAACTCTGCAATTAGAAAGAAGCAAAACTAAAATCTGAAAATTGCGTTCCTTTTCTTGATCTTATTTTGTACTAAGTGAATTCATATCATTTGGAGACAGAATGCATGAATTTTCTTGGAGTGCTGATGAATATATTTCTTACAAAAGTCTCCAGTAGAGAAAATCACGAGCAGGAGCAAATAAATACCAATGCAGTGCACAATAGCTCCATTATTTATGATCACAGAATAACGTGAAGGCAAAATTTTGTCCAAAAGCAATAATCATGATACCCACTGAATAGCAAGTTTGCTAGGACTAACTTCTAAAACTCTTGGGCAGTTACCACATTCATTCACATATTCACACAGCTCCTGTAAACTGCTTTTCTTCTGTTTTGTTTTGCTTCTTCCATGCTCTAGAAGTCATTTTCAAAATTAAAGAGATTTCAGCCTGCTGTAATAACTAACAATCCTGGCATGTTTTAATGGGTTGTCTTACTTGGCCCTCTGAGTATGTATCCTTGCACAAACAATCCTAAAATAAGATTAGTTAAGACCAACAAGCTTATTAGTCTCTATTAATGACATGATGTGTTTCCATTCCTTGACACTGATTTAATTAAATCTTTGTGGAGAAGCATTAGCAGTAGTGAGCCCTCTGACTCTGACTAAAACAGCCTGGGAAAGTGGTTCTCACGCTGTCTTGCATTTATACCATCTTTATAATGGGAAAAAGTATAGTAAGAGGAAAAATCTGGGAGGCTAGGGGAGGACAAGGGTATCTGCTTGGTGTTAGGCCTATTATTGCACTGAAATCCTGCCACTGAAATTAGTGACCTTCTGCATGGGCTACTTTTTAGGCCCATTTTGATCTCCAGTATAAGCACTGTTGGAAGGAAATACTTGCAAGACTGATGGTGATCAAGCATAGGGCGAGATTCAAATGTTGTGTTAAGCTTCCCTAAATTATGCTGACCATCACTCTGACCAATACCAGGACCAAGAAAATAAATATTTAATCCCGTTTCCTTCCTCTTTCCCCAAATGAATTTGGCAGCAAATTGGCTCATCTCAAGAACAGGCTTTGTGCATTCAAACCTGGAAAAGTGACCACTTGTAATTCCACAGTGGCAGTCAAGTGCCTGTCTCTACAGCGGGGGACACAGCAGGAGCTGGCAATTTTTCTCAAAATTGTGGGAGTACTTTGAAAACAAGATTTATCCCTTCCTTTTGAGAAACAACTGTCAAGATACAATGGAATGTTTATGAACATTGTTTTAAACTCTAAGTAGATTTATTAAATTATTTCATTCAGAGTAGATTTTCCTGCGTTCTGTGTATAGAGGTTGACAATATATTCGTTGTTCATATGCAAATCCAAGTGATATGAGTACTCTGTACTACACTGCAAATTGCAGTCATTTCTGTGTGAACGTGGGGATACATTTTCAAAGAAAGGGGCAGGAGGTTGACATGAGGAATAGAAGTGAATAAAGCTTTTGAGCTCAACCTTGACATTCAAAGCCACTTGCTTTACTCTTCACTGTTCTGGTGCAGAAATATGGAACACAAATATAATACAAGTAAAATATGGTAAGAAGTGAATTTTGCTGTAATTTTGAAAGTATCAGTCCAGGGATGAGAATAAATGAGAGATGTCTTTCTTTGTTCTTCATCTGTTTTTTTCATTTGAGTCAAGAGGTTGGCGTATCTTTAGAGAAGCAGGACACAATGCAAATTCCATTATATGACTTCTAAACAATTACAATATTGTATTATAGTCAGTAGCTTCAAAAGGGTACTCATATCTGAGTTCAAAATGTGTTCCTGCATCCCAGTTGCACTCTCTGCAGACGTTTATCTGCATAGACATTTGCTTCTCATGAAAAATGTATGATCTGTATTGTGAGAATAAATGAAGAGAAGCGAAGCAAAGAAGTTCCATTTCCAGCTAATTGCTGTCTGTCAGACAGTACACTGTTTCAGCTCTCAATTGTCCTTTGGTTTCTGTCAGTGCTAATATTTGTATTTTTTCAAACATCCTAAGCTTCAGTGTGCAGATTCAGCCTATCTAAGATGAACTGCACTATGGGCCTTGCCTGCAAAATTTTTGTTGAAGTCAACAGGACTTTGTGCAACTAAGGAAGCAGTACTGAGTGATGCTATTGTAGCTTCTTGACTGTAGTGTGGATTAAACCGGGCCAGGTGATGGGGTAACTTGTTCAACCTGCCCATGCAGCCCCTCTCTGAGAAGTACCACCCTGACTCTGTCATGGCTCAAGAGGAGGTCTGGCAGCTCCAGAGCTTTCCAGTGGCACAGTCAGTGAAGCAAAACAAACCACAATCATTGCCAGTTTTCTTTAGACAGCCTTTTACAGGAACAGCTGTATGGTATAATCAGCCACCACAGAGGAGAAGTAGAAATCATGGAGGTGAACCATTTCAGCCTTCCAGCTTCCACATGTGAGCCTACATCCACAGACACTGTTAGGCAGTAAGTTTACAACACGGACTTCAAGCGTGTGCGCAAGAAAACTTAATGGATAAGTTTATATCCAATTTGCTTATTTTTCTTTGTCTTTTTAACTTGAATAGGACATGGCATTCTATTCAGCTCAGAATCTTGTTTTATGGAATTTGCCTTCATTTAGTTTGTAGTAGTATCAAGAACCTTGGAAAACTCGAGGTAAAACATTGCAACATACAATGCTCACAAACATTGTGAGCCAAGTTATTTTGCTTTGATCTCGTCAGGAGTGGGCTGATTTAGTCCCAGGTGATAAGCACCTTACTGACCATTGTGTTGCAGGGAAGGACAGCTGTGGAGAGCCTTTCTCAAATAAGCCTGAAGTTTTACCATGTTCAACAGCTTCATTTTGGCTTTTTATGTCAGCAGTTAACAGAGAAGTAGCAACTCTTGCCTTCTTCCTTAAATCAGCTGGAAAATCTATGCTCCAGCTTTATGCTATGAAGGCTTTTCCCAACAGAGGGGAAATTCTCCAGTGGCAAATGTAGACTATTACCCACTCATTTTACACTGTAATATGTGAAGTGTTCCCTGTTGATACAGATGTTGGGTACTATTGTACATAAAGACATATATCTGCCTAAAACATAAGTGAAACCACATCCATTTCCTATGTTTTCCATTCTTGTGTAAAACACTGGTGATTCTGTGGACCAGACATTCATGTGAGACCAACTTGTGCCATTGTACAATAGACTATGTTTGTACACTTTACAATATGAACGCAACCACGATACCAGTCGGCATCTTAATAACCACACCTTGAAGTTGTGCCTCTATGGTATCAGGAAGGACAATGTGTCAGGAGGTGCCCAGTGACTGGCAGGGAGGGAGTCCGGGGGTTGCAGAGAGATCACTCTCATCGGTAGGTTACTGATACACGGTCAGGTTTAAGACTCAGTCAGAAACCTTTTCCTAAGGCGTTTTTTTTACCTTCAGCCCACACAGTTATTTCTTTTATTACTTAGTACTGTTTAAGGGATAAATAGTTTCACATACCAGGTATTATGTTCACAGACTTGAACAGCTCTTTGTTTAAAAAGAGAATCCAGGAATACTGCCCTAACATTTAATTGCTGTTCAAAGAAGGGAGCATCTCTTCATCTCTTCCTCCTTTCATGTAAAAAAAGACCATGAGATTTTTTGAAAATTATGTCCTGCTGCTTTCAAAATGGGCCCTAAGACTTTCCCTTTAGCTCAGTACATTGGGGAATACTTACTTTGCATATAGTTTTCATAATACATTCCAAAGAAATTGGTTTGGTGCTATGCAGTAAGTTTTACAGAAAATCTTTTTTCATTAAGACTGTCTTCATAATTTTCAAATGTTTTAACGTAAAGAGTTCAACATAATGACATTCCCCCTAGTAGTTCAACCAATAGTTATTAAGAAAAGCAATTTCTTCACAAAGAAAATATCATCCTCCTGTTTTAAAGTCTCTCTGTAGTTCCTGAGCTAAGTATTCTTCACTGGGAGGAGAGAAATGAAAATATTGCTGGGTTACAGAGCCTTCTGAGTGTCCCCCAGTTCCTAAAACTTTCTTGCACAGTAAGCACATGAGTGAAGTCATCGTTTTGACTATCATTTCTGCTTATCCATCCTACTCCATTTCCCTTTCTATATTACACTGTCTCGCAAGTAGTTAGATTTTTCATGTGGCTGTAGAAATGTGCACAGCATCGTGCTGCAAGATGTGCATAAAAATCTACCATCATTATTACCAGTCCTTATAAAGTTATTTAGTCTACCTTTTACATAGCTCATGAAATGCTAAAACTTCAAGAGAAATCTCCTAATGGAGCTTTAGTGCTGCTTTGCCTGATACAAGAATTGTAAAGTAAATCCTCACCTATAAGGCTTTATGCTTTATCCCCTAAGTGTTTTGAAAAAATGTTGCTCATGTAGTATTAATAAATCTCTTTTCTGTAAATTGTTAACCCTTTGATGTTGGGCAAGTGTAGCGTTTTTATTTATGTTTTTCTTGTTGAACTATATATTAAAATGTATCACTCAAAGGATATATTAAAAACAAGAATGTGGCACAGAGTTCTGTTATGACACAGAAATAATCTAAACTTTTCTGTGAAGGTCTAATTTCTCAGGACTTGTCTAAGAAGGAGCAGTTGATTTATCCAAAGATATGAACGTGAGGCACATGTTAAACCATGTTAGACTTCTGCTCAGAAAATTTCACTCAGGATGAAATGGTTTGGACTGTTCAGAAGCAACTTAAGTTTTCATAAATGAAAGCTGTTTCTGAGCATTACCACACAGAGGTCTAGTGCGAGTTGCTCTGTGTGCTTCAAATTTAAATCTTTAGGTAATTCAGTTTAGCTTTGTTGAGTGTCTCTGGAAACAAAGTATTAATGGAATAACACTGATTTGTCTGCTTCATGATTAAATTAAAAAGTAAAACTAAGGAGAAAAACAGTTCTCTGGTGACTTAACAATGAAGAAGAGAGTGGAGTCTCACCGTTAATAGTATCAATTTTACTTTCAAATTTTTGTTTTGTTTTGTTTTTCTTTCAAAGCTTGCACTGACCACTTCACAAAATCTAGAGCTCATTTTCTTTCCTAGCATATGAATTTCCAATGGTCACTGCTGCTAGTCAAAGTTGTCGATTTAGGAGCATCAGTAAATTATTTTGGTCATACCCAGCCTTCAGTCATCTCCTCTCCTCTGTCCTCTCCCTGATGGCTGCTTAGTCCTACACACAATTTACACCCTCCCTTTTTTTCTCTGGCCTTTGTTCATTCTAGAGGATAAGGGCACATCTGAGTACCAAAACTGTCTTCTGCATGGCACCATTTAAACCCCCCGGTCACAGCATGTAACAAGATGTAGTTGACAGTATTCAGTGGAGCAGTAGATTTCTTCACTTGGCACATCATACATATACCACTGCTTTCATTTCAAACAATGTACTTATTGCATTTCACATGCACAGATAGGGGACTGCCAGAGCTAGGAAACTTGAACATTATACTTTACATATGTTGCTGTTCTATTAAGACAGTGGCATAAGACTGGCTATGAATTTCAAGACATTACCAGTTCCTGTATGTGCATAAATATCTGAAGAGACAGAGGAATTAATCCATACTATAATATAATTTTTTCCTACTGTAGTATACTGTAATACAACTTCACTCACCCTCAGCAACTTTCTAAAAAAGGGATTAGCTACCAGTCAGGCAGGCACTTTCTCATGTAAGGTTGCCATCAGTGATCTTTAAGGAAATATTCAGTCTTCACCAGTGTTCTCCAATTTCTCCTCTAAGGAGGAAGGTCAATAGCCCTTTTTCCCCTCCCCCTCTCAACCTCTCCACAGTATCAGCCAAAATATATTACAGCTTTTGCTGGTAGCCAATGTGGCCTATCTGAAATTGGCACACTACTAAATCATGTTACACAAAATCTACCTGATTTCATGGCTGTAAGAGCCAATATAATCTAAACAGCCACAGAGAAATTATATCATGCAGCTCAGGATAACTTAGTCCTACTGGAAGAGTGGGAGCAATTAGCATGTTTGGACATGGTGTGGTTTAAAAAAAGAAACAAGAAAAGGCTTTTTCGTTTAGTTGTAAGTGCAGATGAAAATCTTGTGCTATTTACAATGTGCTATTTACTTCAGTATGGACTCAGGAGTAATCCAGTAATTCACTGTGTTGTCAGCTCTTGGAAAGGTGAAGATCAGCTGTTTTCGCTGTAGATAGAAGAAGAAAGTCATGAAGAGATCTGTGAAGATATTTTCTTCTGAACAATTTTCATCCTTATTATAATGTCATAGACATGATTTACAATGCAGTAGCCTTCATTTGTATCTGCTCTCCAGATGGGAATGTCAGAAGTATTTCTCCGAGATTATTAGTAGCAAACAAATGGGAGAAGACTTACTAGGTTAATCTCTGTTCAGTATCCAGAAATTTGGATACTTTAATCAGTTCAGGCTGGAAATCAGTCCAGAAATATTGTGGAGTAATTTTACTAAACCAGCAGCTCTGGAGGCAAAGGAAATTAGTAGAGTTTAATATAAATGTTTCAAACCATCAAAAATGTTTACCTTTTATCTAGTTGCACTATAATTTTATTATTTTAATATAATATTTTGTGTAATGTTAGTCTGCGAGGTATATGATCTTTTCTACACAAACTTACAGAATGTTCCCTAGAAACATTATTACCTAATTTGAAGAAGCTATTTCTAATATTTTAAATTAATATAAGTTATATTTGCAAATTAATTTTGTGATATTTTAAGTTGAACAATTGCTTAAAACAGCATATACTCCATGTTAAATTTAATTTTTTGTAATGTTACACATAATATGGTTCCTTGTCACAAATGGCATAAATAGTAATAAAGTCCATTTGAGACAGTCTGTATTTACTCTGCAGCAATGACTAATAATATTCAGGCTACTGACAGGATATGTCATTCTGGAATTTGTTCTGGAAAATATTTGATATTTTGCTGAATATCATATGTAGGAGAGCCCGAATGGATATATTGACTGATACGATGTTATGATTGTACCAATCCAATACTCATTTGGGTGATTCATTAATGACAGCTGAAACCAAGAAAGTAACTCTGATGAAAAAAATGTATGCCTCTAAATACAGTGTGCTACACAGTTATGAAGAAACCATTTTTAAAACATTTCAGAACTTTTTAAAGTTCCATGCGTATCTTCTAAGCCTTAGTAAAGTGCTTAAGTGTATAACTCTCAAAGAGAATAATCCTGTCTAGCAATTATTGAAAAATAATCGATTAATTTTGTTGAGATTGTAAACAAATCACTTCCATACAATGCAGTGAGGGCAAATAGGAAGCCAAATATCTTTCCAGCTTTTACATTTCCAGGCTTAAGTGGCTGTGACATTATCAGATTTTAACTTAGTTATTAGAATGCACAGAAAACAGAGCCAGTTGCTAGCCAATCTAAAATAAAAATGGTACAGAATTCTCTGCAAAATTTTGAAATAAAACCCCAATTTTTAAAGACCAAACCAAATATTTATTGGTAATTTTTTAGCTTTCATAGATGTAAAACATTACTTTAAAAAACTGATTTATGTAATGAAAACTTTAAAATGGAATCTCAAAATGTTTGAGTGTTTCAAAGAAAAGAGATGTACTAACTTTTCTGACATTACTTTGGTCCCTCTCTGTTGCACATTTTTGTTAAAATTTTTTGTGAATTTGATAAATGTTCATTAACACTTCTGATCATCCAAAACCCTACTTTCTGGTGAATAAACTTAGTAAATAAAATAAAACATCTATAATAGAAAACCTCTTCCCATACTGATCCAAATTTTGCACTTCTGGGTTCTTCATTCCTCAGGAGTTATAACTTTGAGACAGAAGCCAATTCTGTGTCTAGGAAAGGTGTAATACATGCCCCTCTCCCAGACTGTTTATATTTACAGTGTGTACATGATCAGAATTTGTCTGAAGAGAAATCTTCTTAACAGTATTGTTCTGATGAAGACTTTTTATTTGAACACTAATCACTTAATATTTCCTTGGCAGCAAAGTGATGGTGAATCTCTAAACTGTGTTGTTTAAAATCTCCTTACCTGGAAAAATAAATCAGTCCTACTCAGACATATCTCATTGCTATCTCTGACTAGTTCTGCCAGAGTTTTCACCATTTTTTCCCATCTGTTGTTTCTCAGAATATGGTTTTACAAGCCTTCTCAGTTCATGAATTTTGACAGGCTGATAGACACTTATGTGGTAATCAGTACAACTTTCACTAAGGCCTCTCAGCATACTGGTGCTTAGTTTTACTGTTACTATCTATTTTACACTAGAGATATGACATGATCAGGAGGTTGCTGGAGTCGTTAGTCATCTATAAGAATTTCAGTGGACTTCAGAGAAGTCACATAATGAAAAGCATCTGATTTTTTTTTTAAATTACGTTAAGACTTTGTTTGAAAGAAAATAAGTGCTTATATGTTTTAAGGTATTTTTGACAGCCATGGCTTTTAAAACTAAAATACCAGCATATAAAATGAGAAAGAGATCTAAAGCACAGAAATCACAGTAAAATCAGAAGTAATGAACTAGACTGTCCTCCACAAGCTATTCAGTTAACCTGTGGTATGGACAGTCAGTGGTGCTGCCTGTAATTGCTTTGCTGGTTACGAAGGAAAACGGTCAGAAGCATTTCCTACTGTAAATATGCTGCTGAAGCAAAAAGAAATACACAGCATTAAAAGAGAGAACAATGCATGACAATCAAAGGTCAAGACAACTTAAAAAACATGTGATTGCAACATGGAGGAGAATGAACCCTGAGGTTGTTAATATGCCTTTGATGTGAAAATTGATTTGCTGTAGTGTGAGTGCTAAAGTAAGATGAAACCAGAAAAATTTATCCTCTTGAGCAAGGGTTTGAGATTTTAAAACACTAGTAGAACAAGAACAGATTTTGAGGCTGAAGCTTTGGGGTTTTAAAATGATTAACCAAATAAAAAGTTTTACTGGTTCAATTTTATTCCTCTCCCCTCTTATATTTGTAGAAGTTGCTGAACAGGAGAACTTAAATGACTGGTTCAGAAGAATAAATAACTGTGTAAACAAATTACCAAAATCTCTGAGTATATTCATCCTACTCAGCCATTTAGCTGCAGGAACTGTAAGTTCTCCTGAAAATGCTAATGGCCCCACCCATCTCTTTCTGTCTCTGACTCCAAAATCATTGTCAGAATTTGTCCCTAACAGTAATAAGGGGCCATGACAGATTTTTTTTTCTAGTTTCATTCTTCTTAGCTATCTTCCAGTTATTTTTAATTTTAGTATATAGAAGTAGAAAAGCTCCTGCAGAGATCAGTGCCCACATCAGAACCTCAGCCACACTGATTGATGCTGCTTCCGTGAGACAAAGCTTGGTGGGACCCATGCTGTGCCCTTCCACGTGTGTGGGAGCCCCCACAGCTCCTCCCGTGTCCCCCAACACACATGGCTGGCGCTTGCGGTGGGAGAGCCCCACCGCCACATCCCGGGATTCCTGGTGACAGACAACTTCTTGAGATAACTGACATGCCAGGCTGGCACCAGAGCACGGGCTGGGATGTTTTGGTAAGGAGCTTTCCACCCTCGTTGGGAGCAGAGCCTGTGTCTGTGTTTATCTTTGGACCATTTTGCATCCAGACTGCACAGGCTTGTTCCACGACTGTGCATTTACTCTCCCCCATAGGTTGTTTAACCGCATATAGTTTTCTGTCATATTAGTCTATAATGTACCACAGACTGCACTGACCATTTCACAGTTCAAAAATCTATTGCAGGTTAAGAAACAAGCTGTGATCTTCTGAATCTTAAGGGTATCTAAGAAAACATAGAGGCCATAAATTCCCCAGGTTTTTTCCTTTGGTGATGTCCTTCTTGTGTCACTCCTCTCAAGGAACAGTCCAACATTAGGGGCGATCCATCAAGGACAGATGAATGCAACCTCAGAGCTTGATTCAAGATCTGAAGAAATCCTCAGAGTCCTTGTAGCGATCTCAAAACAATTACACTGTTTGGATATTTTCTCATGGAAGACATCTCCCATTTTAGCTGACATTGTGCTGTTTTTCTCTTACAGTTTTTTCTCTTAGAGAACGTTTTAAAAGAATTTAAGAGCACTGATAAAGCTACACACAAAAGCAAGGACATTCAACATTAGTGAGAAATATCCAGGCTGACACTCCATTATTAACATTTGCCTTTTTGTCCCTTGCTTAATGCTGTCAGGAGCAATGAGGGAGTGATGGAGGGATTTCAACCCTGACTGGATTTATTTGTGCTTCTGACCTTCAAGTGTGTTTTCGTTTGGCAGAAAGTAAATATATTCTAAAGAGTTAATGGGAAAAGTATTTTAAAATAAAAATGGCAACTGAAATTTTACTTTTAAATGCTATCAAGACACAAGTCATGAGTATGAAAGGATTAATCAAGACTTTCGCTTTTCCTAAATGTGGTGATCTGAAAAATAAGGGAACAAAGCAGACTAAGTTTCACTTTGCTGAAAATTGCATTCCAAAACCTGCCAGACTGAAAGAACACAATCCCAGCACTGACTTTCCTACATAGCAATTTGATCAGTCTCTTGAACTTCTTATTAAGTCCTGGTGATGGCAAGTTGTGACTGTTTGTCTGCTAAGTAGTTTGTATTTTGAAAGGAAGCTATCCCTTGAGATAAAACAGTTGCTGCTATTAAAATTAATTTGAATTTATTTTTTAGAGAAAGAAAGAAAGAAGATGAAAATAAGGGGGGGGTTCTAAGTTACATAAGTTGATACTTGAGCAGCACAAACTAATTGGCTAGTATCTAGGCTTAAAACACATTGATACATCCAATATTTTCCTTACTCTCCTGTTCATGCTTTTCCACTCCAAACCTCCATCCATTTCCCAGGATTTCAGAGGTCCCATTTATTTGAGTAAATGAACTAAATGGACCTCAGAGAGCCCTTGAAGAGGTGAGGTTGCAGACATCGACTCTGAAACTTGAAAATTGAACTGAATCATATGTGATATGTTCAGTAATGAAAGATATTTTTAATGTTTTAAACAATAACTGGAGTTTAAAAGTGTGAAAAATGTAGTATTTCAAATACCTACACTTTTAAAATTAACATACAAATGAGTTGGTTGTGATTTGGAAAGAGCTATTTTTAGAACAAGGGCCTTATGAAGAAACATTTTCTATTTGCTAAATTTGACAGAAGCAGGGGACAAGCTTCCCTGGATGATGATTTATATCCGGTTTTATCTGGGTTCAGTAAATGTTCACCTTTGTTCTTCAACGAATTTAAATAAAAGCCATTAGTAAATAAAAAGGTTATGAGTGTCTTGCAGAGGTTTATTCCTGCAGTTTGGAAAAAAGTCACAGTGTCTGCACCACAGTTTCTGCTCTCAAGCTCATGGTCCCCTGCCACAAAGAGCTGTACGCTGACCTAACTTGCAAGGTCATCTACTGAATGTTGCAGCTTCTACATCTGAAGTGATTAAAAATTCCCTTAATTACTGCATTTGACTACTCAATATCTTTACAGGTTTTGAATTCAGTGTACTTTCACCAGGTTAGGTCAATTTAGGCAAGTATATTAAGGCATGAAACTACAATTGCAGCACTATTTCTGTAGAGATGCAGAAATAAAATAGAGTGTAAGCCATCATTCAGTTACAAAAAATCATTTCTCAAGGAAGTGCTTTGACTGGAGGGATGAAAACTGACAGATGATGTGCAGTACATCAGGGTGTGTATGAGCGTCCCCTGGCTGAGAGCCTGACTTAGTGACTTTGGAAAGCCACTGTCCTGTTGTTGGAAAGAAGTGTGGGAGCACACTGGGATGGTGCTCCTCAACCTCTGGTGGGAGCTGAACCCACCAGCCTTGGCATGGGCTGAGCCTGGTTTCAGGGACCTCTGTTCATCAGCAGATAGGATTTTGATGTAGAGAGCTGGTGGGAGGAATCTATATATGAATGCACATTGTCTTCATTTCTGGCAAATGCGTAGCTCAGCTAAAGAGCCAACTTCAAGAACCAATGTAAAGAGAAAATTTTTGTTTCAAAAGTTGGAAATTTAATTGGACAACAGTGTAGCAAACAATTTGAGCTGATAAAGAAATCAGATTAAATATGTGAAAGGAAAAAAATTATTTGAATGCAACAGAAAAATTAAATTTGCCTGTTACACTGCCATTAAACTATTGTATTCCCACTGGAGCAAGCAATTCAACTGCGTAACTCTTGTCCTTTTACAGGCAATTAATACTCTAGTGAAAACAAGCTGTTCAGGGACATTTATAGTCACAGCAGAAATTAGTGTAATTCTGACTGCAACTGAAAGATGACCACCAGACTGATAGTGCTTTATATACCACTTTCTCTCACAGGAATTTTTGGAGATTCAGGATAAAGCCATTGTGCAAAGTAAGAAAACACAGTGGAGCCCTGTGAAATTATTTGTATGTCCATAACTACACACATAAATCCACTACATGCAGGAGATTTTAACCATTGGATAAATGGATGAATATATTTTATTCACTAGATGGGGAAGCTCATTACAGGGTGAAAAACTCTGAAATGTCAGGAAAAGCATTTACTTGCAAGCCCCATGACTGCCTGAGTCGAGTTTTTGACTCCCAAACCATTCCCATGTTCTTGAGTGTATTTTATAACAGATCTGGTTGTATTCTCAGAAATCATACATGAAGAACAGGATGCAAGTCAAAAGCACTCAGCTATGATGTTTGCCACTTTACTCTTCATCTGATGTGATTAGAAAAGTTTCTTCACTGGTAAATATGCAATGTACTGTCTTGTACAAATTCCCTCCTTATTATGAAGCAGTAAGGTTTCCTTGCTTGTGTATTAATAGACACATCACAAAAGACCTTTTAACATTAATACTCTTATAAGAAAACAATTCATCTTGCAGGCCTGGTTTTGCTTTACTTTACTTTCTTATTTGCAGGGGAGTAAACATCGCTCTTGCGTATTGTGTCTCTGCTAAGGTGGACCTTTGCTAGAGTACTGCTAAGCTTACCAAGCTCCAGAAAAAGCATTTCTCAGCACAAAAATAATTTACTCCATTGGCTTTGCTTTACTGGGAAATTGTTAAACACCTGTTGCATTTAATGGTGAAATTACTGCACTTGAGTATTCATATTTCAGTCAGAATTAACATTTCCATTCCACTTAGGTGTTTGCATCTCACATTACAGATACTTGCTGACTAATCACCGTGGCTAAATGAAACCAAACAGTTCCTTCTTTATTATTACACAGAACATAAAATTAACTACAGGCTATGTTGTGCCAATGGATTTATATTTTTTTGTTCTTTTGAAAACTTCCATGAAAATTTCATGCCACAGCATGCAGCTGAGTATATGACATATGTGGCTCCTGTATAACAAAGAGGTGAAAAAACCCTGAAAAAACAGTTCTGTCTTTGAGGATGTCTTCATGAACAGTAATGGACTCCTAAAGAATAGGATCTGGTGGTAATGGTTTTTAAACAATTTGACATCAAGAGGGAATCAACACAGTAGATTATAAGCAAACACACAGGTCTGTGAAACCTATTGGGATTGTTTTTCTGAAAAAGGTTTTTTTTCTGTAGACATGGGCCAATTACTTTCATTATGACTAGAAGATTAATAGAGAGTGATTTGCTTGGCAGAAGACACTTGTGTGAAAGTGTTTATATGACACAGAAGTTCACTGGACCTGGTGAAGACATACTGTAATATACTTACCTGATCCACCTTCTTTGTATACACTGTGTAAAGTTGTACATACACTATTGTTTGTCCATGACTGTTTAACAGTACTGGCCCCCAAAATCCTTGAAAATCCAAGGAAATGAATTTTCTGAATCTCAGAAAAAAAGAAGACTGAGTGTGACACCAAATAAAGAAAAACTTTTGGAGCTATGGTGGTAAAATCCTGGGATGAACCACCTTGGGATATTATAGACTCTTCTTCCTTTGACATATTTAAGAGTAACATTCTGTACTAGAGCAACAGTGCAACATGCTTTCAGCTAAAATTCCTTAACTTTCTTAGAAGTTGCAGTTAGAAAAGCATAGGGAAAGGCACAGAGGGAGAGGGAAGAGAGCAGAAGGTGAGAGATGGAAAGGCAGAATATGTCAGGAGAGAGAGACAGGCCGGAACAGAAGGATGCACACTGAAATATGGGGTGAGCAGAATATAAGTCTTTTGTAAACTCCGCAGACACTGTTAAAGCTGGAAAAGATTTATACTGATGTAACCACAACCAGGCCCTTTCCATCTTTTGTTTTCAATCCAAACTTTTTAAAAATGGGTATTTGTTTCTGAAGTATGAACAACAGCAACATGATTAATTTTGGTTATTTCCCTTTTATAAGTGCTGGTTTTCTGAGGGGAAAAAAAAAAGAAAAAGGAATGTTTGAATGCTTGTGGAAAAGACCAGCAGAAAAACCCAGCTATTCCTGTGCTCAGTGTAAGTCTTGGAACTATAGCAGCTTAATCTGTACTGTATGTGCAGGGCTGTAAAACCTGCTGTACTAACATATGAATGGTCGTCACTTGGGATGGTGGAAATGGGCTCAAGAACCAGGCCCATCACTTTCTCTTTCTTAGCAGTTTTTCTCTCAGCCCATTTTCTGCAGGGAGAAGCATCTGTGCCTCATACCACTCCACCTGCTCCACATGTCCTGGCTCTTGCTGCACTGTTTGGCTTATCTGTACCTGTCAGCAGCATGTCTATGCTTCAGTTTGGTACAGGGAATATTTCTGGCAGCTTCAACCTAGCTAATTTTCAGGCTGTTTGTTGTGCAGCTGCAGCTGCTCTGAACTCCAAGCAAGCTACAAAAACAGCCACAGGAGTGTGCAGTTAAATGGTTTGCTCTGAGCTCTGTGCCATGCTGTTTTACACAGAGACAGAAATCATCAAAGGCTGGGAGGCAATATCGTAGGGGAATATCACTAAAAGCTTAACATCTACTGCTGTCCTCTGCTGAAGCCAGGACACTGGGCTACTGCTGTGCACATTGCAGCCACTGCAATATCACCTGAACCAGTCCAGGCTTTGCTGGGTCTAGGATCTTAGTGCATCCCTTAGTAATGAGTCTGCTTCTTCAGAAAAAAAAGCAGTGAGTGTAATTTAGGCTTCACTTTCACCTAGTCTTTCAGTCCCAACCTTAACAACCTCAATCTCCCATCCATACTCTGACATTTCTCCCTTTCCATTACGAAGCAGATTAGCAGCAAAAGACCTCCTTTTGGTTTGGTACACTTAGTTTCCCTTCTACCAAAGCTCCAGTCACCAAAGCCTCCCATGCTACTGCAACTTGACCAATGTATTTGGGGAAACAGCGTATTTTGATTTCATGATTTCTTTTTTCTGAAGATACAGCTCCAGGGCTTATGAAGCTTCAATCCAGTTTCTGATCAGAACCTAAATGGGTGGGAGAAATCTGTACCTCTCACCATACCAGGGATGGGTCTGAATTTAAAAGCCAGGGTAAGGACTCTGTCTTGCAAAATGGAGAATTTGATCTTCCACTTTCATGGAATTCAAGGGTTCAGAATGAACACTGGGTACAAACCTCATTCAACCCACAAGAGTGTTTTGTTCCCTTTCTCTTGGCTCCTCTCTCTAGCTCACATGCTTAGACCTTAATACTTCTATACTGCCACATGCTTTCCATCTGAGAAAGTCATGGCCATGGAACAGAAATTAAGGCAATAGGAAGAAGTGAACTCCTACTTGAATTAGTATTAACTAATGCAATACTTAGGATTTTATCACAATGGTATCTCCAAACACTATACAATAATTAAAGATAACACTGATCATGGCCTACAGAACAATATATTAAAAAAAACCCAGACTGATTTGGAGACTTTAATAGAGAGCAACTCTGCAAGCAGTCTCATTAACTTTGGTACTATTCAATGCAAATAACAGCAGAATCTGATCCTAAATGAGACTCCAGGAAAGTAGCTGCCTGCAGCACAACCCATATCATTCTGACCATACTATTATTTCTTTAAAATTTGTCAGAACTGAACTTTCATGCTTTTCTTGAAACATAACTCTTCTGTCATTGTGTTCTGATGACTCATTGTTCAAGATACTCTAATGATTCATAATAGCCAAGTGTTCTCTCAAATTAAGGGTACAAATAAATATGATTTTGGAGCACACTTTTCTAACCTTTTCCTAGACAAAATTTACTCCCTGTGTTACCAGGATTTGTTCTTGAGAACTTAACAGCTTGAGAGTTCATACAGACAAGAATGACTCAAGCAAACAGTGGGCTGATTAAAGCATGTGCTCACATACATAATGATGGGTCAAACTTTTGGGGGTTCTGGATTTTTTTTTTTTTTTAATAAAGGCTTTACACTGAGTCATCAGAGAGTATTGGACAAGTAAGGATCTTCAAATTTTCTGTGTATAAATATTTTGAAAGTGTCATAGCCATCACATAGACTATGGTTTGAATTAGTAAGATTGCTGTGTAAAACAGGAACCTGGGTAGAAGGCTGGTTTTAAATGATGCTTTATGTACTATCTCTAATTTTGAATCCTGAATTCTGAGAAAGTGATGCCACATGCTAAGATATTTCAATAATTTAAAAGCTTGAGAAATGCCCATTACCAACAGTTCTAATGATAAATTCATTGTTCTGTCATTGTTCTGTCATTTCTTTAACTTCGCAGACATGAATTTAGTTCCAGCAGCACATTGCCACAGAAATGAATGCTTTCATTTTTCTAGGTATGGCAAAAATGCACCTGCTGCAGCTTTCTAAGCTTAGGTTTGGGGGATTATAATAATTTTCCTGTTAGGTAAAAAGATTATTTAATCTAATCTTTGGGTACACTATAACACAACAAGTAAGTCTGAGAGAAAAGACCATGGCTTTTGAATGGCTTTTTTCTCTTTCTTAAGTATGTTTGTCCCCTTTCTTCTTCCTCCTCCTCCCAATACATGCCACTCAGGAAAAAGAGAAAGAGCTGAATTTTCACTAAGGCTACTTCAAGTGGTATTAATAGCTTAAAGGCATTTATCTGCATAAAATGGATTTAAATATCATTTGCTTTCAAATGCCCAGAGAGTAGAAAGTGGTGTTTAGAATGGCTGAGACTATTTCTCATGGCACATTTTAATTCAGCTTCTCATTCTTTTTACACATGGTGGTGGTAAGAAGAGCTCTGTAAAAGCTGATTTTTAACCATCTGCTCTTTTTTTCCAGCACTACCTTTTTTTTTCAGCCCTTCATCCTGGGCCTGAGAGCAGTTAATTCCTTTTAAGCTTTTCCTACAGCATTTGCTACCACTGTGGTTCACAAATTCTCCTTTGAAATGCTGCAAGGAAGTACTGTGCAGTATAATCATGTAATCCAGATTTCAAGCCAGAGAAGTTGTTAGTGTTAGACAGCTACCTAGAATTCAAGTCCTACTAAAAATCCTTTCCTTGAAAGGACTAGGTAATACATAAGGTCACTTAAAAAGAAAAAGTACTTCTTATCTAAGAGGGCATCATAACATTCTTGTGCTCTCCTGCTCAGACAGAGAAACACCATACAGCATGACTTAATCTAAAACTCTTCTACCCTGAGAATGTTTTTGTGGGTGTTTAGCCCCTTCAAGTGCAGAGAAACACTATGGTTTCTGCATTGCTGAAATTCCACTCTGACACTGACCTCCTTGTATGCTGGGGCTCTCCACTGTGAGGTCTTCCACTTTAATGAAATGCAACACAGGGCAAAGATGCATGAGATTAGCCTGACACCTATTTGCATGTGCTGAACCCGGATATCAGCAGAAGGTTAACATAATTTGATTTATCTGTCTTATAAAAAGCTTTGTGGTATTCTAGAAGAGTTAAACTTCTGAGTGCAGTAACACTCAAGAAGTATTAAAGATTTTTAGGGAGGGTTATTTTATTTCTGATACTTCCCCCACATGCTGATAAAAGCCTGTCTCCATAGGCTACATTTGTATCTCAGCTCTATTTTTTGCCTCTCGAGGGCTTCTTTCCTGACAGTGTAAGATATTGCCTAGCATTTCTATCTCACCCCAGTCAAGTTTAGACTGCTTCTAACACTGCCTTCAGGGTTTATAGAAATACATGCAATACTATTGAGAAAGATGATGTAATTATAAGGGAGGAAGAAAAAGTTGGATGCCACGATGAGATATGAATATTACAATAGGAGATAGCACTGTGTTGAAAACCAAATAGATAGATGGGCAATATTTAATATTACTGCAGAAACTTTTTAAAATCAAAGTTTACTTCTTCCAGAAGAAAAGTGGAAAAAATATTTTAAAAATCTGAACTACAGACACATTCAGCAATAGCGTCTCTCCTGTAGCAGCAATTTGCCCCCCTAAAACTTCATGAAATGCCCCCGTTTTCTGGGTACCTGCTAGTCCCAGCTGTCAGAATGCCCACGTCCTGGACAAGCAGCCAGAGCACAAGTAAAAATCAGCCATGGATGCAGAGCGGAGGCTAATGCATCTTGAATACACCCGATTACCTATGGACACCACATGCAGTCTGACTTCAGGAACACGCCAGTTCTTCCTCTGCTGGATTTGCCGAGGTTGGTAGTTCTGACTCTAACAGAAGCTGGAGCAGGCAGGTAATTTTCAGAAAAAGATAAATTCATCCTGACTTCAGTGAAAGAGAATGGTCAGTGAAGACTTTCCTCCTTGGACTTTCTTACTGAGAGACATTTTAGTATTGAAACTTGCTGACATAAGCTCAAACTGTGACTGGCTTGTACTTGAACTTAGAATGAAATTTTCTGAGCATTTGAAGAAAAGTAGGAAAGTATAGAAAGACAATGTTAATAGAGTTTTCAGCAGACAATCATTATCTAACTCAGGCCACCTAGTTAGTTGCGGAGATTTGCAGTCTGACATTAAAGGTCCCATATTGATACTGAGCCAGAGAGAAGCTGGCAACCTAAAGCTCGGTGCAAGTTTTCTTTGTAGTTCCTTGAAGGAGCAGTCTCCTTGCTGATGAATTATTAGGCACATGCAGCTCTAGTAATCATCATTACTGTGTGCAGGCTTTCCTTATGAATCCTAGAAAAACTCAGCAGTGCAACTTTTGGCCATCCTGAGAACAGATCTGGGAAATTCAGGTCTGCAGATGGAGAATGAATTAGATAATGTTGCTGGAGCCAGTGAAAAATTTTTAGCCCCATTTCATATCTGAAAAAATTCTCATACATGAAAGGCAGCATCATAAAACTTCTCAAAATAGGAACAAGTGTAGATGCTTAGTTTTAGGAAAAACACTTTACCAAGTAGTTGTACCAACAGAGGGATTTTCAGCACAACAATTCAGTGTTTTCCCTCCATCTTCACAGAAGTCTCTGTTGTCAGAAAACACAGATTGCAAAGGCATCTGCTTTTGTCAAAAGTTATAGCACTCTTTCATTGCCATCCTCTCTCTCTGCATGCTGAACAGATCTGACAGACAACAGGAACCTTGTGTTTATCACTGCAGTTACACACTGTAAAAGATGTCACACATAGCTGGGAAATGCGTGTTGTCCGTTTCCTCCTGGATGAACACAGACCCCTAACCATGTAATTTCTTCTCCTTAGAAAAAGGAGACAGACATAGGCAACTTTCACGTGGGAGAAATTGAATAAGCATAGTGAACCTTAGAACAGATACAAGTGTAGATGTATATTTTGAGTCAGGTCATCTTTACCCAGTAATTCCTCATTACTGACTCCAGCCTTGGGATAGTTGTGGGGATCTCTGCCATCTCCAGATACTTCTAAGTGGATGGTGGTTCCTTTAAGTGAAAGGCATAGCTCTGTAAACCTATGGGGATGTCTCAAGACCAAAAAAGTAAGTTCAGCATTTCAATACCAAAAGGAAAAAAATAACATTGTGCTCTGTCTTCTTTCCCTCATTGCCATATATCTGGCACTTTGAATGCATATTTAAGTGAGCCTCATGTGAAGCAGCACATGTTTGTCTGCATGAGCCATTTACTGCCTTACATCCTCCTTCATCATGAAAAATACCGTGTAAGTCCTCTAGGTTTTAAACAGAAGAGTAAATCCCTCTTCAGGCTAAAACTGTACATGTAGACTAGCAAAGCTCAATATCTTAGTGTTGCAGAGTATAAGCAAGCAGAATCAACAGGATGGTCAAAAAAACGAACTCTCAAAGAAATATTTCTTCTATTTGTTTTCTTTCCTCTCCTTCTTCTATCTCGCATGACTGTCTCAACGTGAGAATTTTGAATAAAAGCTTATGAAGTTTCCGGTTCACACTGTTTCTTTTAAATGATCACATAAGTAAGTACACCAAAGCATAAATAATTGTTAAGCCATAAGCTATTAGCTAGCATAAGCTTGCCTGATGAATAAAGGTTAATATAAAAAGTGAAAGGAGCCAACTGGCAAAGTTGTGAAACTGGTGCCGATGTAAGAGGACGTAAGGTAAAGCGTGTGTGTAAACAGAACATATAGCCCTCCACACAATAGTGGTGTATCCCTTTTCTGTTAATGCACTTTCTAATACCACCAGTTAAACACTTTAAGACTGTGATATTTCAGACCGCAATTGTTGAGAATTTGTTTTCCTTTTAATAGAAAACTCCACATGGATTTTGCTTCAGAGCACTATAATTCTGCTCTGCTATCAATTTATCCTGGCTATTTAATCTAAGGACTGAAGTATGTTCTAGCAAAAAAGAAAGTTTAAAACCGATTCAGAGAATTGTATCAATATACGTTGCATCATTAGAATATCTGGTATATATGACTTTTTTAAAACTGTCTGTCTTTCTAAATAGGCTAAACACAGTTTACTTCATGATTAGAAACTCAATGGAGCTGCAGGTGGATTTGCCTCTCATTCTGGGAACTAAAAATAAATGAACATTGCTTTGAATTTCCTCAGATATTTGTTGAAATGTTTAAGCAAGTTTCCTTGAGTGTCTTTTCAATCTCTTGATATTTTCTTTTAACAACATCATTTTAATCTTTATTGATATCATCTTTTGTTAGTATTAGATAGCATTACTGGATCACTGACATAATGTACATTCAGTCACAAAAGTTTGATCATTTACTCCATCATTTACTTCTTGAGGTCCTCAGGTGGCCACAGGCCAGGTGAGCCCCAGAGCATGGGACACAGCAATGCCTGAGTTCTTGTTAGCCTTTCTCCAGATGGGCTACATAAAGTTTTCTGCTACATATCCCATGTTGTCTTACATGGTGTCTACTGACAGTTTACTGACAAACACCAAGCCCATTCCTTGCTAGCAGGGCACGGGAAGGCTGTATAGTACCTGTAGGCAGCCTGAGCTACAACATGCCCTTCACAGCAGTGTCCACAGGGAGCACAGATCACAGCTGATACAGGTAACCCAACATGCCTACACTCACCGCCTGGTCCATATTCATCTGGACCATGTCTAAAGTGTCCTGATGGTAAAAAACTGATAAAATGGACAAAGCTTTTCAAATGTGTATATTATCCACATTTGAGTAATGTAGAAAATGAAATGTGGAAGCATTTTTCCTCCTTTACAAGATGATAAATTTCTTAAGTCTTAACTAAGATATTTTGCAAGACTAATTAACAGAAAAACCTTATTTTAACTGAATGAAATGTGTGACTGAATAGTATATACTTAAGTTCTTGAAGACTATTTCCCCAAAAATTCAATTTTTCAGGAACTGGAGCTTAAATCTAGGACACGAAAAAGTCAGTGTTTTGCATGTGTGTGTTGTTCCATAATCTCTAGTTTGGGTTAAGAGTTGAATTTTATACAAGAAAAAAAAATCTAAATTTTCTGAATAGTGGTTTTGCATGGGAGTATGATTAAAAGCTTATTTCTAACTGCAAGCCATGTGCTGAGTAGTGATTCACATTTGAAAATAATTCCTAAGTTAACTGCCTCTGTTAGTACTTGGGAATAAAAACTGAAACAAGAAAAGAAAGCAAGGCTATTCCCAAACTGACTTTTCGCTAGAGCTAGATAAAACTCCTATCTGAAAAGTTTAACATTCTTTCCTAAATACACACCCATTTCTAGAAGACTTTGTAGTCACCCAAACATTTTCTGATCACTTCAGCTGACCCATGGGTTCAGGAGCAGCCAACACCCATCAAGCTTTTGGTGGCCGCCACATCTGGGCTGCAGCCTGGAGCCATGTTACAAGGTTCTGCAGAACTTTAGGGGCATCTGTACCTGCGGATGAAACCTGCCAAGGAGGTGCTCTAGGCTTCATTCCCACCACCTGCCCAAGGGTCTGCTCCTAGGCTGCCTTGCTGGCAGGGTATGGCCGGCTGCGAGGTGTGCACCAAGCGTGTTTGTCTCTGTCGAGGGCTGGGTGCCGGGGGAGGTGGGCTCCAGTGGTGTGCACAGCATGTGAGCTTTCTTTCGAGGGAATTCCTGCCCCAAGAGAGAGCACAGCAATACCCAAGGTGACCATTCCTGCCCCAAGCATCATCTGATCAAAGACATTGATCATCTGCCGGGTCAGGCTCGGTCAAGTGCCACTGAAGCCAGCTCAGCTCTGCATGAAGCCAGGAGTCAGTTCACACAGATTAAATCACAGGGTTGGAAGTGAAATGAGGTAACACTCGGCAAGTGAGCCTAAGTGCTAGGAATAAAAAGGAAAGGAGAACATAGTGCTTACATCCAACAAACAGATAAATAAAAAGACCATGGAAGCAGATCCAGCTGCTGTTGAGCTTAGCTGTGAGTCCCTTTGGACTTCGTACAAGCATAACACTGGGACAACCTCCTCTGTTATGGGCCCAGGTGTGCCTTGATAACCACATCTAATCAGGGATAAACATCAACACCAAATGCGTGCATTGCACAAGATTTCAAAGTAAGTGGAGAGTTCCCAAAGGGAGGAAGAGGACTGTGGGGGAATGATTTTAAAAATCACATTTTCCCAGTTAAGCGTTCTCTTCACCCAATATCTGCCAGATGATGTGGTAGGTAAGCTAAGGAGCAATTGCTCCACAGTTTTCAAAGACATTTTCTGAGCTATTTCACAGATCAATGTCTGTATCACAGAAACATAATCCTTGAAGGTTTTGCACTAGGTCAGTACCAAGCATACTTCGTCACCTTTCGTCTCCCTTTCCCTCTCTTCTGGCACTATCAGGCTCCTGATAAGAGCTTGTCTAACCTGTCCTCATGCCAAAGGCCTTTGACCTTCTCACCACTAGGCAACTTCTAGCTCTCCCTCTAGCAGGTAAAAAAAGGGCATTGCTTTGTATTTCTTATGTTATGTATATATTCAACACCTTTTGGAGACTTTTGGAGGGTTTCCCATTTTTGGATATACTACAACCTATTCATTATCTCATCTGCTTTGACCATGTAGAAAAAGTTCTAGTGTATTAGAAATAGCTCAAGCAAATGAACAGTTATGAAGTTCTTTAATTTTATAAAGATTATATTGTTGAGCTGTTACTTACAAAAAACCCCTAGTCCCTTTCTGCCAAAAAGCCAGCTGTAAAATCTCAATTCTCAAATACACAATTCTGAATTTTTAATTTTACAGAACATTATCATATCCAAGGAGCTAAATACATTATTAATACTGTTGCACAAGATCTAAAGAATTAGCCATCTAAAAGAAGATTGGACAGTGACATTTGCTTTTAATGTGTTTTAGAGAAATGGTCACGTGAAAGTGCATGTAATTTAAATGCTCTTTCTGTTTATTTTTGCCTATTCTTAAAAAAAACCCAAACAATGTCACCACAGAAATAAAAACAGTGCTCCTAGATTGCATACTTTTCTACTCCTGATGCTACAGAAAAAAAGGCAAAGACCATTGTCTTAAATAAATGTATGTGAGTGGTCTTGTCAATGAACACCTTTTTCTGAACACGTGAATACATACAGAAAATAAGATGAAATAACACACAATACCCTCCATTCAGAAAATCGAGATTCAGTGGCAGGCAGTGTTTGCCTTGTTTGTTCCCCACTGCTATTGTAGGTGGCAATATTTTGCTGTAAACTAATGAGATTTCTTCTCAGCTAGGTGGATTCACTGCTGAGTCTCAGCAAGACCAGAACATAGCCCATCTGGGTATTTGAGCAGGAGGAGACAACGGCATCTCACCTGGATGTAGGAGCATTTGAAGTACTTCAGAGAGGGAGAGAAAGCACAACGAAGGTAAAATTCATTTTCCCCAGCTTCTTTATGGTGGGAATATTTCTCATTTTCAGAAGAAAAAATGTGTGTTGAATCATGTAAAGGAGATTGACCTGAGGAAACACAATCCCACTTACAACTCATGCAGGGATGCTTAGAAATGATTCCACAACAAACTACCTTCTTTGCAAATAATGCACTTTATTGCCCAAGCGTTGCAGGGTCTTGTCTATGCTATATTCACCCTAGGGCAAGGCCATCTTCCGCTTATACGGCAAGATGAGCCCTCAAAATATTGTGATTTGAATAGACAGCCATTCAGCTTTGGAGAATCTGCTCAGAAAGATCAGCTAGACTTGCCACTGCATCTTTAAAGATTAAATGGTAAGACCTTAACATAAGAGCTTATCTCACCATTCAATGGTACAAGATGGAGTCAGAGACTGAAGCCCATTTTTACACTAGCGGTGCCTACTCAACATTTTCCAGAGGAGGTATGGATGCGCTGACAGTGAAATTGATGTTTGGACATGATAATCTCATTTAAGGCACTTTCCCAGACCTCTTGAAAGTATTCCATCAATCCCCAGCATCCTGCAGTGCACAGGTTGAAAATACCTGACCTGGAGCTCTCGCTCCTGTTACTCAGTGCCCTCTTGCTTCTCAGAAGACAGCAGAAGCTCAGTGCTTACAAAGAAAAAGAGAAAAAAAGAAAGCTAGAAAAAGCCTCTTTCTCTCTCTAGTGCTCATTCTCTTTTGTATTCTTCCTGCTGGAGGCACACAGATTGGGTGGTGGGGCTAAACTACCAGGCACTCTCCCAGTGGAAAATACGTATTTTAACTGCCTCTACTTCCCCTGATACAATGATAAAGTTCTGCTGGGTGGTTGGGTGAAGAGCAGTTAAGTCAGATGCCTTGGAGATGCAAGATGAAGAGAAAGACAACCAAAACAGAGGTAAAAAAACCCACAACACAGCTGGAGGAAAAAGGAAACAGCAGCAGTCAAAGGCTGATGTTCCAGGAGCCGATCAGGATGCACCCAAACTTTGTGGAGATGCTGGAATAAGTGGTCTTTTCTGATTGATTTGACCAACTTTGAGTGCCTTCCATAATGATGTTAATGAATGCGCAGTGATGTCACAGTATTTATTTAGAGGAGTCTGCAAGTTTCTAAAGTAATTGCAATCACAGTAAATTTCATTCCTTCCAGCACAATCATCCGACACACTCCCATTTTGTGACCCAAAAGTGCACACTGCCTAGGAAAGGTTACAGCATGCTTCTCTAACTATCAGTCAATCAAAATTCAACAAATTTAATATATTTTCTTACATTTCTAGTTTCTTCCAACTTGTCCTGCCAGCCTGCAACTCAGTGGAGCCACAACAGCTCTTTATCACCTCCTTTAATTCTTACCGTCCAGTGAATGCCAGCCTACCAGTTATCATTTATCAACAATTTCATGCAGTAAAATCAAGTTGGGCTTTTATAATCTCAAACATGTCACATCACTGGCATTTGTAAAAGAACTTTCAACACATTTACTTGAATGCCTGCTCTTAGAATGGGTGGACACTCACTGGAAAGCACATTTCAATTTCATATGTATATAAGAACTAGTAAAAAAAAATAGACAATGCTCATAAAATGTTTCCTGTGACTACAAAGAGCACTAGGGATATAAGATATTAGCACATGCATCTGCTATTACTGTGACTGATTGGGAAAATTGAAATAAATTAATATACATATTGACTAAATGCTAATAGTTTTCTTGAGTTTTATTTTGAATTCCTTATTTGCTGGCTCTGTGGTTTCATGTGAAGCCTTCCCCAAAGGCAAGAACATTCATTTGATAGTAAGCAGTTAAACATTTCAAACAGCTTCAGAGACAGTCCATAACAATAAAAAGGATATACTTAATCCGGATATGCATATTTCATAAATTTCTCCAGGGCAGTGCATTCCCACTGCAGTGTTTTGCCAGCTTAAATATCAGCACAGCTGTCTTTATCTTGCCCCCTGGGTACTAGTGTTCTTCCTAATGTTTCAGGGGGGAAATCAAAAGGGGAACTTTGGTACAAACCATTTTAGATTTTAAAAGAAAAGAGGAGGCACATCCAGGACTGGCACTCTGTTAACAAAGCTTTTCACTTATTTGTAGGTCGTTTGGGGAAGGGACCTTATTCCTCAGGCTTCTGAAACAATTCTTGAGGTCTGTTAGCACCAATAAAGCTAAGTGGCACACAGAAAGGTTGAAAAACTATTAAGTCTTTTGTGCCATTACCACGATTCTTGAAATATTTTGTGTTATACTACAAATATTTACCTGATGTCACCAGACAGCTTTTTCATACAAATTCTGCCCTTAGGCACTCTGGGGATTCCTTCTACGAATGGTGTACCAGGTGGTTTTTATTGTCATCATTCAGCTCCCAGGCTGCTTTTTTGAGTAGTCCAGTCTACCACAGCTTCTTGCAGTTGCTATGAAAGCTTTTTATTCCAAATAAATACTGAAGTCTTCAGCTGATTAGCAAATTTAGAAACTGAGCAGAGATCGACTAGGGTAATAGAAGCAGTGCAAGGTTACACTAGTTCAAGACCTATCGCTCAGCTATTTGTTTATGCGAAGCCTTCCTTCTCAGTGCGCTGCCTTGCAGACAATAAACACACGATGCTCCCGGTGACATTTCCTCTCATTGCAATGCCACCTGCTCCATAACTGCCAGGCCTCCAGGTGGATCCACCGCATAGCACAGGGTCAGTAACAAGGACATTCAGTTTCCTTAAACAGAGGATTGTATGGCTCTTTTACCAGCGCTTGGCACTGTTTAATGTTTGCACAGAAATTGTTCTGGCAGATAAATTCACCCCATATGCTTTAAGGTTAAGAGAGCCTATTTGGTACTGATGATTTGGTGCTATGGATGGAGGCAGCCTGTGAGCTTCAGCAGGATGTGGAGGTTGGAGATAGCACCTGCAGAGACCTCTGTCTGCTACTGGTTTCTGCATGATAGCAACACTTCCACTACTGCTCTTTCAGGCTCCTGTCTGGCCTGGAGATGATTTAGGATGCATCAAAACAGTTCCAGCACAGCTGGAAGACACTGTCACATCAACGAAATATCTGGACAGGGATATCAGCTTTTTCCCTACTTCGCATCTGCAGTGCAGACACAAAGGCCAGCACAGAAAAGAAAGAGTGTGACATCATTTTGTCTTTCCAGGAACTAGCAACTCTCTAGTAGACAGACTTTAGAGATCAGAGTAATTTTAACTCTGAGGAATGTCTAAAAATTTGCTGTCATAACTCTGCAGCCCACCAAGAGCACTACAGTTATTGCTAAGGCATTCCTGACACACTCATGAGCTTATTTTGGAGGCCATGTTATTAAGCCTGAACCTTTTAGTTATTGTGCAGCAAGGGAACAGTCTTGGGAAACTAATATATAGCTAGCCCACAGTTAATCACAAAGGTCTTCAGTAGCTGTGCTTTATATATCTCCTAAAGCCTACCTCAAGTAAATGATTACAGACAGAGGCATTTCTTTAGTCAGGAAATACTAAATTAAAGTAAAAAGAATCGATTCATTTTCAGGTTGTGTGTCATGGTTTCAGCCCAGATGGTAACAAAGCACCACAAAGCCGCTAGTGCACTCCTCTGGGCTCGGTAGGATGAGGAGTAGAAAATATAAAGAAAAGCTCGTGGGTCGAGACAAGGACAGGGAAGGATCACTCACCACTTATGGTCACAGGCAAAAGACAGACTCAACTCAACTTGGGGGAAAAAAAATACATTTAATTTACTACCAATCAAATCAAAACAGGATAACGGGAAGTAAAACCAAATCTTAAAACACCTTCCTTCCAGCACTCCCTTCTTTGCAGGCTCAACTCCACTCCCAATTTTCTCTACCCCCCCCCCCCAGCAGCACAGGGGGACGGGGAATGGGTGTTGCAGTCAGTTCGTCACACATTGTCTCTGCTGCTTCATCCTCCTCAGGGGCAGGACTCCTCACACTCTTCCCCTGCTCCAACGTGGGGTCCCTCCCACAGGAGACAGTCCTCCATGAACTTCTCCAGCGTGGGTCCCTTCCATGGGCTGCCGTCCTTCAGGCACAGACTGCTCCAGCGTGGGTCCCCCATGGGGTCACGGCCATCTTTGGGTGCAACCCCCTGCTCTGGCGTGGGCTCCTCCCCAGGCTGCAGGTGGGCATCTGCTCCCCCGCTCCCCTCCATGGGCTGGGGGGGAACAGCCTGCCGTCTCACCATGGGCTACAGGGGCATCCCCTCCTCCGGCGCACCTCCTCCCCCGCCTTCCTCACTGACCTCGGTGTCTGCAGGGGGGTTCCTCTCACATTCCAATCCCACTACTCACTGCTGGTTCCCCTTCTTAAATCTGTTCTCCCAGTGGTGCTACCACGGTCACTGATGGGTTCGGCCTTGGCCAGAGGCAGGTCTGACTTGGAGCCAGGGAAGCTTCCAGCAGCTTCTCACAGGAGCCACCCCTGCAGCCCCTCCCCTGCTACCAAAACCCTGCCACACAAACCCGATATAATGTGTGAAGCTGCTTTTAATATTTTACAGTATGAAAAGATCAGCTTTATTTAACGTTGTTCTAAATTGCACAGGTTGAATGCGATGGGGGATCTCCCGAAGGGGAAGGAAGAGACAGACTAACAGAGGTGTTGACCTTCCATACCTGCATACACCGTATGCACACAACACAGGTGCTGACAAGACTCAGCAGCAGGATACGAGATGGAGGATGGAGGCAACCCAGCCGTACCACCTCGGCATTGGGTGTGCTATATAGCAGCCTGGCAGCCCTGGCAGGAGGTATGGGGAGCTCCAGCCTTCAGCCAGGAAAGAGGAAGCCTGTATGGTGAAGATCTCTTATTTTCTTCTCACTGCTGGGGTGACTGGATTCAGTTTTCATTAGCCTGCTGGGAAGCTTTGAGCCAGCTTTGCTCACAAGCCTCCTTCTGTGCTGCCAAGGACTAGCTCTGCTTTACTTCTTGTGCACCTGGAGGTAAATGAAGGTGAAATTCATTAAAGTTATGTAACTAGGTAAGACCAAATCTAAGCACAGCGTATCCCCACTCACTTTCTTCTCCTTTTTAATTACTCCTGGGTATCAGTGACACATCGCAGAACTGACACTTTAAAGCACAATGTTACTCCTTTTGATGGTTTTGTTGATGTGCCAGAACCTTTTATTGATCAGAGAAGCAAGAATCTGGTCTGCAGATGCTATGTTCTCTGAAATGTTCCT
The DNA here is from genome assembly GCF_947461875.1 of Haliaeetus albicilla. Classification (NCBI taxonomy): domain Eukaryota; kingdom Metazoa; phylum Chordata; class Aves; order Accipitriformes; family Accipitridae; genus Haliaeetus; species Haliaeetus albicilla. Next base: position 35,563,342 of record NC_091485.1, on the reverse strand, counting down.
TTTGGAGAGAGAAAGACAAACATGAGGGATTCATAGCTTTCTCTTTTTGCAGTTCGGTCTGCCACAAAAAATAGTCCGTCAACTGTCAGAAAATCAAAAGTGAAAGAAATCTGGATAAGTTATTATTTGGGTAGGAAACTGTCTGCAAAATACAGATCATAATGCAGAAAGCATTTTTTACAACTGAATAAACACCCCCCTTCTTTTTCTTAGCAGCACCTGCTCTCAGGGACTATACAGCTTTATGTAAAGTCTTAATAGTGAACTAGGTATTTTATTAATGGCTGTGTCTTCACCATGAAGCACCACAAAGAGCAAGGTACCAATATTCCATATGACAAGGCACATCACAGTAAGACAGTCAGGAATGAGTAGAAAGGGATGTTGCCACAATCCACCATTAAGAACAGGATGGAGAAAGGATTTTTGTAGTATGTAACCATCCTCTAGGACAAGTTAGAAATTTCTATTGCATGGTGTAAGCTCCCAAACACTGATTACATTTCCCAGAGAATATTGCTGAGACCCTGTCCTATGGAGGAGGGATTAGCTTCATCACAGTTTGACAGCACCAACATATTTTAGTTTTCAGCTCCTAGTCAGCAAATCAAACACCTCGGCAGGTGTAAACCCCTGGATTGTAGCCAGCTTTTGTGCTTGAATTCATAATTTATACACAGAGCTCCAATTTAGAAAAAACCCTCCCTGAATCTAGAAACCAATATAATAAAACCAATAACTACAGAGGTAATATATGTACATCTATCCTCTGACTGCTGGCACAGGGCCTGATTGACAGATTAAAATCAATTATTCAGATCTGGCTATAATGTTTGCTTAATTACACACACACTCCTAATCCAGACAGAGATAAATACACTTATAACAAAGTGCAGTATTAGTTTCTTGCATTTTTGCTAGATTACTGACTACTATGAGTTTGTACAGTTTTAGTATTACACATTCAGTTCTGACTTTAAGAGAAATTCAGTTTTCTCCTTGATAAATTGTCCTTTCAACAGAGCAAGTAAAAAATTTGACTTTAGACCCTTTGACCTTTTGACCCTTTAGAATAAACGCATCTCACTTAACACATCTGTATGGTAAACTGACACAGGAAATTTCAGTTATGGTCCCAAGAAGAATTTCAAAGGTCATAACCGGTGTTTTTGTTTTGGATTTTCTTTTACCTCTGTGCTTTGAATTGTATCTGTCTTTTCATACACAAATAGATTGCTTGAGTATAATTATGATCCATTTGTTTGGTGCTATAGAAATGCGGAGGAGGAAGCAAGTGAAGCAGTAACTGCAAAATAAAATATTAGTTGAGAACAATGGTCATGGATAGTTGAAATCTGTACAGTACAATAAAAAAAGCACAGCTTTTATCATGAAAGGTCTTAAACTAAAGTATTGAACAAAAGTTAATTTCAGAGCAATTCTGCTATGGTCTTTCAATCTCAGTAGAGGGTATACAGCACTTTGGGGATTCTCCTCTTCTCCCTAAGCATCACTTCTGGATTGAGGGGTATTAATCTGGGGTGCTGTGCCATGAGCTATTCAGAATGACAACTGTTTAGGAAAAGTCCGCAAGAATACTTCAACAAACTGCTCTGTAACTGCAGGTGAAATCACATAGAAAAAAATGAAATAAAGTTGTAAATCTTGAGGATATCTGAATGATTTCTGCCACTGACCAACCGATAGAAAAAAATTACACACAAGAGACTGGGACAGGTATCATTGTAAAACTTAGCTTAGGTTAGTTAAGATGTCCTGCTCCAGATAAGCGCTTTGACTCTAGACATATGTAACAACTATTTCATTGTTGATAACTTCAAGTTAGGTCCAAAAAGGTTTTTTCACCACCACGATGTTAAATTGAAATTAACAGATGTGATATTTATAAGTGATAAACATCACTGAGAAAACCCTCATCTAGAGATGCACTACAAGTCAAAATTGATGAAGAGGCAACAGAGAACAGGGTACAACAGAGAAATATGGAGGAATGAGCACTGCAGAAAGATGAGTAGATTCTCCCTTAACTGTGTTTTAATTTAATCTGGCATTTCAATCGTTCTGTGTTCTTTTTTTCTTGTTTTCAGATCTATGAGGTGAAGTGAAGCTTTTCTAGGCAAAGAACAAAGTTGAGCACTTCTGAAACTCTGGCTGACTCAGAGCACTGCTTTTTTGTCTACCAAGGGGACATGAAGGTGTAAGACTGTGAATTTTTTAACACACTTGGTTTAAGAGTTATGAGTGACATGCCTGGAAGGCACATCTCTATACATACCATGCTCTGCATATTCTACATCAGTAATATGAGTTGATTTTGTAATTCTTTAGAATATATTCAGTTTATGACCTATCAAACCAATGGCATTGAAGACAGTGGTCTTTACCCTAACGAAATACTGTTCCATGATCATTTCTTATGTTTCCACTCTATGTCCACAAATCCATCATAATAATTCTATGTTTAAACATATTTTTAAGATTAGAGACATGCCTGAAATTTCATAGTGTATTTTAGAGTGATCCTGGTAAAATTTTACCTCAGGAAAAAGAAATAACATATTGTTTTTAAAGGGTAAATGTTTTGTTGATGGATCTGTGTTACACCTTGGTTAAACAAAAGCCTTTGAAGTGGGAACATATCCAAGTTTCAGAAAGAATTATTTCACCCACCTGGATTAGTCTATTCATGATAATAATCAAAAGCATATCTCTAAGATTTGACTCCAGTGAGGACTCTTAGCTGCAAGCTATCTATTATGTGTATGATTATGTATGCAAAGTCCCTTTCACAATTATATAAGAGATGAGATTTCTAGCATTTATCAAAAACAGGAAGAATTATGTATATTCCTATGTACATTTCAGTCCTTTATATCTTCTTTACACTTCTTTAAACAGTCATTATCCTTCCCAGTTTTGTCTAACTGAGTAGACCAGCAACCCTGTTTTGTATATCGCCTAGAAATCGCAAGCACAGTTGAACCACTGAGATATGAAATACTGGAGATATTTTTCTTCATTCATGCAAGCATATTTTATTCAAAGAAAATAATCACCTTTTTTATCCACCAAGCCCCGACACCTTTGTAAAGTTCTGTATTTTCTGAACTTATATTAAAAAGATTCTTTACCTCATCACTTTTGATGCCTGACAGAAGAGGTAAGTGCCATTAGATATGCTTGACTATATCCTTGCCTACAAGTTCAAAATTATCTGTCAGAAAGAGTCTGACCCAGAGGCTAGTGGACTGAGTATTAATTGAGGAAAAAAAACCCACGAACAACCAACATCAAAACCAGAACTGCTAACAGTTAATCATACCTATATTTCACCTCTTCTCAATCCCTAGAATCATTGTGCTTCAATAGCCTCCTCTTAATATTGGCAATTGATTCTTCAGAAAACAGCACATAAATCCCACGTTGAGCGAGCTAAGCAGAAATACTTAAAGGCAGCTAGCTTTCAAGAGGCCTGTGACATTTAGTGCTCTGTTTATTACAGGAATCAGGTATGCAAGTTGTATTCCTCATAAGTCCAAAAGCCATTCTAGATGAAAAACAGAAAAATCAGTCTTTACTTTCATCTATGTGCAACAAATACAAATCCCAAGGTCCCGTGACAATTTGATTGGTCTATTAGATCCCCAGAGTATTTCAGTGGGAAACTGCGAACCTAAATGTTTCATTGGCTCTGGTGCTTATAGCCATCTTCTAACCTGTTTCAAGGTACCCTTTGCCATCTGGGCTTTACTCTGCAGGTTTATCACCAAGAATTACCGCTAGCTTTATCCGGGTTTGTTCCTGAGTGTAGAGTTAATAACACGATGATCAGAAGTAAAAAAACTGATAAAAAAAGGCAGGGAAAAAACCAACAACACAAAACACACAAGAAAATTGCAGTCCTTGGTGCTCCATAAACACAAAATCAGTTCCGAAAGAAGACTGCACCTGTGGAAGCAAAGAAGGATTACATTTCAGCTGTGTTGGAGCTGAGACAATTACAGACAAGGCTTATCCTGTGAAAGTGGTTAAGACCAAGTCTGAAAACAAAGAAGATGAGGAAAAAGAGAAGAAAATTCCTAGTCAACCTGTGTTTATATACTATCAGAGCAATAGATCTGAATCTTAGATGTGAAGAAATGCCTTTAAGACATTAGACTGAAAGAAGTGGAATTCCAGGTTAATTTCTGCTTTTCCATCTGACAGGGATTTGGCTAAAGAGGGATGTTTTTCTACACTCAGAATTGATTAAAAATTTTAGCCAGAGTTTCTGTGTTATATGTCAGCTACTGCTACATAACACAAATAAGCCCCATACAGTCATCATTTAAAACTGATGTAAAATACACCTTTACCATCCTCCATCTCTAGAGTTTGAGAATTCGCTCAAAAAGTGGGGAAAACATTCCTTAGAAAGTTCCAGTTTCCCTGGGAAACCCAGCTGAAAACCCAATTCTGCAGAAGTTATAAAAGAAACTTTCCTTTCTTATCATTCTCTGTCCTTGACTCTTAATGGAGGGCAGCTTGAGGAGCTGTAGCTGCTGGAGCACATCCCTCTCCTCCTGAGGGCAACACCTGCCTAAGTGAGAACCCTAAAACTGCTGGGGGCCCCCTACCCCTTTACACTATCTGACAGCAGCCAAGTCCTGCATCTCCACAGCTGGGTGCTGACAGCTCAGGACAGCTGAATCACTGCAGAAAGCCTCGGATGTTGGTGCCGAAGGACTCGCCCATCTGTACCATTGTATGTAGGCATGACAACTCCAAAAGTAGCATTAAGAAAACATTTTCTTTTAACAAAGCATGAAAACTGCATTTATTCAGACATCCTTAATTAGAGCAGCTGCCAGAAAATAAGTGCTTTGACTAGAAAAATAAAGAGATCTGCTATGCCTTTTGCTCTGCTCAACCCACTTGAATGTGGCCAAAACATAAGACAAAGATATTAATTGAATTCATGTTTTACAGATTCGGATCTATTCAGCTGTTGAGTGCTCTCAACCCTAAATAACAGCTCTATTAATTATTACCTAGAATACTCTGCTTAGAACCACAGCTGTTTTTCCATTTCGCAGACATTTCTCACAAATTACAAAGCAACCTCAATCAATAAAAGTCTAAGCACATATGACTACAATAGCTGGAAAGAGTTTCAGTTCATGAGCTGTGTGATTCCCCACGTTGCTAATTTAAAACATCTGAGCTGCTTTATCAATCAGCTTTTGTCTCCTAATAAAGTTACTCAAATATTGAAAAACACAGCCCAGGTATCTTTGATGGGAGTGGGGGAGATGTCTCGATGAGCAGCTGCCATTCCTAGGATCTTTTGGATCATATATCTAATGTTTTCTAAATGCATGTTATGCTTCACGGTATCTTTATATATATCTGCCCAAAAGGATTATTACCTACCAGGAAAATCAGGTTGTGAGGTTTTCAGAAACATTTAAGTGGCAGATGGGAAGGAGAAGGGTTCTTTGGGAAAACAATGGCTGGTGACATAAACAGACTCGGAGACAAATGCAGGAGCTGAGCTGATGCTACAACTGTTTTCACGCAGTTTTATTTCTCCAGAGTAGAGGTGATCTGGCATGAACAAAACCATGGACTTGCAACTGTTCTTGTGAATGTAGGAGCAACTATCCTACTTTTGCCTCTGGTCACAGAGGAAATGAGGCATATGAACAATATGAGATGCCACATGTAATTTTTCTGAAGAAATGCCAGTAAACCAATACTGCATTTCAGCATTTCTATAAAAACCTGTGTGTATTTAACTGCAAGGATTGAAAGGGTACATAGTGCTCTTGATGAACATGAACACCTCTGATTAACATGAAAAATTACTATAACAAACCCAAGAATTTACCCTGAAGTGTAGGATTCACTGGTTATTTAACTGCAGTAATTGTGATTGCAATTAATTTGTCACTAAGGTGCAATTCAGCATCTATTGCTATATCTAACAGACTTGGCTATGCAATACCAAAATCATTGCTCCAGTGAAACTCATTTGGTGTAAGTTTCATATTCATTGTTATGAACAGGATACTAACAAGATCCCTTAATATACCAGATATGGTAATATCTAAAGATGGCATTAAAAATTATACTAATACAATACTTCTTGTCCCATACTGACAATTAATTCAATATAAACTTTCATGACAAAGCATGACTACAAAGGAGAAATCAAAAGGACATTTTTAAAAAATAAATTTAGTCAATTGGTCATTGTTTGGGTTCACTTACTATGACATTTTTGTGTCCTCCTCCTAGCTCAGTCTCCCCTAAGTAAGTCCACCTGCTATCGTGTTATAACCTGCTGTTTACTACCTCTGACTCTTGCCAAACACAAGATGCTACCAAAAGTCATCTTTTTTTTTTTTTCTTTTTTTTTTGGAGAGGAGAAGAGAGGAGGGGAGAGAAGGGGAGGGGAGGTCCAAGAGAATTAACTTGCTTTTCAGAGCACATGTCAACATCTAAGCCAGAGTTTCACCTGCTTGAAAGCTTCCATGATGCTTTGAAGACACCTGACTCCCTTTAAAAATTATCTAAGATAAAGAACTGTGGACTCAATTTTTCTCAGTAGAAACAATCTTCTTCACAATTCTGCAGATCTCATGTGGTTTCTGTTTATAGTCAGGATTTGCTTTCCAACTATTTAGAGTTTTCTAGAAGTGCTTTGTTTCTCTCCTGAAAATGCTCTTTCTGTAGTTAGGGCAAGGCTGGTCTCTACACAAACAGCAGATTTAGGAGCAATGGCACCCAGAATAGGATTTGGTCATTTAAAGTTGTATCCCATAAGACAATGTAGATGGACAAGTGACCAAGGAAAAAGGTTCCCTCTGGCTCTAATGCTGTGTTACTTCTCTCCTGAATGAGGGATGGGGGATGCTTTGGGCCAGGCGACAGGAGCAATAGTCCCAGCAGAGCGTACATTGTGCCAACTGACTCCCTCCAACCTCCACAGCAGTCACCCAGCCAGTTCCACTGCCACCTCCCCATCTTTGGGTGCGAGATAATATGAAGGAGGAAAATCAATAAATATATTCATTTTCTCCTCCCTTCCACTCCCTGCTGTTCTATCCTGCTGCATTTCATATGTCAATAATACACTTTTTAGGTCAACGTGAACATGTTCTTATGTAGAAGGCTTATTCTGCGGTGTTTGTACTGCTGAACGCTCTCCCAGTCTATCTTATTGTTCCTTCTGGGAATTGAAGGTGCTCTTCAAAGCTGAAGGGGTTGGTTTTTTTCCCCTGATACACTCATTTTCTTGATTACAGTAAATAGGCCTTTCTCCTTCAGTGTGTTTCCAGAATGCCATTTTCTGATTAAATTTGCAACAGTTTTATGATGTGGTTTACATCATGCTAGATTTCATCTCTTGGGATTTTTAGCTGACATGGTGCCCAGGGGGTATTTGTGTTTCCAGCAGATGCTTGGACCATGCTTTTTTCATCTCAGGCTCTTGGAGAGGGCAGTAGGGAGGAGTGAGCCAGCTGAAGATCAACTGTGAACCAGCTATAGTTCAAACTCATTTACAGTTTTTCCTGTGAATTCCCTTAAAAAGAACAAGTAAGTACAACTAGGAAAGAGCTTAGACATACTGTATGATGGGAACACAAGCACCTTTTCATTATTCCATGTTGTGCTGGTTTTGTCTGGGATAGAGCTAATTTTCTTCACAGTAGCTAGTATGGGGCTATGTTTTGGATTTGTGCTGAAAACAGTGCTGATAATTCAGGGATGTTTTCATTACTGCTGAGCAGTGCTGACACAGCGTCAAGGCCTTTTCTGCTTCTCAGCCCACCCCACCAGCGAGGAGGCTGGGGGGGCACAAGGGGTTGGAAGGGGACACAGCTGGGACAGCTGACCCCAACTGACCCAAGGGGTATTCCAGACCATAGGACGTCATGCTCAGCATATATAGCTGGGGGAAGAAAGAGGAAAGGGGGGGACGTTTGGAGTGATGGTGTTTGTCTTCCCAAGTCACCGTTAGGCGTGACGGAGCCCTGCGTTCCTGGAGATGGCTGAACACCTGCCTGCCCATGGGAAGTGGTGAATGAATTCCTTGTTTTGCTTTGCTTGTGTGCGTGGCTTCTGCTTTACCTATTAAACTGTCTTTATCTCAACCCACAAGTTTTCTCCTTTTTACCCTTCCAATTCTCTCCCCCATCCCACTGTGAGGGAGGTGAGCGAGCGGCTGCGTGGGGCTTAGTTGCCGGCTGGGATTAAACCACAACACGTGTTACTGACTTAAGGACAGAGGTACTACACAGAAAAAAAAGGAGAGAGTACTTTTAAGACAGGAGAAAAGCTGTATCATAGACCTTCTTGGACTGTTCTCTGTAGTGTCCTTTCTAAACTTTCTAGCCACCTTTCTGTATTTCTCACGTACATCTTCCTGCACAATTTTTGTATCTAAGAATAAAATACTTGATTTTTCATCAGGTCCCGTTTATAGACCCAGTGCAGTATTTCACTGTGGAATGGGCAATTCTATGGAATTCGTGCCTTCTCCACACACTTACAGAAGAAATGTACAAAACTGATCAGAAGCTTACTTCCTTTCAGAAAAAAGAAAAAAAAAATTCCCCCAGCAAACAGAATCTACATTAATTGCAGGAAAATGCTATGTTGTTTCTTTTTTTTCCTTTGCCATGTAAACATTTGTTGTAAACTTTGTCACCTATTCTCACCAATTATTTCTGCTGCACCTTTACAAATGATGCAGCTCGCTCAAATTCTTCTAGAAATGTCCATATGCCAAAGAACTCTGTTAGTAAATAACAGGCATTGCAACAAATTTAGAAGACCTTTCTGGTGTTATTCCATTCTAGCAGATCTTTTACCTACTTATTGCTTGTTCAAATTCAAAGCCATCTGAAACAGGGATCTTGCATTTTTATGTTGATTATAAAATAACCAGCACATTTTGATGCAATATATTAAGCCATGGTTGTGAAGAGGGATGTTTCCTCAAGCTTACACATACCTAATTTGAAGTGTTAAAGAATCTTTCTCCAATCAGGTAAAAGTGACAGAAGACTCCAGAAAAGTCCCATTATAACAGCAATGGAGATGTCAGAAGTGATATAACTAATAACTAATGAATGACAAGTAAGTGAAACAGAAAAAATATAGCAAAAAAGATTAAGATGTATTGATGACATTTAAAGGAAAAACATGAAAAGCATACATGCACAATAATTTGCTTAGCCCCTAATTTTTTTTTTTAAATTAAACTTTTCCACAAAAAAAGGATACTTTTAAAAACTGTATTAATGCTGTTCTTTGTTAGGTAGAACAGGATTTGAATAGCTACCCTTTATCACACTTTTTTACTTCTAATTTCGCCAGGTACTGGAATATACTTAGCATTCTGTACCAATACCCTTTTTTTATTGAATACCTTCCTCTTTCTAAGTGACAGCCTCAATCATACCAGACAAAAATGGAGTGAAGTTTGCATGAATGGAGTACGCTAAACATACCATGGTCTTCATTCGTTGAAGAAATATTTGCATAATTGCCCTAAATTAGAGACATTTAATTTTAAATGATTTACTAAAAGTTTAAAAAGACTTTATTCTCAATTGTATGTAGTCTGATTCATGACAAATCCTTTATTGTATGTCACACAGGACTTCTCTATTTCTTGTCAAGATACTAAATTCATAGCAACTTTTCCACCTGAGGAGTTTGGGGTGGGGGGGTTATACTGTGATACAGTAATCTGCATACTCTAACTTCAAAGGTAGAAAGGAGAAACTGCTATGAACTTCTGAAGGTATTAAAAGCCTTCTGCATAGCTTCTATAAGTAAACATGTGGATGGTATTTATTTTAGGTGTCTCTTCAGATTCATATGTCTTGATCAGTTTCTGCCTCAAGCCAAACTAGTCTATGTCGTTTTCAATCAAGGACCAGTTCTGATGCAGAAATGTGCATGAGAAGGCATACAGATTCAAAGGCTGGAGGACAAGTAGGAATATTTGGAAACATTTCTTGTGAACCTTTCTTGATCGTATCTGCTATCTTAACAGGAAATGAATGAAACAGGGTTTGGGAGGGATTGCATCTGACCCCTTCATTGACAGGAACATTTCCAATCCACTGCCTACACACAAAAATCAAGTGCTACTTGAATGGCACTCGCATGCCACTGGGCTATCCACTGGGGGGCTGGCCACAGTGACACCAGACCCCTGGGATACCTGTGGCCTTCTGGGCTGGCAGCAGGTGGGATACCACCCCAGAGCTTCTTAAGTGCCACTATACAGACAACCAAGTGTAGGCAATAGAGTCATGCCCTTCATCACAGATTTTCCTGTCACACCCAGTCAAAACCCCTTTTACCTGGTGCTTGAGCTGGGATGGCTTTAAATAGTACACCATCAGCACCAGCACCTGTGAGAAGTGATCAGCCACCATCCAGCTGATAGGTCATGGAGATGAGCCGTTCAGGTGGATGACCATGCATGATAAGTGAGGATGGATATGGAAGAAGCTGGGAAATCTTCCCAGCTAGGAAAAGTAAAAGTTCTAGGATTCGAATCAAATCAGACGTCAGCCTACTTCTTCAACACCAGCCTGTTAGACTGATACCTTGTCCCAGACTTTGTCTAGCTGGATGTGTCATGGCAAAAGTGCTACATCTAAACTGGGTCACCAGCAGTTCACCCATCTGAATGCCTGGGGAAGAAGGACCCTATGACATGTCATGACACACACCTACATGCCAGCTTACACACAGTAATAGGATCCTCTTCCCTTCATTTATAACTCTGTTCCAGATAGGCCACATCAATAAATATGAATAATGAATACTACTTTGACTCATATGATCTATCCAACTCTCCGTTTTTTTCTTTAGAGAAGGTTATTGGTTTTCACAGAAGATGTCAGCAAGGCTTCTGAGAAATCCAGATTCTTTTTCTGAAGGGGGAAGATTATTCTGTTGGTTACAATGAAGTGAAGCAGAAGTAATGTCATTAGTTTTCACCAGATTTCTCCTGATTTGAACCAGTGTATCTGGTACCAAATTTTGGGCACAGTTGTAATTAAATATGCTTTTTTAAACATCTTCAAATTTGTAGAACAATTTTTATTTAAGTGTTCTATTTCTATATCCTGCTGACAAAATAATGTTCCACTAATGTGCCTGGGATGAAAATGGTGGGTTTTGCAGGAGAAAAAGGTTTTCAGCTTCTAGTATGAATGTTTTTGTAACTAATCCATGCTAAGTATGTGATTAATTCTGTGGCATATTAACAACACAACTCTAATTATACTATATATCACAAGAGATTCAATGTAGGGAAGAAAACAGTTTATGTGTGCATTGTTTATGTTTACAATGCGGAATGACATATTAAGAAAAATAAATAATTTCTAGAAGGTAAAAATCACTCAAAGATCTTTTTTCATGAAAATACCTCTTTTTTTTTTTTTTCTTAGGAGAAAATATACATTGTGATCCTAGGGTCTAGTGAAGGACAAATCAGAGAATATTCTTTAACAGTCTAGGAACCAGCACAGTGCAAAAACAAGGTTCAGATTTGAAAAAGACAATGTCATATAACCATTACCATACTATGGGGAAAAGTTCATGCTGATATGATTGCATTTTCAAGCTTTTCTCCTCTTACACCACTCTACTGAATATGTCTTATCAAGGTCAAGAACATAGTCTTGTTCTATTCCCTGGATTTACCTTGTTAAGGGATGAGTGGAAAGGGAGAAGACCTGCTCACTATTAATTTCCAGAAATAATTTGGTAAATTTTGAATTAATTAATCCTTTTGTGAATGTTGTGATTTTTGTTCCTAAGCAATTGATAAACAAACACACAAAAACCCTTTCTGCTGCATAATGTGAACTGCAGATTGTTTACCAAACTCAAATGATCTGGGCCATAAATAAACCAGTATATTCACTTTTAAATTAAAACAATCTGGTAAATTAAATTTCAACACCTTTAATAAGAAATTTACTGGCTGTTACTCCAATATGCAGAGTATTGTAATACTGATGATTTCTGCATGACCTCAGCAAGCAGAGCTGTAACTTAGCTGTGCTGCTCCAGCTTCAGCTCAGCTGTCAGAAATAATGAAGTACCTTGGAGATGGAGTTCCATGTTGCAAGGAACAGATGAATTAGATTTTCCTATTAAATTTAGATTATGATTTGCTTCTGCTTTTGTGCTATTTGTTTGGTTTTAAACCACCTGTCATTTACTATTTAGGATGAATTTAGAGTGTGATATAAACTCATAAATTTATAGATCATGAATAGTAATCACAAATTTTCCTTTCCAGTGAGAAATTTTTAAAAAATTTTTCGATTTGTGACAGTTTTCATTTTTTGCTTGCTACACTAAGCACCACTTTAAGTTCCACTCATCCTTTACCTTCCTTCACAGAGCTACAGAGTTATCATAAGCAGGAATGATGAAAAGGCAGCATTGAGATGGATTCCACTAATATTGAATACAAAAAGTGTCCATGTGTTTCCTCACTAAAACTCTGCATAACTCACTTCCTAAATGCCTAGTGATCAGTGGGGAATAAGAATATGTCAATACTTGAAAGGAAACCTGAACGGCAAGACAATTTTACCTACCCTACTAGGAACCAGAGACCTCAATTACCAGATTCCTAGCCTTCAAAATAATCTGGTACAGCAAAGTGGAAAGATTAGTCAACAATGCAACAAAAGAGATTTTCATACCTTCTACATGCAACATGCTGATATTAAGGTATTATATGTCATCAAAATGTTCGGTCATAGTACAATTTACAACTTACCTGAGAATAAAGTAGACTAATCACTACTGCATTACTAGTTATACATTGAATTTAAAAATAGTAGTCAATGCATCCTTTTCTTGAGAAATTTGTAGATGCTGGAGCCACAGAGTTCTGCTTACTGACTCAAAAAATGTTCAAATAGCTAATGTAAGATGTCATTGGCTACACTTTTTCTTGTAAGTTCAAGAAATGACCATAATGAAGTCAGTTACAAATGATAAGCAAAATCATAAGTCAGTTGTTGGTCATTTTTTCTGTCTTCTGTTTTCCTGCAGTTCAGAATAATTTTGTTTCAGACTGCTTAGTGAAGGCACAGGGGGCTTAAAAGGCTGAATACAAAGATTGGTAAGTGGCATGTAAACAGCAAAAGTTGCTCATGTTTATTAAATAAAAAAAGTCATCAGTAGACTCATTGTTTACTTCCTATGCAAGTAACTTTCATGGCAAAATGAAGTAACAGTGACTAACGTGATTAATTGGGTGACTGTGTATTTAATTTCAGATTAATGCCATATTAACCCATTGGTTTAGATAGAGAAGAAGTTAAAATAGATCAACTAACAAATGCACAGCATACAGTCTGATTCCACCTTTATCTAAGCTTCTTTCTAGTATAAGTAGGTGCTGGAAGGGAAGGAACTGGATGTCTGCATGACAGCAGAACAAAATGCCAGCAGATTGAAAGGAATCATCCCTCTGATAAATCACAGGATATTTTGGTTAAAGATTGCTATAGGGGGTTCATGCCACCTCAGTGTTAACTCTGTGCTTGATGCTTTGCAAGGACATCAGTCAGACTGCAACTGCTGATGAGCTGCTCTGCGAGTAAGCCAGGCTATGTTGGCAAATGAAAGACTGGTGAATCATGCAGCCTGTGCCTCATTGAAGAGCTATCTACACCTCTGACTTTCAGCTTTTGGGCCTCCCTTTGCTGAATAATACTTAATTCATTAACTTTGAATTACCATCTCAATTATGATGACAGCACATTTCCATGAAATAGGCAATTTACAAGTGATTTACAAAGTCTGTTAGATATTAGCCTCAAGACTCAGCACCTGGAGGGGGTAGAAACTGCTGCCAGTCCTACCATGGTAAGGAGAAGGAAAATTGGGGGTAAAAGTACTGAAAACACACTTGCATTTAACAAAAATTGCTAGCTGGTATAGTCAAAATATCTGTGTTTTAAAGGTTTTCTCTTGTAGAAGGTAACAGCCTCTTGGGCAATCCATATTTGGTTGAAGTTTTGAATTTGGTTTCGAACAAACCAAAACCTAACAGGAATTCAAAATTTGTTATGAAAGTACTCAGGGAGGTCAAGCCCAGCATCTTATCATGCTGTCCCCTTCAGTAATATTACCTAAGCAATGTTTCTCAGATTGCAGCATCATAACAGAAACTTCTGTGCACCAGCATGACCTGTCCTACGGCAGTAATTCTGAGCTGGTGACTTCACCAGTGCACTGCTGTAGACCAGCATATAGATGAAGTGTTTCTTCTTCCCTTTCCAACTGCACCTCCACTTCCACAGTTCACCAGGCAACATCAAGTTTGTTTGGAGTCAACGTCTATTTGTTGATTCTGCATATTTGCTAATAGTCAAATGTGAGACATCTTATGAGTAAGCAGAAAGTATGAATAGCCTCAAAACATTAGTTTGATCAAAACTAATGGTCAAAAAGATCTTTGGGGACCTGCAGTCTGCAAGGTTTAAATAGTTTACCAAGTAATAAAAAACTTATGCCTATACTAGTACCAAATTACCTTGTTGCATAAGCAAGCATGGTAAAAACAGAATAGTGTTTAGATTAGCAGAAAACACTACATTATTGGCAGGAAAAAAAAAGGGGGGGACAGAATTGTATCTGTATGAATAGTACTATACATCACGTCATGGAATAGATCCTAATATTCATAAATTTCTTTGGGTTACTAGTTTTACACAGTATTTCCCAGAGGCGAGATCTATGGGGACTCTATTATATTTTATCTTTCTGAATTGTACCGGGGAGACATCACAGCCCTTCAACCATTTCATGCAGTCTGATGCATGCAGCTGGCTTATGGCCAGAGTTCATGGAGGGGAATTGCCATGATCCTACTGCTTAGTACTTAAGCAAGGTTTCTTCAGGACCCTATTTGATGAATGAGTATAAAACATGGACTTGCTAGCAATGATAGGTTGGCTTCTAAACAGATTTCACCTGCATTATCTGCACACCATATTGTACAACATGTGACAAGAAAAAAATTGCAGAAGTATTCTTTTTGTTTATGTGGGTTGTCTTTTTTCCAAAATGCCACAGATCATGGGAGGGTTATCTCAAAGCCTACTGGTGTGGCAGTCTTATAATGTGGCACTGAGAGAAGATACTGTGCACCCATGGATGTATGAAACAGTCCAAGAGTGTGAGCCCTGCCAGAGATGAAGTTGGTACAGGCTGTACATAGTGTCCGTCCCATCTGGAGCCCACCCTGGGATGAACTCTGCCCTGGCTTCTTCTTAAACACAATTCTCTTGGCTTGCTTCAGCAAGATGCCCAAGTGTAAACCAGCACATGTGTGATGTGGAACCAGGACCCTGGAGATAAGCAAGGAGAGATCAAAGTGGCAGTGTTGACGCATCCTGTCATCTTCCATCGGATCAATGAAGACAGTGAACAAGGTCTCCTTTTTGGCCTGAGTAACTGCAGCAGTTACTTCACTGAATATCATGCCACTTAGACTTGCTTTAGGACTGAACTGCAGGGAAGCTTACGTAGCATACAGTTGGTATTGTAGTAATTTTACAAGAGATCAGGTAAATTTAGTAACACTTTTATGAACAGATCAGTATTCTAGCCAAAACTTTGCTGGCAATGGTGAACATCAGTATGCCACTTTAATTGCCATGTTATAGGTTTTCTTCTCCTTGACTCTAGTCCATGGCTATGGAGATATGATATGTGATTCTTCCCTTTTGACTATATTAAGAAAAATATTTGTATATCTGTCTCTGTGGCTTCATATTTAAATATTTTGTCAGCTTACAATCAGATAAAGAAGCTTTTCCTTTTTTTTATAATTCTAATTGCCTGAAAAGCACTGAAATAATGCTGTTATTTCTCAAAAAATTCCTGATTGTTTAGGGATCAAAATAGAAGGCAGTATGCACAGGTCCCAAAATATTTTTCAGTGTAGTAGAGGCTTTCAGTAGTAAAAATTCTTTGCCCTAGGATGCTTCAGCAGCCCTGTAGGTTTTCAGCCCTGATATGGCACTTTAGGTCCAATATATGCTGGAGTCCAGTTGGTTCACTGTGACTACAAACACTGTAAACTTGCTGCATTTGCGAGAATGAGAGATATATGGGGCAGTAATTCTAAATTGTAAGGGAAACAAATTTGCTTGTAGAAATCAGCCTACTGACCCACTACAGATTGTGTTCTTCTCATGTGGTCACTCAGTCTCTGACACAGGTTAAATGAACGCTAATTTCGAAATTAGAAACAATAGGTGGAGGTATCCACAAGATCATGTGATATTCCTATGGCTACCGCTGAAACACAAACCTCACACTTTGTCTATCGTTACTTTTGTTCCAGCCATGAGCAACACCAAGAATGACAAGAAATTTCAGAAACTTAGAAAAATTAATTTGCCTAATATCCAACAGACTGATTACTCTGAACATTTTCAATGCAAGAGCTGGCAGCAGATTGACAGCCCAGCATTATATCACCAAATACTACAGCACTGGCAAAGAAAAGACAAATTAAATGATAATGCTTAGTGAATCATTCAGCTTGCAAATGCTGACACCTCTTCCTGCCTGTCAGACCAAAAGAAAACATCACAATTACATCTAAGGTGCAAGCAATGGCATCTCATTTGACACTAGAGTAGAACTGCGAAACATGGCAGACTGCTGTGGACAGATCTTCCTGTTTTCCAATTCCCAGTCTAAATTACTGCCACATACACAAGCAACAGGTCTCAAATCAGCATTTAAATCACCTGGTTATCTCACCAGAAAGTACTTAAATCCCAAGCCATCTGGCAGCAGCTTTAAAACAACATTAACACTGCTGTGTCCCAGACATATGACTTTGGAACCTGCAAAATAGAAAAAAAGCAGGAGACAAGATGTTCAGTTGTGGGTGGGTAAGTTAAAAACTTAAGTAAATAGTGACAAATAAGTGAACAAAAGAAAGAGTCAGAGATTCTTAGTCTTCTGGTTACGTTTGTTTAACAATGGAGATGATACACACAGGCCCCCCAAACCCTAAACCAAGACACTAGAATGGCACCAAGTGAAAATAGAATCACAGAATAATGGAAGGACATAGGTTTGAAGGGATCTCAGGAAGCCATCAAGTCCCACCTCCTGCTCAAAGCAGGGCTTACTTTGATGCTCTGGATTGCACAGAGCCTTGTCTTGTCAAATTTTGAATATCTCCAAGGACGGGAATTCCATAACACAATTAATGCAACAAAGTTCAACAGACCATGCCCTAATGGAGGTCACTGTATTTACAAATCTGGGCTTTTAACTTTCAGGCTTTTTTAAAGTTCTTCTTGAGTAGTTTTTACAGACTCACAAACATCTTCAAACACAAGAAAATCAAAACTTACAACTAACACTTCTGCATGGCATGCATGAATCACACTTAAAATGCTTCATGGATAGTTCAGAAAGGTGTTGCTACATTAATGGCATCTTCTAATAACCTGTGCCTGTAGGACACTCCTGCACCACCACCACTTGCCCAGATCTTGCTTTCTGTTACCATTACAGCTGGGCAAGGGTGGAATTTCCACTTTTTTTTTTTTGTTGTTGTTGCAAAAAAAGAGAAGGTTTTTGATAATCATCTGCAACTTTCACAGTACAAATTTCTGGAGAAGAGAGGGTTTGGTGCTTATGAGACTAAACTTTCAGAATATTCTGAAAATTTGACTCTGACAGGTTAATCAGGAAATGGGAAGCTGAGTGAATCACTGGGGCAAGCTGGTAGGGAACATCTGCACAGAGAAGTGTCCACAGAAAATGTCACTGAAATAGACTTACCTGGGGAACATGCCAAATCTGAAAAAGTATCTTGTTTCCCAATGAAAATTTCTGATTTGTTCAAATTACTATAATTGATTGCTATTACTTGCATTTCTTCATTACAAGTGAGAATTACTAAAGGCCCATCTGGAACATCTGACTCTCAATTTGTGAAGGGTCAAGGAGATTGTTTATTTAGAAGAAAAGGTCTTTTTCTCTTTTTTTATTTATTTTCTTCTTTTCAAATGGAAATTTTTGGGTTCCTACACCAGTACATCTGCTTGATTTGTACCAATGATGTAAAGTATGTTAAAAGTTGGTTTACAACACTCCCTTAACTCCAAAGGTGCAAAGCAGAGAAGAAAATAGCTGATTCAGTTTTCAGTTTGTTTTCTTTCTCAAGGGGGATGTTTAAAATCTGCTACCCTGTGAGTTAAGTAATACAAATGAACTGACCATCTGCCTCTTTTTTATTGAAGTGGTCTTTTTTATTTTTTAAATTGTTTGCAGAAAACATAATAGCAGAAAACAAAGAAAACTACTAACAAGATTGCAGTACTTGACTCCAATAACCATGTTTTCTTAATGACAGATAGCAAAGACGCAATGACCAAATGTAGATCTTGAGCATTTTTACTTTGCCAAACAGAACATTGATTTTTATTAGTCCTATAGAAATTTATTATTATAGTTATGAGCCACCTTTGAATTTTTAATATTTGCCAATACAAAGAAAATAATGGCAATGGTGGTCTAATGGCAGCACTAGAGCAGCTGGGGAAAAAAAATGAGAAAGATTATTTCTGTGAAACTCTCATTCCCAATGTTTAAAAACAATGAACTCTTGTCAGTTACCATAGCAGTAGGCAGAGAAACGTTCTACATCTATTAATTTTCATAGTAGGATTATCGTCCATTGCTTTCTTCAGTCATGTCTTTTTGTCTATTATTACCAATCGTTAAAAAAAAAAAAAAAAACTAACAAAAAAAACAGAAACCCAACCAGTACTGGATATATTTAAGTCCTGGTTTTGTTGCTGTGAATAGCTATTCAGCAACCAGTGGCCTCTCCTGCCAAACCATTTCTGTGGTATAGTGGATGCAGAAATTGCTTAGCCTACAGCTGCGTACCTCCTGCTACTAGAAAGATCCTGATGAATAATTGAGAAATCAAATCCTGCTAACCTCACATGTAATAGAAGTGTAGTCAAACTTACTTAAACAGGAAAGACAATTTTTCTCACTCTTTTCATTTGCTTCAACAGTGAATTTTCACTGATAATGCACTATACTACTCTCTTGCTACTTACTTTTTAATTTAGCTATATTTTACATTGAACAGGCTTGAAAACTGTCAGCAACAATGAGGAACTGCACTATTCTGTCACTTCAGTAACGATAGGGACTACAGAACAATTTGAGTTGTTATCAAATGTATGTGCATGTCTTAATTGCACAACTGGTGCCACAACCTCTGCTACAGTCACTGGCACAAGAACGGCAGGCATGTGTTAAAGCCATGTGATGGAGGTGTCTCAGGGTGGCAGCGTTAGAAAGCTACAGAGTACATCCCTGCAATAGGCTTGGGATCCAGTATAGGAGGTAATCTGGAAACTTTCTGTTCTGTTTATAATTCCATTAGGGCTACGGAGGGATCTAAAGCAAAATGGCAACATACTCCTTGTAAAGAGCAGCCATTACATCAGTTTTGATAAGAGACTTTTTCAGCTGAGACTGTCCTAGGCTGTCACTGTGACATGCACTGACTGTTATTTCCCAATTGCTCCCAGATCTTTCATGATTAGGAACAGAAAAAGAACCCCCACATTTTCTCAAGAAAGACTCTGGCTACACCACAGCTGTATTACAACCATGATTACTGGGATTACAACATCATTGTGCTCCTCAAGACACAAGGCTATGGAGGTAAAAGGTAGATCAGCCTTTAGACCAACAAGATCTCTGATTAGGGCAAAATGTAGCTCAGTGAGGACCACATGCCACCATAGCCAACAGTCTCCCCCATCACTAAATCACCCTTTAAAGAGAACTGTCCTTTCTCCATTGGCTGGAAAAAAAACCTGTAGTAGGGAAACCCATGCAATTCCTGTGTGCTTGCTCATCACTGCAGCCTTGCTCTAGACTTCTTATGTTTGTTTGCATGTTGAAATGCTACTAGGGTCTTTCAAGATGAGAGGGTTTTTTGGGCCAGAGACAGTGTGACACTTTTTTTTGTAATTACCATTACATTTCTTATGCAATACTGTAGTCCAGCAGCTCAAGGCAGGTTAAGCAGTATGGCTGGAGCAAGGCTACATCTAAACTGAGCATTGCTGAGCTAGGGAATGGCTGCACTCTTTAGCTTCGTTCCACTTCCAAGGTGGACCAAGGGTGGCCTCGCTCTGGCCATGCTGCTTAACCTCTCTTGAGCTGTGAGTCCAGACATAATTTAAGAAAGATATATATTATGTAATTATTATTATTATACAGTTTGTTACCAGATCACAATGACATAATTTAGAGACAGACAATCATTGATTTATCCAAATAATTCTGTGTAAATTGTTGACAACTCACCTTATAAACGCAAGCATGTATTAAAGAGTTGTTAAAGAATTATGCAACCTGAAGAAAATTATCCCCAAATCCAAGAATGTTTACATGCAGGGTTGAATTTAGCCCAGCAGGAGTCATCAATGTATTGAAGTGTTTTGAGCAATACCTACTAAAGTCTCAGAAATGGTTTGTTTTTCTACACAAGAGGAAGTCGACACAAGTCAAGAAAAAACACATTCAGTAGTAATCAGCATACTTGAGGGCAGTCCCCATAAGGAGATAAATAACTAAGGGTGACCAATCTCTTTGAATCCAATGGCAGGCAATCACTACGTGAAGTCTGAAACACAGCAAGGGGAGAAGCTGAAGAGTTGTTCTTGAACACTGTGCATGTAACTTCCCATCCACTAAAATATGAGACTTGTTCATACATCACTCTTTCTCTACTATTAATATCTCTAGCTTCCTCATTTTTGTTGAACTCTTCTTAAAATTCCTCTAGTTTGTAAATATATTATCAGCAATGAATGTCCAAAAGTGAATATAGTGTTTCTGATGCTGTTTCCTACTCCATACTAAGCTTCTGCATGATTCTTGCTGGATACAAAGATTATAGGCACCTATCTTAAAGGTGAAGAACAGTGACCCGTTGTGCTTGAAGGATTAGTATGTTTATTTTGTTCCCTTCAAATTGGTGCCCTTAATGACACCATCACCAGCTGGTTGTACCAAGGTCTAGTTCAGTGGTACTTTTTCAAATTGCTGGTTGACTGTTATTTTTTCGCTTGCCTTTTCCCTTAAATTCCATTATTTTAAATATGGACATCAGTGCAGGCTTCAAAACCCATCAAAACTGGTTCCACTGAGCTACTTGCCACCTTACAGCATCAGAGTATTCCACCTAGTAAAGTCAATGGTAGTAAATTTACAATCATTACCAAGGGGTTAAAAGAGTTTAAATGTAATTCCCCAGGTTTTAACTTCTTCAGCCACAACCTGCTCATTAATTGAAACTTTCTACAAGTTTCAGGTTTTCACGTTCAGATTTTTTTTTTTATAGAATAATTTCAAATGCATGGTCTTATCTGCAAATTTTTCTCATTTGTTGGATTAAGCCAGTTCTGTTGACTAGTGTCTTTGGATGGAAGGTGGAGTTACTCAAAAACACACCCTTTCTGGGCAAAGAATTGATATTTGCTCAGTGCCCTGTTACTTGTTTATCTTTTTCTATTAAAAATTATATATTAGTCCACCTTACACTGGATAATAGTGAGTCCCCCTTGACTCTCTCTGAAGCTTATAAACATGCTTTCTTTCACTCATCCTCTAGTAGACATTTTGGTAGAAGACAAAGCAGGCTGCTGGTTAAAATAATAATAATTAAAAAAATAAATCCTTAGACAAGTAGGGGAGCCAGGTAGGAATGTAGAGTCTTGGTTTAGAGGCATAGAAAGCAGATGTTTCTGCATTAAGGATATTGTGAACTGAATGGATAGCTTGGAGTTGTTCTGAGCACGAAAGGTTTGAAGCTGTTGGAGAAAACCATGGAAGAAGGAGAGGATGCTGACCTGAAGGACTGGAGGTTGGAGCTGAGGGACATAAGTGGCTCTGAAGGAGAGGAGCAGGGAATGACACAGTGAAGAAAGAGTCATGAAAAAGAACGCGGTGATAAGTGGGAGAGGAAAGTGGTATGAGTCCAGAGCTAGGTTTGAATGCTGGGAAAAGGAAAGGGTAGGAAACAGAGTGGTGAAGAACAAGTAATTCTCCTCCAAGTGCTTGGTACCATGATATGTCTCAGTTTTACTCTCTGAAAGGCAGAATGGAAAAAGACAAAACCTTAGAGAGGACTTTGCCACCAAACCCTAGCCTTTCTCCACCAAACCTTTCCTCAGCATATCACATTTCTGCCTCCCTGCCCACAGGTATTTCTCCATTTACAAAAAAAATTCAACATTAAGAGGAGGCTTAGTAAATCGAGGGGGACTGTATTACTTTCTCTGCTTATTCTGGCTACCAGTCACTACCAGGACGCAGCATACCTCCCAGCACATATAACCAGCTCTGTATAGGTCCAGCCTCCCTTTGCGTGGGACAGAGGAGACATATCCTGGGCTCTGAATACCAGCTACTGTGCCAGGACACAGGGAAAGTCAGAAAACAGGCACTGCCAAGCTCTCTGAAATAAAGGTTGGTTTGGGTCATTTCTTGTCTTCAATTATTTTCCCTTGACCTCTGCTGCAGCTCTTTATAATCCGGCCTACCGCTACATCATTACTAAAACCAGCAAATGCTCAGTGAGAAACAGATTGGTAATAGACTCAGCAGAAAGCTGCAATTTTTCAAAGTCATGTAAACTACATAGAAGGGCAGGGCTGACTGATTTTCAGTGGGACCCCTGCACCCTCACAAATATCACATTAAAACCTTTAAAGCTGCATTATATATTCTCCTCTGCAATGGAGTCTTCCTGAGAGGTGCCATGCCCAGATTACACTGTGAAAACTGTGGTACTCCTTCCGTCATGTGTGATTAACCAAGCCCTGTAAAAGATGATACCTCAGGTCTATGAAAGTGCCTGTCCCTCACACACACTCACAGGAATTTTCTGGTTTTGCAAACCCTGTATGTAAGGATGAAGATGTATAAGCATGTGTATATTTGTGCATGTATGAATGCTAGGGATGAATATATACTTTCAAGTATGCATGTCAGATAACATGTATTTTGTTTTGTACAGAAGAATACTTGGAGTTTGTTGCATTGTGAAAGGCAGGCAGGACATGATGTGGCATCCTCCTGTCAGATTTTGCTTTATGGACTGGATAGAAACTTTCAAATAAAATCCTTCCAGTATGCTTGGTTTGATTCTTAACTAAAACTGAGAGGCCTCATTTTGACCTCATTGGTTTTATACTACTGACTTACAAAACAAGTAGAAGGGACAGAAGTGGATGCTGCAGCAGCTGCTGTGAGCTGAAGGCTGCAGGCAGGTGGTAATCTCCCTCTGACTGGATGGCTTTGACAAACGCAGCTCCTAGATTTTTATCTTCCTTTACTGAGCTTTGTTTAATTTTTCAAAAACTGGGGGGTTTTGCTATACTTTTGCTCTCCTTTGAGCTCATTGTGTATAAAGTAATGTCATAATCAATATTCAGCAGAATATTTTTTTATGTTTAGTTGCTGCGTTCAGAGATCACCTGTAGGCTAAATTTACTAATCTTGTTGCTCAAATTAAAATACTGAAACTATAGCGAGACTAATCAATGAAAATAGCCTGGCTTTGAGAAGTGCAGTTGATGCCTCCAGTGGAATCAATTCTTGTCCTTACTATAGTCTCTGCAGATATTGCAAACTTAATGATGTTTAATCCTGCATATGCCATTCTAATCTCATCCCCAGTGGTATAGCCTATAAGGTGGTTCAGATCAATGAACTATAGCAATATAAAACCAGAGCAAATGACATTAGAAATAGACACTGGTTTTTTAAAGGTTTTCTATAGCCCTTTCAGCTATGGCAATGTTTTTTTCTGTTTCCCTGTTTTGTTAATACTTTAAGCACTCTTGATCGATTAATTCATTGCATTTTTTTGAATTTTCGTTCCCTGGATAACATAGTGGAACGCATCCTTCCTCCTGGCTATGCTGATTCAACCATGCATGTCGTGGTTTTTTGTTTTTTTTAGTGTTGAGGAGGATTTGATAACCTAAGGGTATGTGGGAGGCCATGTCTGCAGAGAATACTATCTCTTTGTGAAAAACCTAAAAAGCTGGAAAAAAACAGAGTATCTCCGTACATTTTTTCAGGTCTGAACCACAATCAGCAAACTTTAAAATGATTAGTGTTTGGGAACACTTGTTCTGACTCTAAGTTAATTATATTTAGCTTAATTATGTTTATCAATTAGACAAGATAAAATGCATGGTTAGTCCAGTTAGCAAGGGAGAAGCAGTAAGTTATTCAGTCCTTCTGGAGAAAAGTTGACAATGAATTATTGCTTACAACACTAAATTATCATTTGAGGGAAAGGTTACTTGAGGTAAGAATCAGTGGAAGTGTTTGTATGTTATCAAACCATGTTCTGCACTGAGCCTCTGTGTTTAAGCACCCATACGAAGTCTGAGCCATTCTCCTGCATTAACATTATTACCCCAGACCTCATTCCCCAGGCCACCTTCTGTCTTGTTCGTAAACCCTGTAGGCAATTCCTACTGCCTGAAGGTCCCCCCACAGCTTACTTGTGTTCGTAGTCCTTGTACATGCCCAGGACTTTTGCCAGTAGATTTTTATCACAAAGATGCACTGATTTTGATTGGTTTGCTGTTGTGGAGAGGTTTTTATAAGTTCTAGTCCTGGTCTATTTGGCATATGTTGGTCCATGGGCCACTTGCTTCCTGTGGCTTGTTTGAAGAGTTTGCATTTCTGCTTTAAAATTCAGAAAGAGAAAAATTTTGCATAGTCTAATTTTATTTCAAAATAGCTAGCAATTATTAAATTACTTCTTATAAGGTTTTAGTATATGTGGTGTATGAAATGGCATATTCTAAAATGTGGCTTACCATTACCGAGAAGTTAGTTTTTGCACTGGATAAGTTTGCATCTAATACTGTGTGGCATCTTTACAGATTTAATCTATTTTGGTAGAGGACTGTCCTCATTCGGTTAAAGTTATTTTTTAATTAATAAGGTAAACACTGTAAAGGAGGCTTTTTTGTCCTTATATGGTTTTATTTAGGACTTGGTTGTTTCACAGCTTTTGGGTGTGTTATGAATGTGGCAAGATTTGAAGAAAAGATTAATTGGTATTTAGATTTATGCTACATACTATTGCCATTTTTATGTTGATTCTGGCATCTAGATGGTCGAGTATTGGAGTATTTCAGCTGCAGTTTGGATTATGGTGATTGCTGATCTTGCAGGTGAAATCAGTGGCAGTGTTAAAGATGTCAGAAGGGGTTTGCCAGGCTTTTAGATATTAGTTCCTGTCATCTTTTCTTCTGAATATTCATTTGGTTAGTAGGTGGCAAATCCACAGT
Source organism: Haliaeetus albicilla (assembly GCF_947461875.1). Classification (NCBI taxonomy): domain Eukaryota; kingdom Metazoa; phylum Chordata; class Aves; order Accipitriformes; family Accipitridae; genus Haliaeetus; species Haliaeetus albicilla. The sequence continues at coordinate 35,537,885 of NC_091485.1, read as the reverse complement.
AGTCTGGAATTAATCTTATTTATTTAGCTTCCTCCTGTAGTCCTAATAAAGTCCTTGTCACTAATGCAGGTTACATCTATGTTGCATAGTAAATACTACATAGTCTTACAACATATAATTGTAGCTGATTTTTAACCTTAAGAGCAATAACTACTTTTTAAATGGTGTAAAAAATAATAAAATATAAGCATAATGATAGCTTTTGTACTGATGATAATGTGCCAAAAGTACAACCTTGCACAAACCTAATCTAATAAACAAGAAGAAAAAATAATTGTCTCCATTGCTGATTCTTATTAAACAGGGATAAAAATAAAATAGTATTATAAATGTATCCTCTAATAGCTTCCACAACATAACCTGTCTCCACCTATTGTATTACTTTTTTAATTTAACCTATTACTAACTGATCAGGATAAGCAAGGAAACTAATTTTCCCAGTACCTGTAATTGTAATGAACAGCAGTGATTGCATGACTCCCTTCTGTAGCTGTCCTTGAGACTATTATGTGCTAGGGTTTCTAAAGGACCAGCAACCCCTCTGCAAATACTTAAAGCTGTGTTTTGGATTTTAATGTATGTTATTATAACCAAGGTTCCTTTCTTCCCTCTAACACCATGCTAAATTTCCTCCATGCAGTTTTTCACTAAATTTTTTTTCACTATTTTTGATATTTTTTAGCCTTCCCTGTAGTTTTTATTGGTGACATGCAATAATTCTGTGGGGACCTTTCACTCCGCAACCATCCCTCAACAGCACACAAGAGAAAGAACTCCACTGATGCTCACACAAGGATCAATTCTCATGAGCATGTAGCAGAATTAATTTCAGTGCGCTCACAGCTCTAAGGGAAGTGCCCATCTGAAACCTCTGTGCATTTTCTGAGTATCACTTTGTGAAAGAAGGTAGGTAACTACCTGCTCCTGGCTATGGTTGTGCTGCCAAACCTTTGCTCGTTCTTGTGAGAGATCAGTGCTGCTCAGGTCTGCCAGCTGAATTGCTTGAGTTGTTGACCCTTGACTTGTTTTAGTCAAAATAAGCTGCTTAGGCTTAAGCTTTTTAAACAGAGGATCTTTATTACTAAATAATTTAGGCCGAGCAATTTTGCTTTGGTGTGAGGATTTACTCTGAGAATCAGGTTAATTAGCAATTGCAGGTATACAGTGTTTAAAGGCACTACACAGCCCTTCCTGCTTATTCAATCCTAGGCAGCAATTTGCAACAGCTGTCAGAAAAGGCCTCCAGCAAACTCCATTTCTGATCACTGATGTCTTTCCTCCTAAAGGTCTGTCATGTCCCAGTTTCTCAGGATGATGACTCAGGTTTGCTGGTTCCCAGGTCAGGATTAAGGTGAAACAACACCAGGGATCCTTTAACTCACAAAACTCAATTTTTATTTGCTCGCAACAAGAATTGGCATGCTCACCACAAAAACTGGTATGCTCACAACAGAAACTGGCATGAAACTAATGTCAGTAAGCTGTGTAACATGTGCTAACCATGCATCACCAAACGTATACTACAGGCCTTGCTTATCTGGGAATCAGTTCAGGGAAGACAATAAGGAGATGCCTCCCGTTGAGTCACGAGGTTGAGAGCAGACCCCCTTGCTTTCTAGACTCCCTGTCAGAGAGGAGCCCAGGGGCAGCTGGATCTGCTCTTAGTCCTAGACTTGGTCAACGGTTTAAGTCTAAAGGGATGAGGTGTGGGGGTTATGGAAAAGGAAAAGAGAGAGAAGAGAAAGATTTCAGCAGTCCTGGGTCCAGCATTGGTTCAGTCAGCTGAGGGCTCAGGTTCTGGTGGGCTTGCACACCCAGAGCTTCAGTTTGTGTCCTTTTATCATCCTTGCCCCTCCTTCAGGCAGGCATTAGGCTAATTAGGTGTTATGAGCTGTTTGTGAGCCTTTGGGCTTGGGGCTCCTTTGGGGAGTAACTTCCCCTTCCCTGCTTGGTGAGTTGCCCTGCTCAGCATATCAGAACAGGGAGCTGTGCACCCTCCGGCACACCCTCCCCCTCCTGTTGCTGATGGGTGCTGATGGGCTTCTCTTCACCTGGGGTTCCTTGCTAGGCAGAGTTCCTTGTTCTGCAGAATTCCTTGTTAAGCAGAACTTGCCCCACCACAATGTTTGAGACATTAACTCTTTCGGTCTCTCACAAGGTTGTGCAATGCAACATTAATGAGGAACATAGCTCCATCTCTCCAGTCCCTACCACGCTCTTTGCTCTGACTCCACCATACGTTTTCCAGATTTGCCCTTCTCTCACCCTGCACCTAATTGATGCTATGAAAACACATCCAAACCTGAGAGCTTATGTCACTCAACGGATCCCAGTGCCACCAAGCTGACCATCCTGGTGGTGGGCTGCAGTGGCAGTGGATGTGCTAGAGAAAACAGGAGCAAGTTCCCAGGATGTTCTTCGACAAAGCACTTGACAAAATCAGTGTTTCCCAGGAATGTTTTGATTATATAGAAGTGGAATTTTCTAAAGAAAAACATGCAGTAGATTATTTTTCAACAATTTTTATTTGCCCAATAGTTGTTCTTGTCTTCATCTTCAGCTTTTCTTCAGTCCTTTGTTTCTGCAGCCTAAACAGGTCATATCAGGACAACTGCACACGTTTGCCTGTCAAGGGCAAGGAAATATATCTGGGGATGACAGATATGGTGACAATTGGAGTTCTGATCAAACAACAGTCTGTGCTCACTGTTCTCATTACTTTCATTAGAAAGCACTTTTATTCCAAGGGAGGGTGGGGTTTTTTCCACTGAAATACACTTTTCAAATAGCTCCTATAATACTCCTAAATCATCATTTGTAATTGGACTATAAATAAATGACTTAAGAATCTGTAAAATCTTTCTTAGCAAAAGTTTGTATACTCACATATTATATAGTCATTGGACAACACTGAAATGAGTGAAATTCATAAAGAAGACGCAGCAGTGTCAAGCTTACAGTGAGGAAGCATTCTCAGAGATGTCAGTAATACAGCATTTCTAGAAATGTCAAACTTTCTTCCAGAAGAAATGGATCCTTCCAAGGCTTATACTGTTGGTATAAGCCACCACTTAAAAATGCAGTGATAGCTGCACAACAATTTGAATGCCAGTTCTTTTTTTTTTTCAGAAGGATCCTCAGTTTTCTTCTTTAGAAGGTCGAAACCACAGGTATCAACCTGGATCAAAAAGGAGTAAGTCCTGACATCAGGGTAGATGAGCAATATCCTAATGCTGAGATCAGATGATCCAGATCAAATGACTCTGCAATTGAGCAGGTTAGTGAAAAATGTAGTTCCTGCAGGGTATGTATGGGAGTGAACACTTGACTCATTAGGATTTCCAACTCAGGAGTCATGCTGAACTAGATAACATAAACCTTGCATTGCTAGCATGGATAAACTACACTGACCAAGAAAGTGGAAATATTTATAGTATTTTCAATATTTGCCCAACTTGGTTAATTTTAGAAAAAATATTTAAATCCACATGTAAAAAAATAGGACTAGTCTCATTTTCTTCTGATAGGCATTAATAATTTTTTATGGCTTAATAATAACAAAGAAAAAGAGCTAAATGTTCTCTTAAGAAAGGCAATGCACTCACCCATGTTCACTAACCCTAATGCCTCTAGCACTTTCTGTTTCATAGTCCATAGCTGGAAATACAGCAGCTCTGGCCCCAGCCTTGCTGGAACAAAGTACGTCAGGAAGGAATGGAGAACAGTATCTGATGGCCTGCCCGAAAGTAGTATCCCTTAAAAATATTACAGATTTTGGCTGACATTATGCTCATTGTGATTTTGACCACCTCTGCATTGACAAGACATCTTCCATTACTTTTTTCTCAGGAAAACGGTATTATTTGAAAGTTGCCATGAATGTCACCTAAATATTTTGGGATGACACCCACCTCTCATTCCCACCACTAGGGCATTCTGCAGACAGTATTTGCCTTAATTTTCAGATTCTGAAATTATGAGTCATGGTAAAAATGCAAATACATTCATGAGCTATAAGCTTCGCACTGCCTCATGAGGAAGAAACTAAAAAAGCTAAAGCATAATGTTTTTAACTTGGTTTAATTGAATTCACTAGCAGAAAAAGGAGATGGGCAAATAGAGGGAGGCTTCAGGGTTTTTATTTTGACAGCCAAAGATTCCTTTTGGATTGAAGAAAAAAAAAAAGCCATATAAGAGGTTTCATTCCCCCTCTCCCCCTGAAAACAAAACAAAGCAAAAAAAAAAACCAACCCAAAACCAAACCAAACAAAAAAAAAAACAAGAAACCTCCAAACTTATGAAAAATTTCAGTGTTTATTCTGCTCTGCTAAAGATAAGCTCAGTATCTCACCACCTTCCAGAGACCTTTTCCTTCCTTCACAACATAGCTTCCACTTCTGCTGTAGCATCAACTAAAGAGCCTTCTTCTGCGTAGTTGTTTCTTCTGTTCCTTTCAGAAAAGTATACAGAAGACATGCTTATTTGCTCCACAAAAGAAAAATGTACTCAGTGTGCAAGTAATTTCACAAAATACAAGCTGCAAGTGCTTGTTCATATGAAACTATTGCCACAGCTCAAGCAATTACAAAAAGGCAAAATATGACAGCAAGATTACAACCTTTATGGTGAATTGGATTATCTTTACACAACAATTAAAGTTTTTGATGTTACAGCATTGTGATTAATATTGTAGGTGCTAATGAAGTGTGGCCTTCTTTAGTACTTTTAATATGACAAGCAGAGGGTTATGCTGGGTACTGCTGTTACACTCGGAGTGGGTAAATGTGCCATCAGCTCTGCTAGTGTAGCACCCAGATTGCCTGGCTGCATGAAGGCACTGCACAAGGTGGGATGCTTGACTCATCTTCCCGATGACAGCACCAGCAAGAAGGGAAGCAGCTCCCAGAGAAAAAGCTCTGGAATGAGGAGAGATGCAGGAACAGGACAACCACAGTATTAAAGGTTCTAAAAGTTCTGACAGCTGGTGCCAGACATTTAAGGCACTTAAAAGTTTCATGTTGGTTTGGGGGGTTGAGAAATATTGGTACTTCACCTAGTTAAAGCACAGTTACAAAGCCCTGCTTAAACATTAATGTGATGAAACGAAATTGCAGAAATAGCCAGACTGCAGCATTACACAAAGTTTGCAGGTGTATACATAATTGCACTTTCATTACATCATATTAGATGTGATTCCTGCATCTGTCAATAGGAGTCATATTTTCCCAGCCACAATTAAAGCTCTAGGTCATAAAAACACATCAGAATGGGTAATTAGTACCATTGAGTTTGGGGAGTGAGTCCACACAAATGGACTAAGTTTTCTGAATCTGCTTAGGAAGGGAAATATTTGTGACCATAGCCATTCCTGCAAATACATAAAGAATTATTTGTCTTTATATTTATAGGCTCAGGCCCTAAATTTTCTTTCTTAGTTGTCCTAAGTATTTGCACACTGGAATAGCCACAAATTGCTAGCCTGATATTAAAAAAAAAAAAAAAAAAGTGTACAAAACCTGCATTCATCAGAATTCGAATATCCACAGTTTTAGTAGTCAGGCCCTCTCCTGTACGTGTCTTCAATAAAACCCTGACTATGTATGAGAAAACATGCTGGAGCTTTGGGAAATGGAGAGGAGGAGAGCTATGTGGGATGATTTCAAAGCAAAAATAACTGCTAACTGCTCTGTTGCTCCCAGTCATCTGTGCTATAGACCACCTGGAAACATCACTTCAAGGAATTGGTTTGACAAGGCCACGTGTGAAAACTGCTTTCATGAAACCCCAGAAACTATGCTTCTCCAGAGCCCTTTTCTGCAATGTCTGTTATCCTCTTTAAGACTTAGGAGCAACTGGACACAGACTTTTATTTTCTTAGAGCCCTGTACCTGAACATGGTCTCTGTGTTGTATTTGACTTCGATCAAAGGAGCTTTGTTACTGTTTCTCTTTAATGAACTTCTGAAACTGGATTTTTCTCTCCTACTGTTTTTGCGGTCTTATCTGCGCTATTGAAAACCTGGAAGTCAACAGCCTTTTGAAATAATTTGGCTTTGAAACAGGAAGCTTTATGAATTTTTAAACTTTACTGCCTAGCATACATATGTGGATTTCATCCAATCTGATTATTTGAGTCTGAATACATACAGCAGTGTCTTACATGGCTGTATTCTAACCTGCAAGGCTGATTGTATCTGAGAGCACTGTCAGATATTGCAGGCACTAATTAAAGACTGCGCAGCTTCATTAGTTTTGTGGCAAATTTCTGTTTCCATTAAATATGCTGCAATTATATCAATGTTACAGGACAGTCTTGGAAAGAAAGCTATAACTTGCATGGGTGAGAGCTTGTGCATATTTCATAACAGTTGAATGAAAACATTGCAGCTAAATTGCTCTCCTAAATGAAAAGAATTTTATAAATTACAGGTGGTAAGAAAAGAGAGCTTTGGTGGATTTGATGTAATCGTATGCTAAATCATTGATTGGTAAAATACTCTTCTATTCTCAAAGGATACAAAATGCTGAAGAATTTTTCTCTTCTCTTGTTTATTGCTACTAAAGTTCTACGTTCATACAAATATATATGTACAAAGAAAACATAACACACATTAGGCACATGTCTTACTGTGACATCAAAGATTACAAAATTAATCCTGCTCAAAAACTAATCAATCTTCCAGCACCAAAAATGCCTGTAATTCCTAATGTTCCACAAAAAATTACTTGCAGGTTTCCATAACATCTGAAAACCTGTGTTTACAAGATAATGTCTTCAAAAATCCTCAGTTTCTGGAGCATTTCTATACCCAGACAGGGTAAAATGCTCTAAGAGTCTGCCTGAAGCTCTTTGCAGGGAAGTCAGCAACCAGACCAGGCAGAGTGGTTAGACCTACTCATAACTCACAATGACCTCCAGAAAGCAACAAGAAAAGCTCATGGGTTTTGGTTTGGTAGAGGAAGAGAGGAAATTAGGCAGCAAAAGGTACAGATGAGCTCTGCCAACCTGCAGGTCTGCGATCAGAGAGCCAGCACAAGCTACAGGGTAGGGGAGAACCAGGTGATTAACTGTGATGATCCAAAAAAGTCTGGAAGGGCCTTCAAAATCTATTAATCCAGGCCAGCTTCACCATAAAATATAATGAAGTCCATTGTATGTATTTGGAAGGTTGTTTAACTGCTCAGGTTGTTGCATGCCTGCCCACCCCTAGTGACACAGCAGACCACCAGTTTCAGAGGGAGACAGATATGATGTCCTTCACACCCTTCATTTCCTCCTAAATCTGTTGCTGCTTTTATGGTTACAGTTCCCATTTCTCCTTAAACAGGAGCTATGGCACATTGAAATGATAGATTGTTCCTCTATAAATCCTTAGCAGGTTTCAGAAGTCTTCCATAACAGTATATACAGTGGGGTTGCATTGCTCTTCTCCCCCTATGGCTATTATGGTTATTTCTGCTCTTGCACCTCTGTTTGGTAACGGTCAAAGGGGAAAATGACACTTAATTTCTTTGTCTAGACAGGCAGATTTGCTTTCAAAGCTGCAATTATACTTTTAAAGTTTGAATTGACTAGCTAATGAACTGGTCTAACTATATAAATGAAAATTAAGAAGTACTTATTCAACATTGTCAGAATACATACCAAAAGCTGCTCTATTAGAACAGACAATTCTGGTATCTGTTGTTCAGTTAATTCACTGTTTTGGTTTTCCTCAACACTTCTGAATCCAATATACACTATGCAAATATCATTTTACTTAAAAGATTAAGAGGCAATAGCAAGTTTTTGCCTTCATATAGGTTGTGAGAATTTCCACATGAAGCTTTAATAGGAATGATTGCTTTAAAAGGATTATTTTTCAATCCGTTCTAGAAGGTCACTTCCCTGGATTTCAGGAAGCCTAACAAATTACAAGTCCTTAATGTGAGAAGTTTAATGGGTAAATCAACTTAAACATATTTATGTTCTGTCACAATTTAATGTACCTCTAAGAGTACTGCATGAAGTCACACATAGTGGAACTACTAGAACGGTTGTTTCTGAGTTAAGTGAACAAGTAATTCTCAAGAAAATTTATTAGTAGGTTGCAGTATATAGTTTTATTTCCTCTTAGGTGTTCTGCCTTTGAAGTTAAACTGCTTACCACAATTATACTTTAAGGTTCCTACAATGATTATTCATGGATCTTTGTTATTATTTCACTGAATCATCAAAGGAAAAAAAGTTAGACTGATTTCTGCAAAAGATGAGTTTTTGTCAAAGATGAGTTCCAGAAGTAAAAAGAAAAGTGCAATTTTTGCTTTGTATCAAAGCAAAGGTATTAACAAATACACAGATAATTATGTTTTAACACAGGAGTTCTTTTGTGTGTAAAGAACAACCTTTTACAAGTAATGCATAGGGAGCTAAATACATTAACTACATCACTCTTTCTAATAGGATTTGTCCATGTTTCTCCTTGTGTACTGCAATGAAAGTTCACTCCCACAGGACCCAGCTCAAAGGCTTTCTGCTAAAGACAGCACTGCACCAGGTGGAAAATGCGAAATGAAGAAATTGGCTTCAGCTGCATCAAAGAGAACATGAATTTTACTGTGCTTAATAGAGACTAGATGAAAGGGAGAAGCATTATTGCAGTACAACATTCTGTTCTTCCTTATTATTGTCGTTGCATGAGAAGTGCACTATATTGTGCAACTCCTCTTAACACGGAAAAGATCTTTTAGGTATTCTTTACATAATTATACAATCATTAAAACACAACCAAGGACTATCAAATTCTGCAAAAGATATTTTCAACAGTTTCTGTGAAACCCATTATAATGAATTCTAAGCAAAGAGCAGAGAGCATCTATTTTGCACTTTCTAATCATATTTTCTTTCTGAAAATCAGGGAATATTGGACCAACCTATTGGGCGAGGATGAAACCAGGGTAGCACTAAAACTTCTGATGTTATACTCTAGTTAAGACTCAAACCCATGTTGGGCACCAAGGCAAGACTCAAACCTACCCTGCGCACAGTATCACGCTGTTCAAAGGAAGCCTAGAAACAGATGCTGGAATTACAGTTTTGACCACTTTGTAAATACTGTAAAATCTAATACATTCTTACACTACTAAGTGTGTCTTAATTAACTGAACCTCTTCAATTTCCCACTGAATATAGAAACCACAGAGTGTGAACTCCTGCTTTTGGACCAGGAAGGGCACTGATAGACCAGAAGCAGATTGCCTTTGTCCATACAGTTCTCTCTTTCATACTCCTATGTGCCTTTTTCACTGTTAGAGAAGTCACAGAGAGGATTTAAGAATGCTCCTGATTTAGCTGAGCGATCAGTGGAGTATCCCACATGGGATATCCGTACTGCACAAAGTGGCAGGGGACTTACCGGGCACTCAGTCTTGATGACTTTGAAAACAAAACAAAACAAAACAAAACAAAACAAAACAACCTTTGAAGACACTGTCAGCAGGAACAGTTTGTAGAAGTAATGAGGGCACTGGTCAGCCTGCTAGAAGTATTTTTTGTAGGTTTAAAACACCAAGTAGACTGTGCTGCGAATGTAGGACCTTCCATCAGGCAATGGTGAGGGGTTTGGGGGAATTTTTTTGAAGGGACCACGGGCTGCACTACTGAGAAGGAGGACATTGCCCTGCCATTGACCATGCAAATGAAGATTTTCACAGCTGCTTGGAAGGTTAGAAAGGGCAACTGTCATTGACAGAGAACAAGACACACAAACCTCTTTATTTAATTTCAGCCAGCAGATCGTAGTCAAGCTATACAAAATAGAGGAATGTGGTAGTAGCAAATGAGAAGCTTGGAGTAAGCGAAACTGGGGAAAAGCAGGTTAAAGGGACAGTAGATTTCAAGGCCCATTCACAGGACAAATTGTTTCTGAAAGCTTCAATGCAAGCAAAAAGGGGCATTGTGCTCTCTGACTTTTTTCCTCCACGTATAAGGAAATTTGATAGGGGAATCTTTGAGCAGGAGGCCTTCACTCTGGGTAGTTGGTTATGTGGTCTGTAAAGAGCAATAAACCTTATTCTTCACTCCCCTTCTGTTGCTTCCAGCCATTTGAGATGAAATAAATCAAGACAGACAGTAAAGGAGATGTCAATGATGTGGCATTTTGTCATCTCAATGGCTTATATTTCCCATGTTCTGACTCATTTAAATCTGTCCCAGTATCTTCAGAAGATGTTTTTCTCATGAGTGTCAGCCTTCCCAAACTAGCAATATTTCCACAAGTAAAAGGCCATGCCACGTGTCAGAAAAATGGGTCTTAGCCTATAGTATTAAAAAAGCAAAGGAGATCTATGCTCAGTGATCCACTCTTCATTATCTGTTTAATGGATGCTATTTAACCTGCTACAAGAAGGAACCAGGCAATGGACAGAGAAGGTGGAGCATTCACCAGCTA